>NC_138659.1:27460462-27973853 GCF_964273445.1 Streptopelia decaocto | reverse complement strand
GAGAGGAGAGGAGAGGAGAGGAGAGGAGAGGAGAGATCTTGAAAGATCTGGTATTAAATAAATGAAGCACTGCTAAATTACTAATTGCAATCAGTTTGCCTAGCCTCTGCTCCCCATTCAAAGGGAAAGGTAATTTTAGCATCCCAAACATGCGTTTACATCCCCATCCCCTCAGTCTGTGTCTCATACCTCCAGCTATGCATTCTGCATTAGCCCCATGTTGACTGTGAACATTGTGGCATTTTATTGGTGGAGCATTATGATTTATGAAGGTGGTCACTTGTGGCTAAAAAAAGAATTCTCCCCCTTCCGCTAATAACCATTTCAGAACAGACTTCCATTTTCTGTATGAGTTTTCTCAGTAGTATTTGCTGCTAAAGTACTACGTGGGAAATGGGCATCCTTGCTCACACATTGTGGGTTTGCATTTTCCAAAGTATTGACTGTTCATACCTGTGACTGGAGTCAGTATGAACTGCAAACAGTTTTGTGTTTGGTCCATGGTAGGTAAGTACATGAGACTGTAATTTCTCTGCTTAGATCTCTCAGCAGCATAGAAACTATAGTCTCACGTACAGTCAGAGCACTAGGCACTCCATCAAAAATCCTATTATTTTGACAGGGGTTCTCTACGGGAGTTTATGATGAGGCATTTTCAAGATTTAACCTGTTGGAAAGCACCACACAGATCTAGTATTCTAAACATTCTTCCCTTCCTTGCCTAAGAGTCTAAATCAGTATTGGTTTTCATTATCTGTATATTCGTCTTTCTGCAGGCAGGAGTCTAGAGCTGTCTCATACTCTCCATAACACAGAAAGATCCAGTGCAATATGGACTCTGCACAGCTGGTATTATTCTTTCAAAAAATAAAACACTTTACAGCCAGTTTCTCAAAAACAATTCTACATAAATATTACCTTAGTACTTATGATGACTTGTTTTTATATGGCTTTTCAAAAACCTATCAAATGGACAAGTAACATTTTCATGCTGTAATAAAGGGTATGTATCCCTGTTTATTTAAAAAGAATGGGGATTTTAGAATAAAGGCTACAGAACATCTGGTGCCTATCACAGAAATCACCCCTACTGGAAGACAAAGCACGTACCTACCTATCACTAGATGGGGGCAGTACAAAAAGGGGAAAAATTACAATACCTGTGAATAAGTAATAGTCAGTGCTTCAGATTTCTGTTTTCAGCTCTCAACATCTGCTTTTTCTGTTTTTTATAGTATATGTTTTACCACATTACAAATGAGTCCATTCTAGGGTCTCACAGGCTGGGTATAATATGACTAGATCCATGGCAATCTAGCAGAAGTGATTCACAGTACATCATTTGTGTGAAACAAAGGGGAACCTAACCCATAGTATCTATGTTTGTATCTGGTTGAAGGAGATAATACTGTTTGTGATTTACATCACACATTTGTTATCTTGCTATAACATAGATTTAGCTTGAAATTATTTGGCCTTGTATCACTTATGAATAGATGGAAGAAATGGGAGAAACTTAGCATGGGTGCTTTCATATGAAGAAAGGCAATGGACACCCTTACACTAAGAGCTACAGCTTAATTCCTAACATACATACAATTTCAACTTGACTTCACCTAGTGAAATGAGTCTGACTTATCATTTACAAAAATAGTTCTTGAAGTGATCCATAGCATTTTGCTTTTTAATTTGTCCTTGATTAAAATCCAGATTATGCTCCCTGATCATAACACTGAGTACTGAAATCACTCATGTTATTTCAGTTGCAGTTATCACTCAACTGTGTATGAGTAGTTACTCACGAGTGGGAGAAATGGCTGTGAGCATTTCCTTTAATCCTGAAACTTTTCTCTTCAGAGACTCCTTCAGCCTTCGGCTTCTAACTCGGTTAGAAGCTGAACTTCTATTCTGCCTCTCCTGTTCTTCCGTGACATTTTTACTCTTGTTGTTCTTATTGAGTAAACAGGCTTCAGGATACATTTAGGAGCATTAACATTACAACCTGGAGAACGTGAATTGTTAAAATGTAAATTCTCTTATGTAAATATTTTTCCCCATTTTAATTTAATGCCAATAAAGGAAAAAAAAAAGGCCCAGAAATTCCCAATATAATATCAGTAAAATAAAATTCACTGAAACTATCTGGCAAGACTTACGAATTTAGATTGTCTTCCAATTTATTTTCTTTTTTTTTTTTTTTAGATGCAGTTTATCAGTCAAAATTTTGAGGTCACTATCCACAGAAAACAGGAAAAGAAAAAATAAAGGGAGGGAAGGCTTGAAACTGCACAAAGGCATCTCTGAAGAAAGCAACTCACTATACTTCACTGTGAGTTGAAAATGCCAGCTGCAGAGGCCAGCTCTTGTAGTTTGTGTATCTGTTTTTTAAACAAACAAAGAAGGCTAATGGTACCCTGGGCTGCATTCAGCATAGCATTGTCAACAGGTCTGGGTGAGTGATCCTTCCCCTCTGGAGCACTGTGTCCAGTTCTGGGCAAACCCTGTATAAGCAACACATGGACATACTGGACAGAAGGCCACAAAGATGATAAAGGAACTAGAGCATCTCTCCTACAAGGAAAGGCTGGGACTGTTCAGCCTGGAGAAGAGAAGACTCTGGGGGGATCTCATCAACAGGTATAAATACCTGAAGGGAGGGTACACAGAAGATGGATCTTTTTTCAGTGGTGCCCAGTGATGGGACAGAGGCAATAGGCACAAATTGAAACACAGAAGGTGCCATCTGAACATCAGGAAAGACACTACTGTGAGGGTGACTGAGCACTGGCAGAGGTTGTCCAGTGAGGCTGTGGAATCTCCCTCCGTGGAGGTATTCAAAAGCTGTCTGGACATGGTTCTGGGCAACTGGCCCTAGGTAGCCCTGCTTGAGTACGGGAGTTAGACAAAATAACCTCCAGGGGTCCCTTTTAACCATTCTATGATTCTGTGATCTTTCTGATCTCCCAGCCTTTCAAATAGTCCCTGCTATACCTTCTCCTGCCTTGACCCATACAGTAGCAATCCTAGGTATATACAGTGCTTGGCGTTCCCATCTCTGCTTGTAATATATTGCTCAATGTATTGCCAGGTACTGCCTTGGTGAAAAAGTGCTATCTTGCTCTTTCCATTTCCATTCTTTTTCTTAGCAGCCTTCTACACATCAATTCTCTCTTGCTTTGGCATACATCTCTGACAGTTAGAAATAGTAACTTTGGTTAAAGACAGGTGCTTCTGCATCTTTATAGAAAATTTTACGTGAATTAAATGGGAGCTGTCAGTTTATCTAGAAAAGTTAGTTCAGAGATCAACATTTTGGATTCTCAGCATTTGGGAGTAGGAGTCCAATAAATGTGTACAAGCCACAAATTACAGGTAAAATTTTCACTCACATAACTCTGGGGGAATCCAATTTTAGGGGATGGGTATAAACACATCAGCTGAGCATTTGTACATACCTGTGATTAGTCAGGCAAATTATTTAAATTTGCTGCTACAAACAGAATATTTGCAACATAAGTAGGCACACAGAATTCTGGGCATATCATGCATAATTAAAAAACATTGGCTAAAGGTTTCTTCCCTAATGAATTTTCCCTAAGAAGCAGCAATCTTAGAACCTCTGTTAGAAATGCCTGGAAGCATTACCATTAAAAATCAAACCAAAACAAAGTGGATTTTTCTTCTAACTACTTTTCTTGGTTTTTTTCTTGCAGCATAGAATAGGCACAGCTACTGTACTTCTTTTCTTGCTGTGTTTACTGCAAAGGTTTTCCAGGATGTTGTATCTAGTGAGACCCTATTAATATCATCAGCAAATAGAAATGTCTTTAACCTAGATTTAAAACCAAAGCCTGATCCAGTATGTAAGATCTTGGCCAGAAATTTGTTCCACAGTCACCATCCATAATGACTGAGAGGTCAGAGGACACTTTGCTACTCGTAAGTGCAAATGGAACAGCAAATGTACTAGAGTTCACTTGCTGCCAATTGTAAGACCAAGGCTTGTTTTGCAATAGGGCATGGAAGATTAAAATAACACAGGAAACTTGGCTAGAGGATGGGTCCAAGTGGACCCTGAAGGAAGCAATTACTTCGTCCTACTGTACTCCCTCTTCCTCCCTCTGCTCTTTCACTTATGTGCTTAACTGTAAATTACCCTCCACTCCTTCCATCACTGGTTTAGTATTTCCGTGTACCAGCAAAGCGATAGGAGAGAAAGTGAAGGTACTAAATTCCTGCTGTAAAACCAGGACCAATACTTGCTGTCTATGAGCTCTGCAGCACTTTGAGTACTGGAGCTAGTGACATTACAAAGCTTGTTAACGTAAAATCTTCTTTGTGTTACATTTTTTGCAATACATTTTACAAAAATCTACCCCAGGGAGCCAAGGGGCAGTTGCTTCTTTATTACATTTTAGAAGAGCCACATTATTAGCGTTCCAGTCTATATATTATGAAATTAAGTGGATACCCTTGGGGTTAATTCCTTATTGTAATTGTAATGAAAAGAAACAATTTCTAACCCTCCATTTAAGATCTATAACTATTAAAATCCACTAGTCTTAGTGACTCCTGGGGCCAGTGAAGTACTTCAGTGTATATGAAAAAGGGCACTCCTACAGTGTCCAATATCAGTAATTTATAAAACTAACAGCCTCCAAGTGGGAAAACTAACAAATGAGTTTCCATTGAGCCCCTCCCTGCTGTTTACCGTTGCATGCTGGATGCATCAACTATGTAAAATTATATGCATATGGAAATTATGGAGCTGGGTTCCAAGATTATATTTTGCCTAGAGTAGGAAAGGTGGAGCAGGAATCACACAATACAGTGATGAAATACAAGGAAAATCATGTAATACAGCCACAGAGAATCTTTTTAGGAAAAAAAAAAAAAGTTAAAAAGCAACATTTTTTTTCCAGAGGCTTCCCCATAATAAACAATACCACTTGCTTCAACAAATTTTAACTGATAATAAACACCTTTTTTTTTTTAATAACAAAAGATTAACCATCTAGTTAAAAAACATTTTCTTCCCTCTGAAAATGCTTGATTTATAGATTTATTTATATAGCAGTAACAATGCTATTTCTATTTTCGATGTCTTTGTTGCGTATGTGGCTGTAGTTTTTGTGAGAATTCCTGCTCACTGGTGTTTTCCTACCGACTTTAATACAGCCAGCTTTTATGTCAACATATGTGGCAGGTTTCACTATTTCTCCTACACACTTGTACCCCTTTTCACTTTTCATGATGCTCAAAAGAGATTAAAAATTTTTCGTAAATGAGATGGGAAAAAATAGATTTTAAATCAGCAGCAGTTAAAGGGATATTGCAGCAATATTGCACTACAGAAACCTGTTGTTAAATAATTTTCATGGGCTCACTAGGTTTCAATTTGACAGCAAACCTTTAGCATGTAATTCAGTTTGTTAGCAGTGAAATAAAAGTACATCATCAGATAGTGTTTTCCAATTTAATACGCTTATTAAGATCATTGTTTCTATTAAGTTAAAAATTGTATAAGTGCACTATTGTCTAACACAGCATAAATTCCCATTTGGTATGCATCCATGCTGAACGGACATACTGATTTTATAGTAGGAGAGATTCCTAGGACTTTGTTAGAGTTGCCTTGTGAAAAAGAATATCACTTTAAGATTTGAAAAATGGTCTGTCTTTTGGATAAAGGTTTAGCTGTGGTTAACATAGCTTTAATACCATATATCTCTCTCTTTTTATTTATCAGAGTATAAATTCCCTTAGGAGAAAGGAAAAGGATCTTACTAGACATGAAAGAAATAAATAGTTGTTGTTTTTAAAAATACCATTCTAGCGACTAATAAAATATAAGTTGCTGTGTACAGAGGAGTTTAGACTCCTATGTAGGAGAAGTTTAGTTACTGGTTATTTTTAAGGGAGAGAAGGTATGAGGCATCATTTTACATACCACAGATCAGCAAAAAATGGCTTTATTTTTATAAGTATTTATTGCAAATTCATGTTCATGTTGCCTGTTACTATTGGCAAGCCATACTGGAGAAAGTCCATATTTCTCCAGTGTTTACAAACCATGTACAAATCTGATCACTCACAGCTTGTGCGGTCTCTAGTCATCACACAAACCAGTGAAACTGCATCAAGACCTCAGGCTGGTGTCTTAAAGAGACTTAACTTGCCAGCTTGAAAGAGCAAAGACCTGTTACTCTTGTCTGTCTTCGAAGGACTATAGAAAGTTGTAATACAATAATTGCAATAAAAGATTAAATTGGAAAGCTGATAAGGAACTACAAATACTTTCATTTTCAACATTGGCACTGCTTAATGTGCTGAATCGATGGGTCTTCAGCAATTGATGATTATTAGAACTTACATAAAATGAGCAGGTGGCCTCCCTCTCACCAGACAGATGTTAGCATCACATCTAATGAAGCTAAACAGAACCACTGTCAATAGAAGGCCGCAAGTTTAACACTTTACATGATCATTACATCCCTTTTAATAAATCAAGAGCTGTTCAGAAAATATGTGGCTATCTATAGGAGGCAGACCACTTACTAACGTTGATTGTGCAGGTGGTACAAAGGGCTGCACTTCTCAAGGCCAGTTGCTAATTATCCTATATCAAATATGGATAGGCTGACTGCTGGGCAAATAACTGAGCGCAATGTTGACACTGGGAACCTCGGCAAGAATTGGAAATCATTAAAAAATTAAACAGGGAGCTCTAACCTTTGAACTTCTGATTCTTTCTTCCTTACATCTTCATAGAAATGAGTTTGTTCAAATCTGCCTGCAAGTCCCTGTAATTTCACTGCTGACCATGTACTGAAGGGAGCTTTTCTGAAGTGAGACTGAGCAACACACTGATGAGGCTGGGATGCTTGGAAACTATTGTCCAAATTTGCAGTTAGAAGCATAACCATTTTATTCTAGCATCAGAAATACTATGCAGGGTTTTGGCATTAAAATGCTACCAATAAAGCCATGCAAGTGCTGAGAATGGGTCCTTATTATATGTCTTAGACCATATACAGGGTGGATGTTAACTCTGTCTAACAGAGAAAAATGACATAATACCCCCGAGATGCCGAGTCTGTGGACTATGCCTATTTACTTTGATAGCTGTAGTAGAGATTTTTATTTGTACTGTGTACTGCATTTAGTCAATGCAAAATTGTTGTTGGGAAGTTGAAAATAAACATAAAACACAGCACAGATGCTAACATCTGCTAACTTGAATAACTGTAGTACAACTGCCTAAAAAATCCTTGTCATTTCAATTTCATAAAGTAACCCTCACTTTTTTCCTTACTCGTATCCCTTACTTCTGCAAATACAAATATCACTACATTTGTGAAAGAATTTATTCACCATATGTATATGCACCAGGTCTGAATGGTAGACATATATGTAATTATCAATATTGTTTGTCTGAAACTGATAAAATAATTCAAAGCAAAGAACAACACTGGAGCATTCCAAAAAGGTAGACACATGCTTATGTTTAGTTATTATTCATGAAATAATGGCCAAAAGTAGGAATTTGCTTGTTACAGGAAAAAAAAAAAATCAAACAAAAATAAGCATTCAGCTTAAATGGCTTCTTTTCAATTTTAAAACTAGCCATCTTAGCTACTGATGTAACCTCTTTTGAATATATTCCTAACATAAGTTAGCTGTATTTTGCAGACTGCATTTTGTGGAAGAGGAAAAAACCACAAGGTAGAATCTCTTCTCTCTTAATATGCACTGTTGGTATCTCATTTGTAGATAGTTGCCAATAAAAAAATAAAAAATAATAATAAAAAAAAGAGTATTTGTTGATTCAGTGAAAATCAGCATCACATTTTTTCCACCAAAATGAAACCGTTTCCTCAAACAGATGGATAAATTGCACTCATATGTGTGACCATAGGATGCTTGCTGTTACATCCCAACTACAAAGCCATAATCAAAAGGCAGAAAGTAAGAACAAGTATCACTCCAGAACCTAACTTGATTCAGCATTCACCTGGGAGAAGGGAATCCTGGCTTCCAGTTTCTGCATCCAATTAATATTTGGAATATTTCCATCCTAAATACCTCTGAGCTACCAGGGGATGTGGATTCAATCATCAAGTGCAGACAGAAACTGAAGCCAGGACTCCCACATTCCCAACGGGCTCTCAGCACCACTGTGCAATCAGATAAAATCTGGCACTTGAGAGATGGGTGCAACCCAGCCTAAAGGGCTGACAGGGATTGCCTGATGTCTTTGACTCTTTTGGGAAATCAAGGAAAAAAAAATGCCTAGCATTGTAGGCCAACACATACAATAAATATTAAAGTCATATCCGAACTACCGAATTGAGCCACACAACACAGAAATAACTTACCCCTGGCTCCTGCAGATTAGCACTGTTGTGACATCCCAAGGTTGAAGACAAGCTATCAAATGCTGCAGCTCAATTTGCTGTAGAAGGACTATCTCCTCTTACTTTCCAATGAGCATTTTGCAAAATGTGACTGCCCCAACCAGAAGAATGCAGAGCAGAAGGAATCGTACACCATCCAGGCTCACCCTGGCACACCTCACCATGCCCGCACAGCTGCATGAGGGTTTTTAATGGGTAAAAGGGACAACTATGCACCCTGAGGAGCCTTTTTGTCTCTTCTTGATTCTCGTAGATTTTCCATTGTGATCAACCTGCTACTTGCTTAACCTGTGAACAAATAAAAAGTAAAGTGAATAACCTGTCACCTCACTGATGAGGAAACAGTTCTTCAGTGTGGTAGATATTTGGAGCTGTTTACAAGGCAGGGATTGAAAGTAGAAGAGCTGCTGTGCTAGACAAGTATTGCCTACAAGCACCTCATTCAAGTGCATGAGCAATTGCTTCTCTCCATACATTGTGTTTAGAAAGTGTAATGGTCTTAGCTGCTTTGTTCTCCACATATATTAAAAGCAGATTCATCACTGAGTTAAAGAAAATAACCAAGCACTGTCTCCACAGACTTTTAAATAACAGTTCCTCCCCTTTTACTCTTGGCATTGCTACAGATAAATAACACAATATTGGATGCCTGCTACAGATCCTTCAGCTGTTCCATTTGCAAAGAAAATTTGGGCTCTTTTAAAGAAGTATGTCATAGCTCCAGCAGAAAATATATCACTCCTGAAGCTTCATTTTAATAGCTAGATAAACCCATGAATCTGGCCAGGTTTGTTTTCACTTTTACACTCGAACTGTGAAAGTTTCTCTTTTATACTCTTTAAGATGCAATTAATAAACCTGTCTCTGATCAAGTATGTTTATTTCAAATCTGAAACTTGAAACAGTTAATTATGCTGTGAGGGAAACATTCTGGGAAAACAAACAAACAAACAACCCCCCAACAAAACAAAGAAAAAATAAAACCAAAACAAAATGAAATATAACACAAACACCACACACGAAAGTTCAGAAATGTTTAGCCATATGTAGAAGTAGCATTCAATTGTAAATGGTAAAAGAGGTCACACAAGTGTTACCTGAGGCTTTATACTTGTCACGGAGGCACCCCGAGGTTAGTTTAAGGCACAACAGGGTCCAAAACAACTTTTATTAAACCGGTGAGGAACAGGGTTTTAGCACTCCAAAAGTGACCTGAATACAGGTTCGGATATCAGTTGAGGAAAATTATTAAGGGGCAGCAACTAATACAACAGGCAGTTCACAGAGTGCATGCACGTGGCTTCACCCAAACAATGCCAGAGCCGTCCCTGAGTCCGGGAGGAGCACACACTTGCCTAAACACCGTGTGGGATTATTTTAAAGGGATACACCTACTCGCATTGAGTACGGAAAGTGTACACCCGCAATCCTGCGAGGGTAAATTTATAATACACTCGCAATCCTGCGAGGAGAAGTTTTACCCACGCCCCTGTCAGCAAGGCAAGCGGAGTCTCCCTCCCGGGGGGGCTCTCGGCGGCACCATCCGGCTCGTGCTCCGACAGACACGCGACCAAGGGGCGGAGTCTCGACGAGAGTCCGGTTTTTCATTGGCTGATCAGCTCTGACTGTGGGCATTCCAGAAGCTTCTCTGCACCCCCACCCTGGCTGTGGGTGCCCCTGAAGCCTCCAAATATGCGCCACACTGGCTGCGGGCGCCCAGCGGGTCCTCGGCGCTCCCTTCTCCTGACGGCCCTGGCCAGGGCGCTCTGGGGCCAAACAAAAGCAGCTGTTGGCCTCAAACAGCAGAGAGAGAGGGAGATGTGCCTACTTCTTCCCTATCGAAGGAGGGAGGGGGAAAGAGGGGGGGTTTGCATCCTGCCACAATACTCCACACAGATTTGTTTCACTGACACTTAAAAGTTAAATGCAGATTTATCTATTAGATTTTCCTCCTGGCAAAAGCCTGGTACTCATATCTTAAACAAATGCATTCAGTACTCTTCTTTCAGGCCAACTATGGATTGAATCATTCATTAACTCTGGAAACCTTCTCCAGGTTTGCTGAAAAACTTACTCTTTTAGATTTCTAATTATTTTTAATTAGATTACTAATGACTACAATATGAATTACTACCACTTGATTTACTGGAGATATTGTACAGTATGTACAGTATTTTGAGTGCTCTGTCAGGAGTTTTCAATAGCAGCAAGTGCCAGGTTCAGAACTCAGAGTTCTTAAAAAATGCAATTACAACCAGCTCAATACTCCCACACAAAACCAGGAGAAACAAGTATTTTCATGAGATCCCTCACTGGACAATACATTCTGACTTGCAACTAAAAGTTTCAGTACAAAACAAATAGTTTCACTAAATGGAACTGGAACACAGCATTAGTTTAGGAAAGCACAGCAACAGAATGTGAAACCATTTTAAGAGTCAGTAAAATCTAGGTGTATCTGCTTTAGCAGGGGCGTTGGACTAGATGATCTCCAGAGGTCCCTTCCAAACCCACCCATTCTGTGATTCTGTGAAAATATAACCCCAAACAGGGTCTAGAACAACTGATTGTTGGTAGCACCCCAGACCCATTTGGTCTCCTCTCCAGGCTGCAGGAGAAAGCACTGCTCTACTTCTTGCTTGCACTGCCTGCTCAGATCTCTCCTGCTGGGTGATCTCTCCAGCTGAAATGTCATCCCTGTGTGGGACCAGCCTGGCCTCAGCACTTCTGTAGGTGTTGTGAGGGATTTTTGTGGTTCTGGGTAGGTGTCTCCCAGGGAATCAACAGAGACGCAGTCCCTGCTGCAGCTGCAAAGTAAGTTCAGGCACTCATCTAGTCTGTTGGTGCTGGAGAAAGGGAGATCGCAGGACAACTCATTTAGATCCTGAAGTCTTCTGCAAACTTCTCACTACCTTGCTGCCAAGTCTCCATTTTCATCCCCGTCCTTATGCTTTGGAGAAGGCTTAACAGAATAGTAGAGTCCAGTCTACCGAAGACACATTTCTGTCATTAGGCAAAGACTCTGAACACTTGTTTATGTCCTTTGTGCACCCTCTGGGTCATGCATGGCCAAGTGGCTTCTATTCATTACTCAGAAGAATAACATACCAAAAGCCCAGTAGTCAAAATTCAAATGGATATTTGCACTGTCACAGGGCTTGTTATTTGTTTTGTTTATTCTGTCTCTTCTTGCATTTCATCAATATATGAACAGATTTTCAGCTGTCATCTGTACTCAGCAAACTACATCAATAACCATTGCAATTAAATTTAGCCACATTTTCCTTTAAAATTGATTTAGATTGCACAGTCATAGTTTTGGATATACTTCTTATAATTTTATATTCATCTTTCATATATATTTATCATTTCATTTCATGCATATAGATACTCTTCAAGAAGTCCTCCTTGGTGGCTTCTGATCTTGTGGCTCTTTTCTTAATGAAATGTAACTCTATGCATATTTGGATTAAGAAATACAGGAATAGTGTGATGAGTAAAGTATAACAAAATTGGAAGACCACAACTTCTCATCATTCAGTAGTATATATTAGTTTGATAACACTGAGTTAATAAACATGAAAAAAAGAAAGTAGATATTGTTCAGTTATTGATATTTATTCTAATACCAATTTCTGTATTTGCTACGTGTCAATCCTTTTCCAAAGTCGCTTACAGAAAACACTTGTGTTAGAAATATACATAGGGTTTGTTACATATAACAGAAGATGTTAAGTCTTCTCTGGTTTCAAGTGTTATGACTATACACTGTAAGAGAGACTTGTAGTTTTCAGGGCAAGATCACAGATATCCATAATAAGATACACTGAAAACATACTCCAGTTCCTTAGTTCTGCCTCAGAAACAGACTGAGGGCTTAATATTGCAGCCTGTGCAATATCAGTATCAAGATTTTTGAGAGAAGCAGCACTGCATTTCTACCATTCTCCCCATGTGGGTAACAATGAAATACCAGAAAGTTTGGTACAAAGCTGGTATTTAACTATACTAAATAAAGTCAAATCACATTTCCTACAACAAGAGGGTGACGAGGACAAAGGAAGAGTTGAATATCTTTCAAGTTCTAAAAGCTGTGAATCCTTGTTTGTTGGAGGTAGTTTGATTTTTGTTGTCCCATTCCTTTCCACAGATTTTTTGATAGCTCAGAAAAGAATGAAGTCTCCAAATATAGGCCAGCACATCTGTGGCCCAGATAAGGAAAGTGATAAACAGTCCCATGATAAATGATATCTCAGGGAAGGATACCAGATAGCTTGATGAGTACTAAAGAATTTCCATGTGGAGAACAAACGCTATCAGAAAAAAGGAAGACATGATAAAATCAAAAACCTTTCAGGGACATGAGGCAAAAGGGGAAGATGAGGAAATGCAGCAGTTGTCTTTGGAACTGCACTGAAAGTCCATGTTAGTCTTTTTCAACCATGGCATCTGTAGCTTTTATTGAAACTTTCACCATTTGTGTTGGACACTGAAAAATTCAAGTTATAATGTATCACAAGTGTTTTCTTCCATTAGAATTCTGATATTCTGTGGATGGAATTGGATATTACTTTACAAGAACTATTAGAAATGCTTTCTTCCTTTCAAAAAGTGGCTCCCTTGTGTCTTTTTTTTTTTCTTCCTCAACATTGGTAATTGGCACTGATGCCCATTTTTTTTTCCACTTTAAAAATGTGAAGTGAAAAGGAAAATATTTTCATAACAGAAAAATGTCCATCATCTGAACAGTAAATTCAGAATTTAATGGCAGTCACTTTACTGTCCTCAGTATGCATAATTCCTGTTTTGAAAAGTCTTAACCCTAGAGTTATAGTAGAAGCAGCAGTGCTTACTTTAGTATTTTTCTTCCTTAATCCAAGATAAATCTCGATAATTAGAATTGACTGCATTTTAAAGGAACAGAAATGGCAAGTGGCTCTATCTTAAATTAAAAGATCTATTACCCTACACTTGGTCTTCGAATTCTTCTCAGCAATGTGTTGTCTCAGGAGGCACTTTCTCATCCTTACAAAAACTAACTTAGTGCAGGTGTAGAGGGAAAAACACATCATTGGAGTTATGTACTAAGTGACTGCATGAGAAAGATATATGCAAGTTTAGAGCAATGGAAAATAATTGCCAAGTATGTAATGTATGAACGTTTTATTAAAAAATGTCTGTAGCATATTTGTCAATTAAGACATTTTTATTGAAGGCTACATTTTCATTTCCCCATGCAAAAAGGACATTGGAAAGTAAAAAGTAGAGACTCACCATTCCTGCTTTCATGAGTTGAAGGCCTGAAGGCTTAGTGACACTTGTGGTACACCACAGCCTTGTACAGCCATACCCCAGGAACCCTCATAGCAAGCAATAGAAAGCGGTATGCCCTGTCATGATATCATGGCATGTTTTTTCAGTTAACTCTTCCTTCTTCTTACTCCCAGGATTTTCTTTTTCCTATGTCCTGCAAGCCTATCTTTTAAACTTCACTGTCTTAGTGCCCTTTTCTGTCTTGCTCTTTACATGGCTGTGGCTTTAAATCTGGACCTTACTGATCCTGTGATTCTGTATGCTCATCAGCCTTTCTTTTCCTAAGACAGACAAGCAGCAGGTGTCCTAAGGTCTGCCAGATGATTTGAGATTTTCAAGACCTGTTGTACTCTGGAATTAGTGATTGCTGGCAGTGTGTACAATAGCAAACCTGGAAGCTATCTGTTAGCTGATGCTTATAATATTTGGTGAATGGTAGGTACCTTGTATTAAAAGGTCCCAGAACCAAACCAGTCCAGCTTTCTTTTCCCCAAGATGAAGAAAAACCCTGTAAGTACCTAACCAAATGAAATATTGCCCAAAAGCAAAAATAATTCCTTCACTGGTCCTTTCTCCAAATACTTAGTTTTACTCATTCTGACAGTTATTTCATCTACATAATATAATGTATTCTATTCTATTCTGTATTTCAATGCCTTCTGTTTTCCAGCTCTGTATGTATAGCCCTTTAAATTTACACTGTGCAACCACACACTAGTATCCGCTTGAGGGATTTTAGGAGTCATCAACAGGTCAGATAGCTTATGGTTGCTGAACACAAGGTATTTTGACTCTCCTGGCTAATTCCACTTATTTCAGCAAAGCTGTGCCAACAGTGAATCTGAGCCCTCTATCTAAATTTAATCTGCTCATTACCTCCAAAGACTATTGCAAATAAATAGGCAATCAAGTAGCTAGAAGGACAGAAAAGAGGAATATGGTGCATAATAGGTAACCTTACAGAAGGCAATCAGAGCACTGATTCCTTTCCTTCCAAACAGCAGACAATAACAGTTCAAACTAATCACGATTCAAATTTTCTTTTCTGCATTTAATTGATACTCTGGAGACTTTATTCAGCTCACTCTAAATCAGTCCCTTGGTAATTGACTTCAGCAGTAACTGGATCAACCTGTAGGTGAGAGCTGGATTGGGATCTGTAGAGCATAAAGACCTCTGCTTTATACAGCAGTGAAAGCTGCTCCAATACACACATGGTGTAAGCAATTGTTGAAAAGGCTTCAGAAGTCCTGACAATATATTTTACCTCGAACTGGTAAAACGAGCTCAATGTTTGCCCCATTCTTGGCTTCTTCAGTCCTACAACTCTGAGAGTGACACCTGGGAAATGGATGTTTTTCTCCAGGGAATGAAGTTAAGAACAATTCTGTGTACAAACTAGGCTAAAAAGGACGTTTCAGATAATGCTTCCAGTGAGGACTGACTGGGATGTCTCTTCACCTGTAGTACACAACTCACTTCTACACTTCTGTGGATTCATGCCACCTGTCTGATCCTTTCTAGTTATTACTAAATAAAGTTCTGTCTATTTATAAAATTACAATAGATATCGTTATTTAAAAGACCTTCCAAAGACATAGCAGAAAGTGTCTTCAGGTCAAAGGAGAATCTTTTCTCACTATGGTTTCTAAATCTATACGTTTTTCTGAGGAATGGAGTGCTGAAATCCGATTGCTGAGGCTGTGCAACAAGAATGAAAGCTGAAGAGATTAAAGACGTTCAAAGTTCAGATATATCTTTACTATCTTTCTCAGCACATTGACATAGGGATTAAATACAGTTTCTCACAAAGTGAAAAAATCATTTTAATGGAGCCTAGTCAGAATTAGGTAATGTAAGAATTGCTATCCTCACACCTAAAATAAGAATATTCTATCACGAAACAGAATAGCCCTTGAAGTAGGATATTCAATAATAACTTTCCTAAAAGTGCTTGTTTATTTTTGATCAGACTTCAGTCACAATGTTTGGGCTTTTTTTTCTTACTCTTCAGGGAAACATATTAAATTTTGGTGTCCTTGTACTGCTGTCCCTATCTTCAAACTGTTCTCCTTCAGAAACTGTGTTTTTATTTCTTCTGTCTTCACACTAAATATCTATAGCGCCATATGAAGCTCTTCCGTCTTACAACAGCAGTGGACATGAGCCATCTAATGTGCGACATAAGCTTCCATTTTACTCCAATAGATCATCTTGGCCAAATCATTTGGTCTTTGGGAGCTCGTGTACACAACTCTAACGTATAGCTAATGACCAACAAATGATTTAATTTCACTGGAAAAAACAATAACTCTTGTCTACTGCAGCTGCTCCAGAAACCTGCAGCATAAACTTCGTAAGTAACCCTGAGGGGTAGCAGCAGGCATGAGAACAAAAAACTCAGAGTGGCTCAGGTCTACACAGCTTTTCTCTTAAGCTAACATGCCTTTTATTCATAAGGCTATTAAATACTCTAATATGGGTATTTGATCCTTTGAATAGTTCTATTTTCTACCTAATAATTCATAATGGAGTTAATTCCCAGCCTTTCCCATAGTTGTTTTAAGCAGTTGAATACTCAATAAGAAAAGGTGTGGGGGACAATTGAGGAGAAAACAGTGAATTGTAAAAAAGGAAGGGCATTTTAGTCTAAAATTCATTTGCATTTCAAAAGATTAGAGTAAATCATGTGCACTTAACTGGCACTTGCTTTTTTAATTTAATTAATGCCAGAAAGACACTTTAAGACATAGTGCTCTAAAGGTGCTTAGAAGGAAAAAATTGTCCCCCAAGTGTCTGATGTGAAGAGCCCCTGGGTGACACTCAGAGTGATGCACTTTTTGAGCACTTCAACTTACTAGTGTCTTTCAGCACTTAATTAACATAATTTGACACAATTATAGATATAAACACTTTATAAGCACTTGGCACCAGGAGTGTGAAAAAAGTGTTGATCTCCATCAGTTTATAGTGGAAACAAAAAGCTTTAGCACAGCACTCAAACAAATGCTTAGAAATGTTCCACACTATTCATAACATTCAAAGAAGCCCCAAAAAGATGAAGAAAAAAAAAAGTGTTTCAAAGTGTACTCTGGATAAATTCTTTAAAGATCTTACAAATACATGTAGGAGGCTACCTAAAACAATTAAAATTGTATGAAACAGACAATCAGTCAGGGTTACTCAATTCTGTTGCTCACTAACCAGCTGCAGTGACAGGATTCATAAGTCAGTAGTATTTGGGGGAACAGAAAAACAAACATGATGTCATTCAGAATAACTATTATTAATATCTATCCGATCTGTCATATCTACATGTTAGATCATCTGAAAGAGAATTGCGAATGTGTAGGTCGGTATGTTGCCCAGGCCCCAGTCACATTGTTTAGGGCATGACAGGTACAGGTGGGCCACGAGACACTGTGCCTTAAAGAGGCTTTTTTCTGTTTATGCTCCCAACTTGAGAAAATATTTTGGACAAAAAAGCCCACATGAAACTCACCGTTTATTTTCTTGATATTGCTAGGGAGTCCTCCACTCACTTAATGCACATAAGAGTGTTTTTTGAAGAGAAGTGTTCTGCTGGGAGATACAGCTGAGGACCTGTTCCAACAGGCAGAGTTTGGCCAGCAGCAAACCCGCATCAACGGCTGCTACGCACACTCCTTGTCTTATCTGAGCAACAGATCCAGGTTTTGTGCTGAAGGATCGTTCTGTTCAACGGGGAAAAGAGCAACAGCATGAAGTTAGTGATTCCTCACAGGACACTGCAATATCACCTCTCCCTCTCTTTTGATTTTCTTTTCATGGGAACTGCTTTTAATTATTAACTTTAAAATTAATAACTTCTCTGCAGTCCAAAAATTCAAATCAGGGTGAGGACTGTTTTGTGTAAACATATGGTCAAATGATCTGTTTCTAAAGACTGATTTGAAATAAAAAGTAAACAAAAAAGTAAACAAAACAACACCCCAACGGTGTGCTTTCTTCTCTTTTCCCTTCTCTTCATATTTATAATTTAGCATGCATTTACTTAAGTCAGAGGCTGTGTTTTGCAAAGTGAGTGAAGTGCATAAACCCTGATATGTATTATCTCTTTGTATGTGAGATAGGTCAGCTAAATTTATGAATATTTCATGTAAGAGTTACATTAACCATCTTAACACTTTGTGATCTTTTTGCCAGTGAAGTAAATGGAATGACAACTGATCATATAAAAGATCAGTCGTCACATTAAGAAGGTAATAGCTATGTAAACAAAAACAAACAAAAAAAATCTAAAAGGTGACAATTTCAAAGTCATAACTTACTTTCAGTAGAGTTAGCACATAACTACTTTAGAAAATTACCCATTAGAAATTGTCTCTGTTTACCTTGTTACGTGTTGGAAGTGTGCTCTTGCAATATCCATCCATTTTGATTTAGGATAGGCCTGATTTGCCTTGAAATTGTCTCTGTCATCTGTAATTGCTGAAATATTGCTTGCCTAAGCCAGACTAGAGCATCTCCTCTTTCAGGTTTGGAATGAGGCTGGGAATGGTGTATAATGGAGGCTCCTAATAAAAAGACAAAAATAGCTCTTGAAAGAGGCATCAAAAGAATAAAAGAAAATTTGAGGTAGTAGGAATTACAAGATAATCTGAAAAAATCAAACTGATTTTTTAGGTGCCTACCAGCAGAGACAGCAGAAACTATGGCTTTCCTTTCTCTCTCTGAAATTTGCCATCTACCAATTTAAGGCATTGTTGCAGCAAAGCACTTAAGCACTGCTTAAATCCTCTTGAAGTCAGAGGGATTTAAGTAAGTGAATAAAATTATGTGCATACTGAAGTACTCGCCTGGGCTGGGTTGCATTGTTGAATTTGGCCATGGACAATTTTGAAAGATTACTTCAAGACTGAAACTGTTATCTGCAATTTCCTTGACAAAAGAAGATGTATTCTGTCTTTCCCCTCTAATACCTTTGAGATAAATATGAGAACAGAAATAGCTAAAATTGGTTATTTTTCAGGGGTGAGAAGGAGGGGGAGGTAGTCTCCGAGAGAAAAAAATGCAAGCTGTTTTTTATTTCCTTTCTGGATAAATATGATATGTTTCGGGTTCTTGATCTATTTTTTCTAACACCAACGTCTTCACAGCTGAGAGTTCAGTCTCTCTACTAAATTGCACGTTATGTCTTTCAACTGTTTGGGTGTTGCTTTGAAAAACACTAATGGTTAGAGGATTTTTTTTAAAAAGTAAACAAACAAACCAACCCCAAACCAAACGCCCCCTTTCCCCCAAATTCAACTGCAGTTGAGGAAAAATCTAAAATTGTGATTGAAAAAGCTCTAGCCTCACTGCTATCTAACCACAGAGGCATTTCTTTGTTTGACTTAGTCTAATTCCTCTAGGATCCAGAAATCTGTTTCAGAGCATGTTCAAAACCATTCCAGTTTTAGCAGTTCATTTAGTTTGTCTTAAACTTGATAGAAATCCAGAAATTATGCAGAGGATTCCTTAAATCCTGAAGGGTGCAATCCAGGGAGGGTGGAAAATACACATAATGTACAAACAGAATTTACTCTCAATGAAAATCTAGCTAAATTTTCTTTCATAATGAATGCAATAAAATAATAGTGTAATAGCCTAGGAGGGAGAGCACTCACTACAAATAGGAAATGTGCAAAATTCCTTCTTCATCCTGAGAGGGTTTACACGTATACCTCAGCAAAAAAAGCCCCACATTTAACCATTAAGTTTCTTTTCCACAGGTGCATTTGAAAAGGAAAGTGGCTTTCAAAGAACAGCCCTAGGTGTATAACCTGGGCAGCTTTGGGACTGCAGATCCCAAGCAGGTAGGGTTCAATCTTAAAACCCTACACCAAGCAACTTGGCTCTAGACAGAGGAGGAATTTAACGCAGATTTCTTGAAACATATCGCATAGCTTCATGTGCCTTTACTTACCATGCGGATGTTTAGATAACTTTTCTTAGGTCACAATTCCACGTGTTCTATTCAGCTAATGGAGAAGAGATTAGATGTCTAAAGATTAGACACCTAAAACTTAATTCCTGAGCAAACCCACTTTTGGATGGTTATGATTTATATTTCACTTACTTATTAGAAGTTAGTTTAGCCCTCTTCCTGCAACAAATGGTTTCAGTTTAGTGGTTGGTATGACTGTAATTTTCTTTTCTATTAGAAAGAAATTACAGAAGCAGCTTGTTTTATTTTTTTCTTTTTTAAACAGAAATAATGTAAAGAGTTATTTTTATATTATACTAGCTTATTCACCTAATTGCACTAGCAAAAATATCTTCTTACTGTCTGGATAAATGTAAATAAAACTCTGTGGTGGAACGGTTGACCTAGATGACAACTATCTATCTGTTACTTCTCAGCTGCCACTATTTCATCAAAACACTCCGGCATTATGGGACCATGCCAGTTATAAGACAAATAGGGACCATGTAAATGTGGACCTTATGTATAGCACAATGCCAGATTTCTTAATAAAAGCAGTCCTGGAACAATCAGCCTCATCCCTTTGCTCATTTTCAAACCCTGAATTCATTCAGCTTAGATTATAACTTTCTTCCCCAGACAACAGGCATTTGGGACCCTCCGGCATTCCAAGGCCCTTTACTCACAAAAGGTCTCATTTTGTTGCACTCATAGATTTTTTCTTTCCTCCTTGCAGCTTTAGTCATAAAGTAGCCTTTTACTTCAAAGAAATGCATTAATTGAATACATAAATGCCATTAATGAGTAGGATGGGATATGTAAATGACAATATACTAAGAAGACAATCATAACAGTTAAAATTGCAGATACATAAAGACATTGATGGAAGGATTATGACAGTGCTGAACATGCACGTGTAGCCTTCTTTATGATAGAAATTATATAATATTACTTTCTTGGTTGGACTATGTATCAATGACTGTGTTTGTCTTAATTAACGAAAGGGTTATAATCTGGCATGGATATGACAACACAACACAGTACTTCAGTGGAAAATGCTAAGCAGCCTCAGTAGCAACACAATCAGACCCACGTAAAACATTGTATAGTCATTACACTTTGGGAGGCAAACACATTTGTTCTGCATCTATCTCAATATTTTGCATGTGATTAGCTTAGCACTGTCACACTGTGTAAGCATGCCAATAATACGTTGAAGTGATACCAGCGTAAATGAAGGTGCTTTTTTCTTTTTATTCTTCCTTTTTATTTTTTTTTTTTCTGTCAAGGGCGATAAGAAGCATCCAGTAAACTGTGTTATATCTAGGCCTGTAGCCTAAACTGCAATCCTGGACACTTACGGAAATCAGTTGCAGCTGGATTTGATTCTCATTTACCTTCTCTGTGCAGCTGGATTTAGTTCATAATTACCTTCTCTATGTCTTAGCCCCAAAAGAACATTCAATGTTTTTTGAGTTTTTTTCTAAGACATCACCATATTCAGCTTCTTTTCATTAGACAGTTTTGGTGATGGTTTTGATGGGCATCATTTATTTTAATAGGCTGAGTTCTGTTCAAGTCTACAGTTAATTCCATGGTCTGTTTCATTTAGTATCTGCAACACATAAATTGTTCCACTTCCAAATCACCCTTTGCTCAGGTACTGATTGGTCAGTATGGACAGATAGCTGCTTGCACCTGCTGAGAAGGCGGCAAGAAAATCCTGTCTTCCCTTTCCTTAAGCCTGTCATGTGTTGTTATCCAAACTTGATGCTTCCCTCTTGATAAGGAGGGAACACAAATTTGGAATAACATAAGCTCAAAACCACTCTGCTGTTCATATTTTTTTCCCCCTCCTCAAATCACTCATATCAATCTACTTGTTTCTCCTTTATTCTCTTCCTCCCCACAGCCCTACTGTTTATAATGAAAAGAGTCTGCAAGCACATGGAACAGAGCACCTAAAGCCAATCTGAGGGAAACAGATATGTCAGAGGCACCTCAGAGCTCAGCTGCAGAAGCAGGGCGATGGGTGTCAGATACAGCTGCTACAGATGTCGTAATAACACCATGGTTGGCTCATGCTCTGGAGCAGATTTCTGATTGAAATGCATGGGGAAAACAAGAGCTATGCAGGCAATTCCATTCAGTTCATGTGATGTGGGAGAGTGTGCCACGGTGCCTCGTGCTGGTAGGTAAGAAGTGGAGACTTTCCAGAAAACCTGTCTTCATACAAAATAGGACGTTATTTTCTGTTGTCTAAAAATGTTATGAAATTCATTAAGCTATAAAATTTATTCATGTTTCATCTTCACACTTCGCAGTAATTCTCTTCCATAAAAATTTGTCCCATAACCATAGTACGAAGAAGGGTATGTAGTAAGTGGTACCGTTGTGTAGTGAGTGTGTCATAGTAACTGGAATTTCAGACCGAAAAATGAAGCAGTCTTAGTGGCGTGAAAATCCACTGCACTGTGTTAATGAGGGCTCTGGATAGGTGAAACATGGTTTTAAGAGATGATACCAAGATCTGAACACTGTCCATAGTGATTTTAAATATTAATGAAGCATCACTGTGTAGCTTTGCATAACCAAGGATGAATTCCAGTTTAGTTTTATGTAGCTGACTAACTAAACTTTATTTCCTTATAATCAAGGTTCTGAGTTTTTTTAACATTTACATGATTGATTTATGCATACAGGTTCAATTTGCAGGTCATTCCTTTCTTTGTTTCTATTATGAAAAATTGCCAATTTAATCATTGCTTATTGCATTGGAATTTAGCTTTTGTGACTTGGATTAGATCATATTTGAAAATACTGAAAAATTACCTCGTGACTGTGTTTTTTTGTGACAAGACTTTTGCTATTCTTTCACTTATGTTTTTTTTTTCAGATAAGAACAACAATTATCAGTTGTCCAGATGATTGCTCACTTTCTCAAAACTCATAGGGTCCTAACTGTTTGCTGGGCATCCGACATAAAATCTTATTATTATAACAGAAAAAAAACAAAGGCAAATATATTTCTAATTAAAGACTTCATATCCTTATCCATTCAACATTTGAGGCATGGTAGATGAAGGTATTAGGAATGGACATCTGCCTCTGTAGAAGAGTATTTGTCAATACTGCCTCTCAGAGAGGTTTTCCATTGAGATTTTACAGTGCTGCCTATATACCTACAAAGGAGCATGAGATAACGTATAAAAACATTGGCATGTACAAAGCCTTCCAGAAGAGTTTTGATTCAAGGCATGCCTACCTAATAATATCAACAAAAAACGATGTCTACTTATTAGCAAACTAGCATCTAAAACTCTAATGAAGTTAGCAAGATAATAATTCTTGTTAGTGCTAATTTTATCTAAATAATAGAAAAATATCCCCTGTCAACTCTATGGCACTCCTCTGAAGCATGAAGGGCACCATGCTCATAGGGAATCGGCAGCAGCACTAAATAGATACAGAACATATTGTCAAAGAACATGGAGATTGCCACTCAGTGAATTCTTACGTCACAGGATCTTCCAGGATATCCATGAAGCTCTGGAGATCGTCTGCATATTGTGAACTGTTCCCTTCTCTTCAAGTAAAAAACTCTAACGGAGTTTTTAATTCTTAACATCTTAAAGTCTGCAAAGAGTTCACAGGGACCACGTTGACGTATTCCTTGTAAAATTTAGAAAAAGCTTAGGCTAGTTTACTAGAATAACCAGGGAATTTACTAGTATAGCCAGGGAATGGTAGCAGTTTAACTGAGTGCTTCACTTGGACTAAAAAAAATGTTTTAAACATTGAAACAAATGAAATGAAGAATCAAAATTTTAGTTCATTGAAATCATGCATTCTTCAGATTATGTAAATAAGCGTCCTAAGTATTTAAGACTCGTACCATCTAAGACATACTACATTTCTGAAAAAAATAAATACATTCTCTTAGTCACACCTCATGTGAATTCAGATCAGGAACGAGTTAACCAGTGATTTTACCCAAAATAACAACAGTACCCAATCTGATGATGACTGCCATTTTCAGTGCATCGCTAAGCAACACACATAAAGCAAAGGTAAAACGGATATAGTTTCATACTGAGTGACAGGAGCAGCTAACTGCTCTAGTAGACAAAGATGAAAGCAAATCCTTTTGATTTTACAGGCAAGACATTGTGAAGGAAACAGAACAAACTCCATGAAGACTAGACAGCACAGCAAACATTCAATTTGAGGTTTACAAGTGTTTCAGATCAGTTGTGTACCCTCCTGTGTCCTTCCCTTTGGGAAATAAGGTCAGAACTGTGCACACACAGATAAGAAAATATATTTTACATATCATATACATAAGAAAAATCTCAAGTCGTAGTCAGTTCACAATAATTTATCTCCCACAAGATAAATTATGTCCTGCTACTGTACTTTCCTAGTTAGTCCATAGTACAGACTGTTAAAGGCCAACAAAAGTCCAGCGAAAGAAAATTCCATCTCACAAAGCGTTCAGCAAAACATCCAGTGATTTTGAATAGTGCCTAGTTCAGTGGAGTGAGAATTCATTTGTGAGTTCAGCATAATCACTGCTTAATGCAACAGCATTTTTCTTCCAGCAACTTGGACAAAAATTCCTTATTTCATAAGAGACTTCCTTTCAGAGACTGTCTGTCAGAATAAGATATTTATACTGTTTCCTGTCATTCATTCGAAGAAGTTCATTAACAGCTGGCAGGGAGGGATCAGGCCTAGCATAGGGAAGTGAAAAAAAAATCAAGACCTGCCAGGAGATTCAAATTACAATTGCACTCAGTGCATGAACTTTCTTTGTAGGAAAGAAGTTTCAGACACAGATTTATTTATAGAAGAATATGGACATTTCGTTACACTGACCGTTTTCATATATTGCTATACTGAATCCTGCTGAAATGAACTGTGCAAACTCACTGTTAAAAATCATATACAGTAAAAAGTAGGGCTCACCCCTTTCTTTCTTTTAAAAGTATTTTCTTCTCTAAGCTTTGAACTTAGTCACATTATATTAAATGCAGCAATTAAAAAGGAAACCAATCCACATATTCAAATTACTGACATTTACCTGAAAATATTCACTATGGTAAACTTGGGTCATGAACATATTTTTCTAGTGTGGTACAAAGCTCTGGGAATCTTGTGATCATAGTTACACACTAACTCTAGTACACAAGAAACAAAGCCTTGTTATATTGTGAAAACATCAATACATATCAAACAATTGAATTAGACTTCGTAGGTATAATAATTAATAAGTGTAAAAAGGAGAACAAAAGATCAAAACAACTTAATTAAATGTCAGATTTTACAAGCATATCCTCACCTATGATACACAGACTTAAAAGCATGTAGGCAAGACTCACAGTAGGAACCATTCTTTGGTTTTATTAATTACTGGAATAGTTAAATAGCATTACTGAAGAAAATATAGGATCATTTAATGGAAATGCAGAAGTTCATAACAACCTCTAAGGTGCAAAATAAAAAGTGATTTGATCTTGAACAAATTATAGCTATTGAAAAACACCCTTGGAAAACTTCCAAGATTAATTCCAAAAGATTATTTTTTTTAAGAAAAAAACAAAACAAAACAAAAATGAAAAACCAAAACATTTGAAGTAATTTAAGCAAAAAAAGGCTATGCTATAAAATTATCAAAAAATACAAAAAGTAATTTCAGATTAATTTTAAGCTGGGAAAACATCTCAGATGCGAGCTGAGCAAGTTAGAGCACTGTGGCAAGTTCTAATTCACACAGTCAGCTCCTTACATGGTAGAAAATGCACAGTTGCTCTTGGCACATTTCTGGGATAATATTTTCTAAATGTTTTCACTTGGAGCTATTTTTAAAAATATCAGGTACAAATATACATAACAGGGTTTTGTAGAGCTATGAATTAATTGCTTATATGTGTGGGAGACTAATGGACTGATTTTAGGCCAGCCAGGCACAGAAGGACGTATCCAAGACTCTGCTGAATTTCTGTCAATGGAGTTCCACAAGCCAATCCTTGGCTTTTCAGTGAGGACACATGGAGATACACAGGCATCAAACATCTCTATTGTACTAAACCCAAGATCAGCTGGAATTCTGATTCACAAGACAAATGGCACCTTTCCAGTCTCTTAATTAGTTATTATATACCCAGAGCATTTATGAGATTCTTCATTTGAAGACCAAAAAATGATAATCCTTCTCATTCTCATTAAAAAAAAAACAAACCTACTTTAAATTCAGGTAGAATTCAGAAATAGAACTGTAAGGGATCTAGCCCCAGATTTAGTGATATCAGAAATGTCTTTCCATTGCATTAGAGGATATGAATGAAATTTGAGACAACTAACCTCAGGACATGCAGTTAATTAAGAACTGAGCCGGAACAAAGCTCATGGCTTTCAAATCGGAAGCTAATGTGTTGCCAGCTGGAATGTATGGCCCCCTGCATGGTGAGGCTGAAAATACACGTTTGCAAACTGCGTTTCTTCATGCTTTTCTCTGCTCTGGAGAAGCCCAGAACTGTGAAAGACACGGAGCAATAAATTGCAATTGGTGCACAATTAAAGAGAAGGCTTTCCCCTCCCCCCAAAAAGAGACAAAACACCTCCTTCCCTCCATGAAGGAAAAATGGGAAAATGAGGCTGGAGTGCCA
Organism: Streptopelia decaocto; assembly: GCF_964273445.1. Taxonomy (NCBI): domain Eukaryota; kingdom Metazoa; phylum Chordata; class Aves; order Columbiformes; family Columbidae; genus Streptopelia; species Streptopelia decaocto. The sequence continues at coordinate 27,947,508 of NC_138659.1, read as the reverse complement.
GTTATTTGGGAAAGAATAGTAGTCAGTAATTCCCCCATCCACCTGAAGTATCTTTCTTATACAAATAAACTTGCACATAAATGCTGTCTGCATCTGCATGGGTCCACCCAATGTTTTTGAATTTATTAATCAAATTTGACAGAAGGATGGAGTTCTTAAAGATCATTAACTGCCCTCAAATTTTATGAACACAGCCAGGCCAAGTAGTAAAGGAGTACTTATAAAAGTTGCAGTGTGGTCACAAGCGACACCAGATGGAAAAGAGCCTTATCAGTGAGTAACACTCAATCTTGTATTTTTGCAAACATGAGAGCCAAACAACTAGAAGACACAAATCCATACAAAACTACAGTTGACTTATCCTGGAGGAAATTTGTCATTTCCTTATGAGAATAGACTGAGTAGCACATTTTTTACATATCCAGGGGAAAATGTGGTGGTCATTGTGGCTTAGGCCTGCATTAGAACACTAAGAGCTCATGGCTCACACTACAGAGCTGTCCTGGCAGACTGGGAATCCATAATGTCAGTGTATTAGCTGCTTCTTGAATATGATCTCCAACCTTCTCTGACATTACAATTATTATAAAAATAGTCTAATATTCTTTCCATGAGCAGAGAATTTAATGACCATAACCTACCTGGTTACTGGTACATAAATCTCTTAAAATATAAAATATTTATATTATTTAAGTAACTAGGGAAATGTTTTCCCAGTTGCCTTTACAAACTCAGAAAGTTAAGAATCAGCTTTAGAAAAACTGAAGGGACAACTTGGTGATTGATGTTCATTTACATATAGAGACTTGGGCAAATGCATTAGGTGTGGTTTAGAATAATTTGAAACAGATGTGTAACTCATGATTGAACAAAAGCTCTACATCATACATTTAACTAAATAATAAAATTCAGAGAAATCTGTCAATAATGCCCAAACATGCTGGGTCTGATGAACTTCAGCACTGTTGCACATATGCTAGCAGACTGCATGGTCATCAAATGAGATGTTAGATTCACAAAGGAATGACTTCATGAACCCCTGATAAAGGTCCTTCCCTGTGCTAGGAAAGAAAAAGACATCAAGGAAATCTATATGTGCCAAACATACCTCTCTCTGAACTGGGATGTTAATTCTGCATTTATCCAATTTCACCTTATTCCTCCTGAACTAGTAAACTGCTAAAGATGAAAAGGAAGTTGCATTATATTGTCATGAAAAAACAATCACTGTTTCTGCAATATAGTTTCAGCATCATCCGTGAGATACTATTGGCAAAAGATTTGCCAAGAGATTAGATTTAATTAGTTTTTATAATTGACAAATATGATTTTGAGAATGATACCAGAATGTAAAGCAGTAACAAATCACTCTACATGCGTACTATACTGTATATTGTGCAGTCTGGAAGGAATATAAACTTTTGTGAACAAAGAAATTGAATTTATTTTTAATTTGACATCTCTAATGTTCACTAAATTATCTGTTCCAAACCACTCTTTATAAAGAGATCTAACAAGCAAAAAATACTGATATTCACTGCATTATTTAAGATAAACACCACTAATTCTGTTACAAGTCACTTGCATTTCTGCGTTTACTCACTGGTTTGCTAATCCAAATTGCCAGCAAGGATTTACCAATCCTAAAACTGAATTCCTCTATCTAACTCTAAACCATTGCAGTTATCTGTTACAGAATAAATTAGGAATAATAGGATTCTTGTTCCTCTAGACTATAACTATTTAGTAATTTAGAGATAAAACCAATTAGTATTAGATCCCTTTTTATATCTCATTTTAATTGGTATTATATTGAATAGTCTTATTCTGCATTGGGTAGCTCCACTAGCAGGATTCTAATATTAGCATGTCTTTTGTACCTTTTAAGTATTGAAATTATTCCAGTAAGGGTAATAATAAGACTTCTTAGACATCTTTTCCATTACTAGTCAGCTAACACTGTAAGACTAATATTTAATGTTATTAATAATTCTCAAGTCAGATGTTAAGGATTAAATAAGAGTTACAAAAGATGGCTAAGTTTAAAACACTGTTTAATTTTGGTAGACGTATGCAAATCAAAAATTGGAACAATGCCTGGGAGCAAACTGTTTAAACATGCTTGAATTTCTCTTTAGGTCTGTTTAACCCTCAGGTTTTTTTCCTGATAAACATTTGCCCTAATACCTGCTGCGCAAAGAACAATAAGAAAACCACCAAAGCTCCCCAAACCATATCAGTGACTCTTCCTGAGTTATTATCTTGCAGCCACCGTAAGCAGCATGAAAGGTATGATTCCTACCAGTCCCAACAGGGATCCAGGCAAAGTATTCAGCATGACGTCTCACAGGGAGAATTCAAGATCTAGAAGCTACATCAGTACCCAGCTAAATTCAGTCTCCAATCTCCAACGCTAGAAGAAAAAACCTTCCTAGTACAGTTAATGCACGTAAGTCCATTTTGTGTTCTCAAGTAAAACTGTAGCTATATGGTCTCTGGTTGCCTTGTTGATGAGCGCACTGACCTCCCTGCTAATGACAACTGTCCAGGGAAAACGAAAATCCTAATTGTCCTGGTTTTGTTAAAAAACAAGTTTCTCTTTTAGTGAATTTGCCTGTCAGCTAAAGCTTTCATATTAGCTGCATTTTCCTGGAGAACCAGATACATGTTTTGGTAAACATACCAATGGAATGTGAAGTTAGTGATAAGCACAGATTCACATCTCGTGAGAGGGGCAACAAGAAACAGGTGACCAAGAAACTGACCAACTGTGTATAACATTCCATTAATGTGAATACTTCATATAAAAGTGGGAGATCACGAGGATCTTGGCCCTTTTTACCTTTTGCCTATGGCCGACATTAGGAGAGGGCCTTGCTAATCGTCCCTGCGAACTGAGGCCTAATGACAGACTGAATCCAGCTCCGGTTGGCTGCAGAGTCCAATCCAGGACTTTGGATGCCAGCTCTGCAGTTGCTGGGACTTTCAAGATTGGTTTTGTATATTTTGTATTATTTTCTCTATTCTTATTAGTAAAACATTTTTAATTTTTCCAACTATATTCTCTCTGTCCTTCTTTCCTTCCCGATCGCCTGTCCTTAGTGGGAATGCGGGAGAGGGAGGGGAAAAAGGGGGAAAAGGCGGGAAGAGGAGGTTAACAATCTGCCAGGGTTTTATTGTCACCTCACAATCAAAACCCTCGACACTAATGCAATCTGATAACAGGTGGTCTAGGTAGGAGCCCTATTCTAAGAATGAAAATGCAATGTAGAGTACATGCTAAAACATTATAACTTTATGTAGCACAAAAACATACATTAGCCTTTTTAATACATTAAAAGTTTTCCTTCCTTGACAAAAACTTTAGCCTTAGGGATGTCAAGACAATTCTTGTTGGCTTTTACAGACATAAAAGGAATTAGTGTGAACTAGGAGGCTATCTTAGGAATACTTTGTGATTAAGTTTACTTTTTTCATATATTTTAGGTATTTTTAGCCTGAAAGAATTTTAGGTATAACATTACTTAAAATATAGCTATACTTTATTTGAACAGTAATCAGATTTTTGTGTGTGTGTGTACATGTATATAAGGGTAGACAACACAGCTGAAAGGATGATCCATTAATCTCTCCGTTGCCCTCAGTGCTTGCAAATACTGATTTCTAGGGAAAAATCCTGCCATGTTCTACAATTACATAAATAGAGTATTCTTGGAGAATAAAGGACAGCTGCTCTTCATCCACTGTCAGAGGCACAACAGAGAGTAATTGTAAATACTAGTTTAGAGCAATAGCGTATGCACCTGTGGTTGTTACGTATATTTTCTCTTGGCTCAGAATATAACACTTCTATCAGTTGTCGGATGGCAGAACCTGCAGCAACATTTGCAATTAACAAATATGCTATAGCACATTTGCTGAAGGCAAAGAAAGAGATGTAAACAGTCATATATACTTGAAAAATAAGGACTGAGTAAAAACAAACCAGAGTTCTCATCTGGAACTAGATTGTATCTGTGACATTTTATCCAAGAATTGTTTCTGTCTCCCCTGTTATTCTTCGCTGGAGATCTGAAGGTCTAAAACTTCAAAAGTCTTGTGGGGACAAAGCTCAGGGGGTAAGAGAGAAAAATAGCCTGGATAAAAAGTCACAAGTTGTAGAAAAGGGCATAAAGTAGAATCCAAACACAAGAACCATGTACAATAGATTCCTAGGCATATTTCTACTGAAATTATCACTGCCAAAAATTTTTGAAAATAAATGCATACAGGTACGTACAGAAACAATAAATCCAATAAATCACTGTGAGAGTAAACACCAATGCCACAAGACAGTAAATTGTCCCTGATAAAGTATTGGACACATACACACACGGTACATGCTGAACACTTTGTAGGCCTTTTGATTGCAATTTTTTGAGGTTCAAATTTATTTCAATGTTTGTATTGTAGGAATCCAAGGGTCCTTTTAGCCTATTTTTAAAAAACTTGCTTTAAATAACATTAGGTAATATAGAGTGCTCTGGGACATTTTATAACGTTAGTATTTCAAATAAATTAACACAGCATATACGCCTACAAAAATATATAAATATATGCATAAAACTCTATGATTGTCATCATTTAAGTGTATCTGCTACAAATATTTATGTTCAGAAAAGATAAATAGTGTCTACATGCATTTTTTCCTCAAAATGAAAGCCAGGAATTGCATGTGATTGCCTTTTCACGCAGAATAGTTTCCGAATTGATCTATACACACTTAAAGAATATCCTTTGTTGTGTACAAGGACTGTTTTTATAGTTTTGCATGAATACCTCAGTATGTATAAGCAGCACTGTGAACAGACGTTAGAAAAGTTAATTAAACTATTAAACCTGTAGCCTATTAAACTTGAGCTGAAAGTTGTCAAATGCTGGGGATGCCACTCCACAAATATAAGAACTCTTATACCACCCTTAAGAAAATAAAACTGAAAAGAGTTACTGAGCACAGTTTCATAGCCACATGAAATAATATTTTTCTAAGTCTAACACATAATCAGAAACTAGCCCATAAAAATCACACATACTTGTTAAGAGAAATGCATACTTGTGACCCTAAAAGAGGACAATTCATTCCGTTTCATTAGTTACACTGTGTAAGGCCTTCATCAAGCCAAGATTTATGCACATGTTTATGCACACAACCTCATGGATAAATCTCACACATGTAGTTCAAGACAGATTTGCTGTTACAGGATCAGGTCCTAAATAAGAGCTTGCTCAGATGACTGGGAAGCTGTTCTTGAGACTGGTACTCAGCCATTCTCAGTGTTGGCTAAGATTTAATTGAGTAATCCAACTGAGTGCATTTGAATTTGCTTACTTGTGGAGTTAATGCTACACAACAAGAGAAAAATGGCAGCATTGCACCATTAGAGATGACAATTTTTGGTTGATCAACCTGAAGGTATAATCACGCTGCAACATTAATGAGAAGCCTGAAAAAACCTCAGGGGAAAGAATGAATGAAATGTTTCTTTAATTAAAAAATATGTTAAAAAACTTTAGCCATTATTACAATCAATCTATTTTCAGGCATTGTTTGGGAGAATTAACCAAGCCAATACTGGAGGTATCATGATGTCTTAAAAACAGAAGATTTACTTAAGTACGTAAGGTTGGCATACAGAATAAAATTAATCTCATTTATTGAACTCTGTACCTGCTTAGTTTCAATCTGGCAGGGGCCAAGTCGATAACCTAGATCACTTTACAAAGAAACTAATTCTATAAAATGCTAACAACAATCCCTAAGTCACCGTTTGCTTTTAAAAATGCATCTATCCTGCCGTGCCATGCCAGCTGATGAGTAATGAGGAGCATCAAATCAAAGTCATTAAGGGCAATATAAAGGAAGATGTTGCATCTTAATGACGGGCAATATTAACGACGCCCTGTGAATGCACACAGCAGCTTGACGGCCACTGCGGAAAACGATTATTAGTGGCAACTTGCTCTGGTTTTGTGAGCCACAGTTCAGTTAAATTGTATTTGCCCTTTTGGAGTCCATCTAAACATTCAAATATGTTGTTTTAGCTCACAGAACTGTGCGAGGAATTTTATACTTGAAAATGTATCTGTTGGATAACTGGGCACGGGGCTCCCTGCCACAAAATGGCGGCTGAAAAAGAATGGCTGCCCCATGGTTGTTGTGGGGAGAGACTTCTGGGTGCCCACACCACGTAACTGGAAAAGGGGGGTCTGGGTGGGCACTTCTCACCTTGAAGATTGGGGTCTTTATACTACTATTTATGATTTGCCTCATACTCATTTTAGGTTTTCCCGTTTACAACAGGTGCAATCAAGGAGAGAGTGCATCACATGTCACATCAGTGATCAGCCACACACCACATGCGGTGCAGAGCAAACATAACCCACAGGCTGTTTTCAAAATACCTGCTGAAAACAAATACAGAGAAAGAAATCAAACCCTGTTTGCTGAAATTCCTAGCAGAAAACACGACTGCTGTCTCCCAGCATACACGGGACGACAGTGAAGGATGTTTGACTAGATCTTCAGTGTGTTGATGATGACTCACAGAGAATTACACTATACTCCTCTGTTTGGGAGACTGATAGGATTCAGGCCAGATGAAGACAAATCGGTCTGGCTCACCTCCTTTTAATACAAGGTGTGTTTAATTTAATAGAATTATGCCAATTTAGGATTTGCCTTGAATGGATAAAAAGCTGCTTGCAAGATGTCTCCAGCCTAATCCAATGTAATTTCCATATTCTGAATGTTTGGAAATCGTGCTTTCAAGCCTGAATTAACCTAGTTTTAATTCATTAAAGTATTTCATATGAAATACATGAGTGTTTCTAAGGAGCAGTAAGAAGATAGACACTTCAATCAATTCAGGAGGCCAGTTTCCATTGAAGGCATCTGGGACTAACAAGGTTTCTCTAGGTAGGAGAATGAGGAAGGCAACCTTGAGCCTTGGATTGGAAGTCCTGAGATAAGGAGCCAATACAACAATCTATTTTGTGAATGAGATTAAAAAAGAAAAGAAAACTAAAAACTTAAGCTGCTCCCAAAAGAAAAAGCATTTTAAGTTAATAGCCAAAGTGAAAAAGAAAATCCCGTATGGAATGAATAATTTTCCTAACACATCTTTTTTAATTTGAAATAAGATTTGTGATAATAATGTTAATGCTGGGGATTTTAAGTGACAGAATATTATTCTAACTCACTCCTTCCTTTAAAGTCTCCAAAAAAAAAAAAAAGGCTCCTTTGTTAGGCCTAGTTTAGGCCACCTTAAAGCTCCTTTCAATCAAAGTACAGATTCTCATTAAGGGAAAAATGATTATTAACATCCTCATTTTGCTTCCTCTTGTGAATTATTTGCATTCAAAAATGTGCATGGCATTAGTTTCAGGGTAAATGCAAATATGACAGCAGGATTTCTCACCAAGCTCCTTTTTATTATTAGCTCTTTTTATGCCCTCCATTTATTATTCCCTCATCATTTTTCAGAATGTATTAAAATGTTACGTTTCCAAAAAGAATAATATTTTCCTTCATTTGGTAATTGTCTCAGTCCAGTCTACAAAAGTCTCCATCACTACTGTCTGTAATTTGGAATAGTTTATAATAATTGGTCATCATAGCTTAGGGGAGCCTTGGGCATTAGCTACCACAGCTACAGAATCCTTTCTCTCCCACTGAGGACGTGATTATTTTAGGTGAAGTTCACGTGACAGGGCGAGAGGGCAGGGGCACAGCAAAGCTTATCCTGTGGCTGCCCACGGTAGACTCTCAGTCTGTGGTCTGAAGATAAATTGAGATGTTTTCCAGTTTTTTAAGCTTCATCTGTCCTATGTCTGCCGGAAACGACAAGGCCAGCTCTGAAACATATTTCAAGATTATTTTAAATAAAACCCCAAAACAAAACAAATAAACTATTACTCTGACTCATCTTCCTGACATTTTAAGAGGAATGATCTTGGGTGCTGAAGATTAGTCAAAACGTAGTGTGTTCAGTTAGAACAAAATCAAGTTACCGGTGGCACACTCTCTGCAAGGGTTGTATTTGATAAACTGATTACAATTACTTCTTTTTTCCTGGTCATATTAAAAAAAAAAAAAAGGAAATAGATCTGACTAATAAAAGCAACCTAATAAAATCATTTGATCATCCTGATTCACTGCACTTCATCGTGCCAAGCTTCCCTGTTGACTCCCAAATTGTTATTGTCAAATTCTCAAGCATTTATTACACTCAGGATGACTTACGTGGCCCTTTTTTCTGTCACTGTGGTGATGTCCATCATCACACCATCACCACCATCTAATTGCAGAAAAGCAGAGTAAAGACCACTCTGATACCACTCAGTGAATATGAGATAATTTTGTTACAGAGTAACATATTCTGCAATAAAATCATCTACTGTGATCTGTATTGACATGACCACGGATAACATCAAATTCAGAGATGTATCTAAATACATTTAGGAAGAGTTCTTAGTTGATATAATTTTTAACTTGCTTCCAGGGGAGTCCTAAGATTTATCATAGGATCATTTACCAGCATATAATTGAAACATTGCTGCTGAATTTGACCTACTGATGTTGAAAATTACTGAGAGGAGTAGAACCAATAAAGCAGTTACTAGCAGGATGTATGCTAAAAGTAGATCACATCCTATTTATATCTTTGCTATGCCTTATTCCATCTCACTTGCACAAATGTATGTGCCCATTTTGTACTCATGAGTGTCAGGATGAGTAATCTATGTAATTCTGAGTTCAAGTAGCGTAACTTACTGCCTCGGATTTTGTTCCTTTTCTTAAAGTGGTTTCTGAGTTATGGTGGATTAGTTTTCTGCAGTGTTTTGTGGGAGACACTTAGGTTAGCTTAGGGTTCATTGTGATATGGGACCACAAAGAGCTGGAAGTGCTAAAAAGGGCAGAAACATCATCCACATTTGGTGGTGACCCATCCAGCTAAGTTAAAAGCAGCATAAATGAACTCCAAAAATTGTTCTGTTCATATGAAATCAAGACAGACATGAATTGGGGGGGTGGAGGGGAGAGATGGAAAATGAGTGTGGTGGTGAATTTGAGACACTGCAGGCTAAGATCCTTGCTCCCCTATCTTCTGTTACCAAGGCTCTTAAGTATTAGCATTGTACCTTTCTAGTGTTTGTAATGGCCAGTAGTGAATTCACGTTGCAGCAAACTTTTAAAGCTAAGAAATTCTAACAAGTGTGCTAATACTCTTTTTTATTTTTATAACTCAGTTTCTTTCCTATAGCATATTTTAATCTTTCCTTCTCTTTTTTGTCTATGCTGATATAAGGATATGCAGCAATTACCATTATTATATGTTTTTAAAGACTTATTTGTCTCAGCTACATGTCTCTCATTCTTTAACCGTAGATAATTAAATCGGTAACTTATATTAACAGAAAAGAAATTGGTTGTAGAGAGCTTAGTCCCTGTTCTTTTCAGGAGGTCCTTCAGAGCACTGAGCCTTTCATTTGGGCAAGTAATATAGCTTATTAAAATAAATTCAGTTTAATGCCATCTAATTCAGCAATGATCAGCTAATTACAGACTTCTGTTTAGTTTCCAGTCCAAGACAAAGACATAAAATCATCACTTGATGATCAGAGGAGCACGTTTCTATGATTTAAACCACACTGTAGTAGTCAGATACACCTTAACTATCTCATTATTTCAAGAATAGTAAGGAAAGGAGCACAGGTTGCAGTACAAGGCTATTTTAACTGTTTTTTAACTTTTGCCAGTCATCTCTGCTTCTACCTTCTTCACCACATGGAGATTTTCCAAAGAATGGACAAGAAAACAATACCTACAGTACAGATGGTCACAAACACATTATCTGAACTCCTGTCAAAACTAGTAGGAAGATGTCATTTTCAAGTAATCAGTGAAGTGATAGCATTTGCAATAGAAATGTTTTTTGAGAGGAGTTCCATACATTTGGTATTCTCTCTTTAAAGTAAAACCACCACGAAATTAAACAATCCTTCCAAAATTTTCCAGAGTTTTCTTACTTGGAAAGTGGTGGGTTTCCATCTTGGAATTCCACCTTTCTGTTACATGCAACCGTTTTTCCTGGTGGAGAAAGCAAAGAGTTGTTTCAGAGTTGTATTTCAGAAAGATTTACATGTCAGAATGGTTACTCTAAGGAATTATAGTCCTGTGTTGCTGTTCCACAAAGCAGAAAGCCTCACAACCTTTTGGTTAAAGAATCAAGAAAAATGTAACTGTGCCAAGTTCTCTTCCTCTCCCTTTCAGCATTTACCTTTGACTGTTCCAAAGCCTGTCAAAATGGGGCAATAATCTCCGGGCTCACAGTACTTCTAGATCACAAGCTGAGCCACAACTACCATACCATAGGTCAACCAGGTTCACTGGGGGAAAGGTCTACCACAAGGACAAGATGCAAACTAGTTGGCAGAACGCCTACTTACATCACATACAGGCTAAGAATATACTGTTATTCTTTAGACCTATGAGACCAAATCCTAACCTACACATCTATTGGCTTTTGGCTGCAAAAATATGTTTCCCCTGGCCCAAATTTATAGAAGTATGAAATCCTGCACGTCTCCAGGCAGAAGGAGCAGCGTGAACACTCACTGACTCAGCTTTGCTGAGGTCATAGTCTTTACAAAGCCAGTAGAAAGGACTGGCCATTAATTTTCTCTGGTATGATTTTACTTTTCTCATTATGTGCAAGAGTTTTGTTCCAGACTAGTAGGCTATGGCTGTAGGCTGGAAAGAATGCACTTCAGTGAGACAGAGCTCATAAAAAAGTGCGTCAAACTGCGATGTCAAGGTTATCTTGGTTGTGACTGATGTACCAAAATTAAATTCCAGACCAGACAATAAGGACGCTGACAGTGCTGCGCTAGTTGCAACAGGGCCTCTTATAAACTCTGCAATGAGACACGGCCACAAGAGCCCAATACACTGAGAAGCCATAGCAGCCCAACCAGACATTTCAGAAAAAAAAAAATACCAAACTAACAATTATTTTAATCTCTGAAGCTATTTTTGTTTTCTTGTTTCACTATTTTTCCTTTTGCAATTAGATCAGCTAGATATCCAATTAAAAAAAGGAATTAAGTTGTGCCAATGCCTTTCTAGTATCTGGAGGATGGTCCCCATTCATACAGGAATAAGCTGCTTCAAAATATTTTCTAGGGGAAAAGTATCTCCTTCATCCACCACGCATTTATGTATATTCAATTTCACTTGGTTTCCTCTCCATTTGCCATATAGGTTGACATGTCTATCAGAACATGGCAAAATATATATAGGAACAATAGGACTGGTTCTTTTATTAGTAGTCTTTACTGAAGATACACTCTCACACATCTGCAGGCTGAGAATGATAACTCTTATAAGATATGCACTTTTCAATTCAATAAGATATGATTGGCATAGCATAGTATAAAAGAGATACTGAAACAGCTATCTCCTGGTAGGTAACCATCTATGTCTCAGTTGAGCACAGCTCATCCAGGACAGAGAGATGGAGGTCAGGATGTTGATCCATTTGAGCCCTTTCTTCTAGGAAAAGGTTTATCACTAAGAAACTGTTTATTATTGTTTGGAAGGGTGAGGGAGGATTGCATCTCAGAATGGAAAAAAGGGAGAAGAAATCAGTGAAATACAGACCTGAGAGGACATCCCTGGAAAAGGAGCAAGGAGTCTGTCAAGCACTTCCTTTTTCGTGAATACTCAAGAGATCCAAAAATACTAAACATAAAAGCAAACAAACTGAAAATAGTATTTCAATATTCAATCACAAAATATTACTTCAATACTAAACATGTAAAAACTGACATTTTAAAAGAACACTCCCAGGAGAATTTCTGAGGGTCTTGGGTTAGCCTTTTCATTGTCTCTGCCAAAACAGAAATACTGATTTGATACTATCAGGGCCAATTAATTCTTCTTGTATTCAATGATGTTATTAAGAGTCTAGGAAGCATTTGCTATGAGAGAATAAACAATAATAATAATAATAATCTCAATATGCTACTTCTTCAGGAAGAACTCATGAAGTTTTGCCAATAAAATCCAAAGAATCATACAAAATTGTTGTTTAGATTGTGTAATGGGGGATAAACTATGTTTTGGTGTGGAACACAGTGATGTACCAAGAATGAGCATGAAAGTGTGGCAGGAGGGAAAGCTAATCTTAAGTCACCTTTGAGCTGTCTACATTCTGAGCGGGTAAAAAGAATGTTTTCCAATTTATCAGAACTATCTGAGTGTAACTGCATTAAAACTGTGACCACTGTATGCACCCCATTTCCCCTTCAGTTACCACATCCCTATACATTTTTCTTGTACCTTCTAAAACTTTTCTCTGGTGCCAGTGTGATGCCACATCACTATGCATCGTGCTCTGTTTTGTCATATGCCTGGAAGTAGCAGAGTGCTGAAAATGCCCAGTTAGCAACAGAACTCACCTGTGGGGCTCAAAGAAACTGCAGCCGCTCCGTATTTTGGAGCATGATTTTACTTCAAGAGCAAGGATTTTCTTCTCAATTTTTCAGGCTGTGAGGCATTCTGGGAAATAAGAATCCATATACATCAGTGCAGGGTCTTTCAAAGAGAAGAGCTATAAGGCAAGTTACATAGCGTGTAGAACTCTGCTCAGCTGAACCAAATTTACCAGGTTATTATTGCCTGTAAGCCAAAATATGAGGAAAAATAATAAGATACAGTCCATTTCGGTTTACGTATATGAGATTAAGAATTTTCACAGATTCTGCATCTTGCTGGGCAAATCAAACCCCGAAGCTTTGTCTTGACAGATGAAACTTTTACTTAGTCATACTAATTTTAGTAGCCAGCTTAGTGACTCAGCTTTCTAGGGGGCTATCTTCTGCTTTCTTTCCTTTAAAAAATGGAAGCAATTATTTGTGCTTATGAGAGCAACGGGAACAGCAATGCACTAAAGACAAAAATATAGGAAATCATCCACAGGAAAATCACAGAGAAGCTACAGCTGCAGTAAGTGTTCCCACTAACTACCCATTCACTGACCTCCTCCTTGAATTACTTACTTGAGTGAATGACACAGCAGAGAGACAATCTGGAAGATCTATTTGGCTATCACCCCACTGAAAATGTCAGCTGAGCTTGTTTGCTGAGGAATTCTGTTCATGCTGATCGTTTGCTAAAAACCTGAATAGAGTAAAGGCCTAGCGAGCACACAGCTGACTTCAGTGGCAGCATCTACATAAATAAAGGCACACATTTGCTTGAGTCCTCGCAGCATGATCCCTTAACTGGAGATTTAGATGTTTCCATTGAACTGGGAAAAATAGTTTAAAATGTACAAAAACCCTATTATCTTAACTAGGAAAGATGGTGTCAAGAACAGTTTTGTCTTAGTCTTTAAATAAAACTGTTTAAGACAGAATTTATTCATGTAAATGAGTTGGCTATTGTACCAACTGTATTTGACATTAAAAAAAAATCCAGATATATAGTACAATGGGATGGCAGGAAATATAGATACAGTATATATTAGTTTTCAAAACCCAGATTTGACTTATAGACATGAAAGCTCAGTATATTAAGAGGAGAATGCTGTGACTGATTTGAATGAAAGTTACTGGTCTTCTCGATGTTACTCTGCTGCTGTTGCTAAGGCACCTTTCTTTATTAGTTATACTGTTTGTATGTGAATGAATTCATCCAGCAAACATCTTTTGCATTTGGTAAAAATGAAATGTAAGAACCATTAGAATGTAAGTGGAAATGTATTTTTTAGAAAAGACAGCAAATTCAGTAGAACAGTCGTCCTAGCAGTTATTAAAATTTTCCAAAATGGTATTTCATCTTGTGTCCCTAATTACTGAACCACACTTCTTGTATCCTGACAGATAAACCTGTTTAAAATTCTTGAAGAGGCCGAAGAGAAATGACGTATCCAGCCCAAAGCACCTTCCGCCACATCTCTGACAACATTCAGCTCAAGGCACTCTGACCCCGCAGTTGATTATCTGTGCCTTGACAGTGCTGTCTACAAAAACCGCCAGAAAATTAGCACTTCTGAATGCCTGTTTTGCATTCTTCAAGTGCATTATTAGAATTCTTTTGTCAAAAGAAGCATGCTACATCATTGTATGCTCTTTGATTTGTATGACTTTGTATTTGTAACATACCCAAACAAAGATCTCATTTGTTCTGCTGGCAAAAGCTAATCTGTACAAGGATTTTTTTTTCTATTTTATTTTCTGCAAAAACTGCCTTTCTGAGCCTAGAGATTGGGTTAGCTAAAAGCTTCACATTCATTATCTTTAAGGTACCATGTTAATGAAAGGATTTTAATCATTGACATTGCTATGTGAATTATTATTACACAAACCCCTGCTGTTGAGTTAGACAAAATTAACCCAGTGTAAGGGGCATTAAAAAAAAACAACCCACAACAAAACACCACAGCTAATTAGTTAGCTAACAGGAACAAAGAGAATGTATAACAAAGATGTTGAGAGGAAGACACTTACGTAAAAACTGTAGCTTCCATTCCAACATTGATCTTTCTGCATGGAAATCTTTTTTTCTGTCTGATTTGTTCCATTAGACTTGAGCATTTTTATGTTTTGTAATTAGTTTTCTAAGCCACAATGTCTCACTTCTTTCAAACTGTGGAAATCCAAAGGCTCATAATAGAAAATGGAAGATATTTAAAAATGCTTTTAAATTATTTCCCCAGCGATCTATATCAGAAACATAAAGTAATTCTCTGGATTATTCTAGGAAATGATTTCCATATTCTCTGTTGTTCTCCATGAACTGCAGAATATTTTAACTAATCTAGCCAGGTTCCATTAGAATAAACTCTTCATTTTAATAGATTGATACTATTGTCCAGGTTGCAATTCCATATGGAGCATATAAATGAAGCTATAGGTTTAAATCACTGCATGGCTTCTCTTCTACACTCCTGGTCGTGCTGTTTTCCAATGGGCAACACATCATTGTGCTGATGTAAGAGACAAGGATGAGATGATCAAACCTCAGTGAAGTATTCATGCTGGGTGCCATTTGTTTATAATTGCTCTTTCTAAGTTATAGTTTCAGATAAAGCTCCCAAAATGGAATAAAGAGAAAATAATAATTAAGTCTGTTTCTCTTTTTTGAGTCTGACAAAGGCTTTAAAATTTTTTTAACGTATTTGTCCTTCACTTCACTATACTACACATTCCCCACTTCTCTCTTTTGTTCATCAGTCTTTTCAGCCTGATAATTAAGACTCAAAATATTTGCCGCTGTTGTTTTTTCCAAGCCATCATTTGGTTTGTGTTGTAAATGTGGAACAACAATCATCTAGTTCTCTTGTGTGCCAGTAATTTAGTATTTCAATAATCTCCAATTGTTAAAAGGCTTTAAACAAATCAACATGTCTAGCAGCTTCCTTTTCTGTGTGGGAAAAAAAATATGTGAATATAACATCTAAAACATATACTTTTCTATTTTCCTTTTTTTCCTATCCGACCCCCACACCTTTTTTTTTTAAATGATCCTTATGAGGGAATTAAAACACAGGGCAATTGCGAAGCATAAAACAAAAGACTCATTTCAATAAAAAACCCAATGTTTTACACAGGGGCAGTTTTTACAACCAATATCATTGCGTCAGCTCTACTAGTGCTGGATAATTCCATTAACTACTTTTACCCAAATTCAAGCAAAATAAAAGAAAGAGGTAGTATCTAGTATATGCTCCAAGGGGCAGACATTTCTGTTATGCAGAAATTTCCATGGAAGGATCTTACAGGGTTTGAAAACTATTGGCTAACCATGCCAGAAAACTCTAAGTCAAAGATGGGTTTGTTCTGCAATGTACACAATGGGTCCAGGAAGGGTGATGACAAAACTGGAAACTAGTTGTTAAGCACCTTCGAACATACTTTAAAGAGTAATGAAATTTGTTTTATTTCCAGAAACCCTGGATTCTAGAATCTTCTCTCAAAATTACCAAATCTGTAAGTAACTGCCTGAGGCACTATTTTGTGGAGAACTCTAGGTGTTAATCAGGTCAGTTGTCTAAAAGGGATTTAGATATCCAGTGTATAAAGCACTGAAATTGTTTGCCACTGATTGGCCTAGAATCAGGTAAATTAGTGATAACTCCCAGGACAGAACCTACCCAACAGTCTCACTCCCAGCGTATTTTTTCGTTTTTGTTTTTCCTTTTTTTCATCCAACATTGATACACCAAGAATGAAATACAGTTTTTGCTACATCAGGAGTTTTTCTATAATACAACTTTGAGAGCACAGAAAAGTGACACAGAAAGTAATCCCAAAATTGTATCAAAATCCACAAATGACTCAGCTGAAAACCTAGGAAGGACATTCAAGTTGCAGACAAGAGAGACTGTGGACTTCTCCGACTCCTTTAGAAATTGGAAAAGATTCATTATTCCAGCTGAGAAATGACTGGCAGTCACAGAAGACAGAGTCCAGTCTCTAATGCTGTGGCCCTTCCCAGCCATCAGAATTCCTGTAGCACCATCCACTCTACGGTTAGATTACATCCCCCCGCTTTAAAAAGTAGTGCTATACAGATGTGGACAAAACTCCGTGGATAATCACACAAAATTCACAAGCTTCCTTCCAACTTGTAGGCTGTTCTGGCAAAGACTTCCTATGCATCCTCCCTGGCCACCAAAGTGGTTCCCTTTCCCTCCTACTAAATCAGTCAGCTTAATGCTGGCCTGTTGTGAATCTTGCAATGGGGAAAACTACAGACAGCTTTAGCTGTAACAACCCCTACTTAAATATCATTCATATGCTGTATTAGACTAAGCATGAATTGAAAATAAACAATTTCATGAAAGGAGAGAAGCTGAATTAGTTTTCCAGTTGTCCACAGCAAATCTTTGTTGTCTATTGAATGTCATGTTTTTACTGATGTAAAAAAATAGCTATGTATTTATGAAAATTAGATACAGGTCATCTATCTATATGTTTATGGTTTCACATATAAGTGTGTATGTGCATTTGCCTGTAAGAATTGCATGGGAAAACTGATTAGAAAAATAAGACTATCAACCCTGATCCATTTGTGCTTTTCAGTTTCATATGCTTCACAATTATTTGCTCGGACTTCATATCGATGTCAATGAGAATTTTATGCAAGCAATGAATGCATGATATACAATAGAAATTTGTCATTTATAGCAGACAACTTTCTTTTCTTCTTCATAAATATTATTTAAGCTAGCCAGTAATATCTGAAAATATAGAGGTTCTGACAATACCCTCTTTTAACAAGTATTTCATATTGTTAAAAATCTTTCTAGCTCTGTTTCTTCAATTACTTATGTATATGCCTCTCTGTTAGTGTGCATTTAAGTTTGTTGCTGAATAGGGTTGAAAATTCACCTTTTTTTTTTTTTTAAGATACATACTGACTATTCCAATGATAAAAAAAAAAATATTTTACACCACTTCTTTATGTTTTATACAAATGATTTGCAAAACCTTTTGAATTCTCATCTTTGACCTGCTGCACTACAAAGCAGTTATCAGACCCCATTGTGAACACTTTGGGAAAACACAGCCTGGCTGACAAATTAGTAGTATTTGGTGCTAATATTACTAATTCACCATCTGAAAGGCCTGCTCACTGGGGAAAAATAACATGTTCTCTGAGTCACAGGAGAAACTAGGGAGATAGTTAATGGGTGTTGGCTGTGCTGCACATATTGTGCACAATGCTGTTCACATTGCAGCTGACTGACTGCCAATAGATGTGGAAGTAATTGTCAACAAGATTTATTGTTACTTTCACATTTATACAGTTAGAGAGGAAAGGTTGAAAGAGTTTTGTGAAGTTCAGTGCTGACTTCTACTGAACCATAGCAACACACACTGATTATCACTAATGCATGTCGCTGAAAGAATTTTGCATCTTTGGAGGCTTAAAAGTCATTCTTTCTTGTCAGAGCAAAATCCCTACAATCCTCTGTAATTTTTTTTTTCTGAGATCAATACCTGAGCTCTGACTCCAGTTCTAGCTCACAAACCAGCATTTTTTCAGGATACAACTAACCTCACACTTTTTTAATACCAGAATTAGGGACTCAAGGTAATTAAAAAGTAACCATGAGAAGCAAGTGGTTTTCACTTTAAATTAAGGGTTGTAAGTTGTGGGGGAAGAGAGTGGATCATCTTTGCAAAGGAAAGACTTTAGCTCACCAGTTTGAAAGAGCACAACACACTTTTAATATAAATGTATAAACTCCGGAGGCATGAATTTCAATGAATGCTTTTTTTCAGCTTCTGTTCCTGTGGTTTATGCTTCTAGAGAATGTTTCTAGCCTAGCTTCACTAAGGCAAAACTGTTTGATTTACATGTAATTTTATATACATATATTTCTAACTTTAAAAGGATAGATTTATTTTACCCAATGCTAGAGAATTTAATCAGAAACCAAGACTCAACATCTCAGGCATTTTTGTGACTATCCAGATAGAGCAAAAAATTTTACTTTGAAGGCTCTTAGAACTGTCCTGCTTGGGTCTCTGGTGAGTTTTTTCTTTGTTTCAGATGGAAATCAGCTGAGGTGAACTTGATTACATTTTTGCTGTAGAAGACCCCTTCTAGCTCTGGCATCTTCTTAACTAAGAGCTTAAAACTATGATACACAACACTGACAAGCAATAGCCACCTGGATTCTTTCAAACAAAACTGCAATGACAGTCTAAAATGGACGGGAGCGAGAGGCTACAGCTAGAGGACTTACCCAGTACTGCTGACTGTTGCTGCAGTCTGTATTGAGATCGTGGAAAGCAAACAGAGGACATATTTAGGCCCAGTTATTATGCCTGAAACAGGCTCTTACAGTACTACATAAATACATTTGTGCAATTACTCCATCTGCGATTAAGACAATTAACTATTCAGTCACTGAGGTGGACACCTACTTGTTCATTTAGCAGGATATTCTGTCAGTTTGTCTGCACATAATTAGCATTATTGAAGTCTCAATTTTTATCTTATAGGTGGTACTGGTAACAGTCTTTATTTTATTATACTTTAAATATCCAGTGTACCTAAATGCAGCACGTATGTTTAAAAGCGCTCCCTTGCAAGGCAGCTTCTGTATGCTTGTGGTTCTGTACTTACCTATTAGGAAGCATGACCCTAATTTCAAAACTAGGCAGGCAAACACATGCCAGCTAAACAGCTGATAAAAGTCTCTGAGTTAATTTGTTTGTTGCCAAAGAGGGGACAGCTTATTGTAAACTAATAATTTTTTTTAAAAAAAATCTCTTCTCAAAACTTGATCTTGTCTTCCAATTGCAGGTGGCATTTCCCAGCACTGTTGCAGCTATTCAGAGAATTATCTTGGGAACCAAGGACATCTGGATAACGATAGAACAAGAGTGTCAGGATACGTAGAAAATAGGATGGGAAAATAGTTACAGCAATTTTGGATTGGAACTACTCTAAAGTGTCCTAAAAACTATTAGAAAACCCAGCATTTAGATAAGCAACCTGTTTATCTAGATGTTACTTACATGGCAATCACATTTTTTGCAGGAAGACATCTGAAACGGTAATGCCAATTAAAAAAAAATATATTTCACTACTAAGAAGAAAATCACAACCATTTGAAACAGTTTTTTTCTGATAATTAGGTAAACACTGTTACAAGATACAGTATGGGAAAGAGACTCTACACATCCTTGTGAAAGTAATGAGTTGCAGCCTCGGTGTTGAATGTTCCTGACAATTAGATTTGGCCTAAAGGTGAAAGCATTTTATATACATGTCCCTCTCTGTTTTAGGATTTCCCCCATTTTTCAAAATACCTACTACATTATATCGCTCTTCAAAACCCTCTATACTCTTATTTCAGAAAAAAAAAAAATATATGGGAACAGTATATTTGAAAATAAAACTATAAATGTCATCTACATATGGGAAATACCACTGCTCTCTTCATATAGTCTCTTATGATCAAACAGTTCCCAGAATTAGCAGAAATCTGAGTAATGTGAAGTGCTGAGAAGTCATTGACGACTACTGTGTATCTGTGTGAGCCAATGCTCATACAGCTGTAAGACAATCAGAAGTTAATGCAAGGGTAAAGCAGAGTATGAACAAGGGTAGTTTCTGAGAGGATGAGGCCAGAGGGCTTGGTTCACGCTGCATTGCATAGTGCCCAGAAGAGATGCCCTCTGGCCCTTCACTCTAGCAGTTATGCATATGTTAGGCATATGAAATAAATGAAACCCAACTACAGAAAGATACACTAAGTGAAGCAGTTAAAACTTGGTGACTTTGGATAACAGATATTTCTGACAATTCTTTTCTCCTGTGGAGAATAAAATCCAAAGCTTCACCAGATTTGTCTGAACAGCCTTGCAGACTGATAGCAGAACTGAAGTTCTACCTTGTTCAGTCCTCACCCCTTGAGTTCAACGCTCACCTACTTGAGTTATAAGCAAAGCTTTCTCTGCCAAAGGTTAAAATCTTGACTTCTTTTAAGGCTCACATCACTAGTGCTTGCAACATTCAAGTGTTCTTGTTTAAACGGGAAAATGGTTAATTTTGTAAGAAAATTTCCAAGGCCTTAAATCCTACATCCTTGAACATTACCGTGAGCTAATGGGTGGAAACATAACAGTCTGAAAAATAAGTTAATTTGTTGGACCATTAAAGATAATTTGTGTGAGTAAAGATACAGTTGGCCAATTTACACAGAAGTCAGGTAAGACAACAAATTATTTAGGATACAAAAATAACTAGGTGGTTATACAACAAAAATATTTACCGTGACTTTTTTTTAAGATAGCATTACAGGTCTCTCTCATCATGCCTACATGATAGAGGCAGTAACGGAAGAGCTATTAATATTTTAATTACAAAGAATCAGTGTGGCACATACCACTACTTGGCAGCTGGATGGAATTAATGCTGAGTAATGCAGAAAGTTTCCAGAGACAACATCTTCATTAGCAGGTCTATGATATCCTACATTGGCTTGGTTTTCAGTCCACTAGGCTGAAAAGCAAATATTATAGACAAAACCTTCAAACATCATGAACAATTCTGTTCTAGGTTTGCTGCAGAGAAAGAAAAAATATTGAGGTATAAAAAGATAATCTGGTGACTGATGCAGCCAGGCATCTGGTGCCGTTTCCCCTTCTCCCAAGCACGTCTGAGGCACTCAGCTGTCTGACAACAGCCCCTCGCCCCCTGCTCACCTTACCTTTTTATTTGTCAGTAAAAACCTAGTACAGATAAATTAAGGTAGTTCAGAGCATATCCCTGGGTTTCATCATCTCAGTTACCAGACATTGGACAGATTACAATTTCACAGATGCTAGGAGAGGAGATATTATAGCAAAGCAGTAGTGCCACTACAGATAAGGTTAAGATGGCACTTCCATTATAAACACCTATTTTCAGTGGCTTATAACTTCAGGCTACAAATTTCTCTCAGGCTGAAACCTGGCATATTTGGGCTCAACTTGGTAATGGCTTTCCCTGTCTCTTCATACCATTTTGATTAGGCGTTTGCAGCATGAGAATGCACACAAATATATGTCTCTGGTCGTTTCAAATGGCACTGAAATACTTTTCTTTCATGAAAAAGCCTGGAGGGCAGGATGTTCCTGTCATTCTAACACCCATTTTACTGTCAGCTATTTCCCCAAAAAGATAACTTAAAGCGACAAAATTCACATCATTATTTCCAAAAACCACTCAGGACAGCTAAGGGGTATGGTCTGTGCTGAAGGACACGCTGTGTCCCTCTGAGTGGCCGGAGCTCGTGGTGCTCACCAAAGCCGTGCAGGCTGGTCTGGGTCTTGCTCAGGGCTGGGATAAAAGCCACGCTTAGCAGAACAGCATTTCTGAGAGTTCAACATATGGACCAAAACTTACATATTTTGGAATGAGGAAAAAACAAGCATCATTATATAGCCCACAAATCTCATTATTTTAATGAGGCACTTATTCTAATTGTCTAATTATTTTGAATTATACCTCATTATTAAAATCCTGTTTTTTCATTCTGATCTTTAATGAAGGATGTAATGAAATCCCTAAATACAGTATGGATTTTTTTCTGCAGCATTCTCCTCTCATAAAGTTTTGAATTTTTGCCAAAGATGATAATTTTTCAGCAAGCCTCCAAAACAATAAAGTACAGAGACCTTCTTGCATGTCAGTGTGCCTGCCTGGCTCCTTTCATGGTAATATCTCTTTCACTAGTTATGAAAAAAAATAAATGTAATAAACCTGTTGAATGAGACAAGTTTTGTGTTATTTTTCCTTTTATATTTCTCATGTACCAAGATATGTGCTGAACTATTATATCACCAGAAATGCATAAACCCTTCTGTGCTTTTAATGACCTGAGGGGATACTGTACCAATCAAAGCATATTTTTAAAGAGTCAGACTCACAGTGGACAGAGCAGAAAAGGACAAAAAAGTGGGAATAGGAAGAGGAGAGAAAAAAGGGATACCAACATTTGAAGAGGGAGTATAAAAATGACTGAACATCAGTTATTCTTGATATTTTTCATTTTTTTTTTTAAATTATTTCTGATTACTTTCCTCAATTTAATTTTTACCAGCATATCTCGTGCACAGTATAAATTCTTTGTACTTCTGGAACATGTGTGGTATGTACACCCTTCAATGTACTGGGCTATGTACATTCCTCGGGACACCAGGCCCAGACCCACTGGGAGAGGAAGCAATCACGATGGCATCATGTTAACTAAATCTGTCTGTGGGAGCACCATATTGGTATTTATTTTAGGCAGCAGACATTCATATGTGGCAGATATAGACAGCAGTATGAAGCACATGGAAGAGAGTAACATGCTGCTTACTCTGGTCACTCCAACTTGAAACATGTGGCAGGACTGGAAAGAATCCAAAGGTGAAAATAATTCAAAATTGAACTGCTGTTGTTTTTTTGAAAAAGAGGCAGAAAAGGGGATATAATAAAAATTATAATGGTAATGGCAAAGCGAGAAAAGTAGGAAATTCTCACATGGAACATCCCCAGCAAGGGGACAGCAGAGCGCTGGGGGTCCTGGTGGACAACAAGATGACCATGAGCCAGCACTGTGCCCTTGTGGCCAGGAAGGCCAATGGCATCCTGGGGTGTATTACAAGGGGGTGGTTAGTAGATCGAGAGAGGTCCTCCTTCCCCTCTACTCTGCCCTGGTGAGACCACATCTGGAATATTGTGTCCAGTTCTGGGCCCCTCAGTTCAAGAAGGACGGGGAGAGGGTCCAGCGTAGGGCAACAAAGATGATTAAGGGAGTGGAGCACCTCCCTTATGAAGAAAGACTGAGGGAGCTGGGTCTCTAGTTTGGAGAAGAGGAGACTGAGGGGTGACCTTATTAATGTTTATAAATATCTAAAGGGTGAGTGCCATGAGGATGGAGCCAGGCTCTTCTGGGTGGCAAACAATGATAGGACAAGGGGTAATGGGATCAAGCTGGAACACAAGAGGTTCCACTTAAATTTGAGAAGAAACTTCTTCTCAGTAAGGGTGAAAGACACTGGACCAGGCTGCCCAGGGGGGTTGTGGAGTCTCCTTCTCTGGAGACATTCAAAACCCGCCTGGACGTGTTCCTATGCGACCTCACCTAGGCGTTCCTGCTCCAGCAGGGGGATTGGACTAGATGATCTTTTGAGGTCCCTTCCAATCCCAAACATAATGTGATACTGTGATACCCCACGCTGCGAGAGCTCGGCAGCGCCGCAGCCCACGCCAGCTCCACGCCAGCTCCACGCCGGCACTGCCGGCGCTCGGCTGTGGCAGCGCAGGGCTCGGCGGGAGCTCATTTCCCCGGCTCCGCAGCACAGTAAATTGGCTGTGCTGAGCTCAGAGCTGCCTTGCTTAGATTGGTACCGGTGTTTGAATTTCAATCTGGCTCAGGCTTCTCTGCATTACACTGCAGGAGTTTGAATGATTGCTGGGTAAACCTACTGAAAGACTTGGAGAAAGACAGTTTTTAGATAAATTGTATACCTGTGGAACGCCTTCTAAAAATATTACTGAGTTAATAGTATAGTACAGGAAGACTCCTCCCAAAACGCTAGACACACAGGCAGTAGGAAAACTCACAATTGCATTACAGAGTACAAAATAATTGCAAAGGCTGTAAGGAAGAGATATTATTATGCTGCAGGGCATAACCCCCAATTTAAACTGCTGGTCCACATAAGGTTTGGATGACAATCCCGTATGGTGTATTTCATATTCCTAGTTGGATATTCTGATTAAAAGTACTTTCCAGTGATTGTTGTAGAAGAATCTTCCCAGTACATGCAAGCCATCATTAGAAACACTATCTAAAAGCCTGAGTCCAATCTAGTGAAAAGAACAACTTTTTAGGTTAGCATGGATACACTGGCAAAACAAAAGAAATCAACCCAAACCAAAATACTCTAACTTAAGAATGTTTAGCATTTAGTTCTAAATTTCAACTCACAAATGTGGCCATCTATCTCAAATGTTACTTTACAAATGAATAGATTTATCTGTTGTGGTAAGGTCAGATGACTGTATGTGAAGCAAAAATATTCCTTGAAGAGGTGGATACTCTTTCCTCTTTGTAAGAAGGATTTTCCATGGTTCAGCAGGACTGCAAAAATGCTTTCGTGTTAGGCATGGGCTGGTGATAATTGTTAGTGATTGAATGTCACTGAGTAAGAGGGAGGAAAAAACCCCTATGTAATGGCAGAGGATGGTATGTGAAAGTGCTGGTTACACTGACACAGTATCACTCTATCAGACTTTATAAATGAAGGGCAAATTAAATTAGGTTAAATATATGGTTATTTAACAGCACTCAACCAAATATTTCTTTGCTGGATAGCAAATAAGGCTTGTATTTAACCAAAGATTAGTGCATTCCAATTTTAATACCAATGCAGTTTGTTTTTATAGGAGGATCTAAACAGCACTTTATGTTGACATTTCTATTGCGTATTTAATGAACGCATATCAAATATGCATGGCAAATAAATACTGTGTTCCACGTAAACCTTTCCTGCACACTCCCTGTCTTTTCTGCTTTGAAATATATTTGTTCTCATAAAAATGCATATCAGTACAATGTAACTAAATCTTATCTCAGTTTTTTTCCAGACAAGAAACAGAAGTCTAGATCATTATAAGTACTGCTGTACTGCTGGTTTAAAATGCGACCCTGAACTGCACCTCTGCCTCCCTCTAAGCAGTCAGTCTGCTGAGGAAGGGCCCTTCTGACAGAACAGATTAAGACCATCCAAAACTCCTTAATCCACTGTCCACATACAACAGCGCTGTGGAATTGCATGTGACACAACCAACACAAATCAGAGCTGGCAGAAGATCCTAACTACGCTTTTCAGCCTGCATAGCTAAACGCTGCTTTGTGCTCAGCTGGAGCAGAGGACACCTCACCTGACAGCAGCTGGTTGGTTCTAGGTGCAGGGGGGCAACATTTCCAGCACACTATTCAATTTTTCTGGATAAAAGGTTCACCGTTCACATCCCAATGGATCCTAGCTGAAGTTTACTTCGTTGGTAATTCTAGGGGACATATGGAAATATCTGGCAGACATTTTCTATGTAGGAGCCTAAAATGTTGTCTCTTCAAAGAACTGTTTAAACACATATTGTGAATTATACCGTATAAAGGATGAATTAACATATATGTCTATTACACGTATCTTCTGGCTGCTTGCAAATAAGTCTAAGGCTATAAGAATGGTTCCAATTTTCATTTTAAATGATGCTATCTAATCTATCAATTTAGTATTTGGGTGCCCTACTTAGCTTTAACAGAGAGCAGTCAACTCCATTTTTTGTGCAAACATGTTAACATAAAGGCAGTAATTACTATTTTTTCCTCTTTTTTGATTCGCAAAAGCTTTTTAAACAATATTACAGACTTTTAAAGGAAACACAAACACTGTATTTGTTTGGTACTTTCAAGTCCAGAAATAACAAACCCCAAATTCCTTAGCTCAAAAGATTCTGAAATGAATGCTTATTTCTGCACACCTTCAGGTTCTGGTATTTTATAAAAGAGCTTTAATGCTGGTCTGCCTAGTAATTCACTATGGGATGTCTTTATATACCACTGACAGTAATACGGCTCATTTTGGGTGATTAACTTAACCCCCAGTATTGCAAGTGCCTTGCTACATTAGCATATCTTTCAAGGAATAGTTGCAATGTGAGAAAATTGCCTGTAGGATTATTTGCAACTAGGAACCTGTGAAATGTAAAATAAAATTGAAGACTATAAAGTAAAACATCAAAGCCACCTAAAATATTAATAGCCAGTACTCCACAAAGTAATTTAGAAGAATTGCATGAGGGAGTGAAAATTACTAATTTAAAAACAGATAGCTTGGGCAAAATAAAGTCAGAAGTTTAGAACAAACAATAGATAATACAAATTCATTGTATACACAATATGAAAAGAATGCAAGCGGCACTAGCAGCTTTAGTAGCTGAAGAAGGCTGGGAGAGAAATGCCTGACCAAGCAAGCAACTAGATCTGTACAAACAAAACAACAAAGTTGCATTATATTGAATTTAGGCTACTGGAGGGAAAGAAAAAACAAGTACTTTTTAATCCATCTAGTTTTCAGTTACATTTTCTTTCTAATTGAACACAGGCAGAATTTGTGGGCAGAAGGATTTTCTTTTTAATTGATGTATTTGGAGCTAAGAGCCATTGTCATGCTGTTCCAAATCATGTTTTCACCTGCTCTCTGTGGGGCAAACATGTTGGAAGTTTCAGTCGGGTTTCTGTGGGAGATTATAAGCTTTAAAGCTAACATTGTGAAACCTGTTTCCCTTTTGATATGCACTTTTTCTTTTAATAAATTTCAGAACAAAGAAATAAACTCAGATGAATCATAAAGGCACCAAAGATTGAAGTCTTTAGTCTC
Organism: Streptopelia decaocto; assembly: GCF_964273445.1. NCBI lineage: Eukaryota > Metazoa > Chordata > Aves > Columbiformes > Columbidae > Streptopelia > Streptopelia decaocto. The sequence continues at coordinate 27,920,520 of NC_138659.1, read as the reverse complement.
GAATCAGGCCCTGATTCTGCATGGCAGAGCTTCGAGTCGGACTCGTGTTTAATCTTCTTATTGAACCATCGCCTCATGAAAGTTCTTAAGTATTTACACAATTTACTGCTCAGTGCACTAACACTGGGCCAAGAGCATGAACCCAAGTGACTCTGTGTGAGTCACTGAGGCTGCCTTCATCCAGGGCTGCCCAGCCTTGGCTCTTCCTCTTTGGTCAGGATAACACATGCCAGAAAACGACCTAAAGGCCTGTATGAAATTCACGGCTCATTCTACACAGTAGTCTGTTGCACCAGTTGCACAGAAAACCTGCAAGGGAAAGCAACGGGACTACTCTGTCCTTATCTGCTCTTGGCTCCATGTGGGGTGATTCCAGGTCAAAGTCTAGGTAAGAGGCTGTGGTTCACCGAAACCCACATTTGACTTTTGCAATTCTTCAGCACATTGTTGCCAGGGCTGTCCTGTGAAACCACATTAATATCACAACAGGTGCAGATTCAGACCTTGCCAGTGAAATATAAACTGTACAGCAAGGAGGTGTATTTCTGAAGAAGTTGCCACATATACTGGGTCATTCCCTGTGCAACCGAATAGTGCACGGGTGTAGGAGGAAAGTGCAGAGGCCAAGTATTTATTCCCATATTTTGCCTGTTTTCTTTTTAAAATGGGCAGAGCCCTAATGTAGAAGTCTCCCATGGTAAGACATTAGTACGTGTTCTACAGAAAACAACATTGTTTTGGTTGAAAGGGAGCTGACTTAATGACCGAAGAGGTCTTTTTTAATCTCTCATAACTGTGATCCTGGTAGCTTCACAGACATTCTAGTCTATAGTACATGATAAAAACTGAACTTGTTTGGGAAGTACTGGTACTTAAAAAAAGTAAACACCTCTACCAGCTGCTTCTAAATAAAGGCTTTTCTGTATTAAATACTCCAGACTAAATTCTGTGATTCTTGATGTTTTTTTTTTTTTTTTTTACCCCGTGATTAATATATCTCAAGACTGTATGTATAATCACGCTCACTTACACATATATCATGATATAATGTGGATAAAAGGATTACAAAAAGAGGTTTGATACCACACTTCTAGCTTATATTTAGAAGTCAGGAAAGGAATCATTTTCAAATGGACCTACCCATCCAAGTAGCAGATGAAAAAACAATGCCAGCAGCTATTTTCAGATGACCTACTCTAAATACCAACTGAAATACAATACCTTTAAAAGAAAGGTGCTTTTTGTTCTTCTTTGAGCTATAACATGTAGAGCAACAAGGGAAAGGTGCTTTAAAGTGAATGATTCACTTTCCTATAATAATGTGTGGAGCCTCTCCTCACTATGCCATACTTACAAGCTAGCAGAAATCACCTTTGAAATGACTTAACTGAATCTCAGGGATTATTCTATGGGTAACCTACTGCAAGGCTGCTGTATCTTTTTATCTTTCCTTCCATCTTCCACAAAGGGAATCTTCCTAAAGAATACTGAACTTCATTACATTGACAAACTCATGAACCCATCTAGCCTGTATGGTTTCTTTGGACAAGCCGTTACCTGGAATCATTCAGAGCAGCAAGAAGAGTCTGGCTCAATGTGGGCCATGAGGATCAGACCCAGCTTCCACCCCTGTTGCACTGAAGGTATTTTAACTCCAGTTACAGAAGTCATCATGAAATGGCAGTAGGTTTTCTTCTGAACTGGACATTGAGAACAAGGTTATTCTTCACTACAACCAGAAGTGTTTCAGCCAGTGAGAGGAAATGAGTGACCTTTATAGAGAAATCTGTAATAATGACACTGTCCAAACAGATATTTAAAAAAAAGAACAGAAAAATAAAAATACCCAGAGATAATACTGTGGCTAAATGTGGACTAAGTGACCACTGATTGATTTATTTTAATTTCCCTATTGATTTCTAAAATAAATTATTTGATGTATCCTATATATGCTAGATTGTCAAGGAATGTATGCAGCAGGATTTCCATGTCAGAACGCAGTGCTAATTGTTAAGAGCAGAGTGTCTCAACTGCTATGAAATGGAAAGGAACAGTTAAGCTGATCCCCCCTGCTTTTTTTTTTATTTTTTTATTTTTTTTTTTCCCAGTTTTGCTTTTAGTAACAAAGCTTTAGAGAACTATGTTTCTCAGCTGTGAAATACTGTGCCTTCGCAAACTCCATTCTGTGGATCCCCGATCCTGAGGCTCGTGGCCACACTGATGCCAGGACCATTTTGAGCAGGCTCATGCAGTCCTTTCAGGAGCAGAATATTTCTGAACTGCATCGGTGTACTGATACTTTCATCTTTTCTTTGGGACTGATGCTTTTTGTGAGGCTGCCTGGACCAGACTGCTCTCACCTGCACTGGTGGCTTGACTGCTCCAAGCACTTGGCACCCACATACCCATGGAAGGCAGTGGGAAAGAAGAGAGTTCTGAAAATGTAGGTCATCAGCTTTGAAAACATATACAATATTTATATTGACACCTTACTCTTTCTCCAGCTGGGGGGTAGCCTGCACAAAAAAGGTTTGAAACTTGGAAAGGTTTTGTTTTGTTTTCTGAGTGCTTTCATTCTATTCAGGACCATACAACTCAATGACTGTATGAAATATTTGTTACTAAAGTACATGACACTTCTATAAGAATTTGTAGGCCCTTGACTTTTATGCATATATGTTGATAACAGTACTATTTATTACAGAATCCTAAAGTGTCTCTTTGAAAAGAAATTACCAAACATAATATTTCTCTTTGTATAAAAATATCCTGTAAAAGGATTATTTTCATGAATAGCAACACTTCGCTTCAATTTGTATGTCTGTTTGCAATTTCTAAAGACGCTTTTAGATAGATCTCATTTCTATGAGGATTTGATAAGACAACTCTGAGGAAATAATAAACAGATTCTATTTATAATGGACTTGCTAACTAGCACTCAGAAAAGGCTTTTATGCATGAGGTCTTTTTATTTTGAGTTGATCTTCACTGGTATAAAACTATTATCATAGGATCCTGTTCAGTCCATAAGTATGCAGTGACTTGATTCTGTCTGAAAACAGATCTAAGGAGAAGAATTCAATGTTTCTTGGAACAGTAGGTGATGGTGGTATACTGACGTTTCCATCATTAAAGAAGTTACTGTTTCCTCCATTTCAGGATTCTTGGGGAGATGTCATAATGTTGCACCTACAATGTCAGACTGGTTTCTCATCTGGCATTGTTCACACCTAACCCATTTAGCAAGTAAGGAGGACCGGGCATAATTACTTTCCTGAGATTTCACATCAACCTTAATAAGGATTATAGGATTTATATACTGAGACATGGTAAACAATTCAGGGGGTTGATTTTCACAATAAGGGGAAGCCCAAGCTTCCACAAATAATAGTTTAGCATGATTGAATGAGCAAATTGGTGATTTGCACATACAAATATTTAGATATTTAACAAGCGGAGGCTCCAGGAGTAACAGGCAATTTTCAGTGCCTAGTTCATGATGTTCAGTACAAATGGACAGGACTTTATATTCTGAAATGCAATGCCCCTGAACAAGGGAGCTGATACCACACTACAACCGACCAGTTTGACTCCACTGCCCATTCCCACTCAACTCAACTCAACTGTCAAAACTTTTGGTTGTTCATTTGAAGAGTGGATTTATCTCATCTGTTCCTACAAGATTAAAGACTATGAAAGGTCCATCTTACTTTCCTGTTGCGTGCAGAGCTTTGTCTGCACTGTAGAGACCAGTGTAACTAGTTTAGACCAACAATAAATTCATTCCTTGGCTCAAAAACTATGAGGAACTCTCTAAATGCTTTTGAAGACCTTGGACAGGATAATGTGAGGAAGTGGGGGAGAAGATTCATCCTGGATTGCACAGTCCTTTCCCACAGTAGGCAGCTGTCAGTAAGTGTGAAATTTTCAAGCATGAAGAAGTCTCCAGTGCATCAAAGGTTACTGCTTAAATCTTACCGGCCCACACATCTGTTACCATCTGATCTGGCTGTCTGAGAAAACAGTGCAGAAACAAGTGGCACAAACAAATTTAGAACAGTTATCTCTAAAGTAATACAAAGGAATTGTAGTTCAGTGGCGTAAAGAATAGGAAAAAAAAAACAAAAACACAAAAAACTAGAAAACTTTAAAAGCTGCTTTTTTACCACTGCAATTTGTTGAAGAAAATAAAAAGTATAAACCGCTTTGCCATTATTTTAATGGATACATCATGTTCTCTAGCATCAGAATTACAAAGGTGTAATTGGTTGTATTTATAACTTCTATCCTCATTTGCAGAGAAAACCTTACACTTTATCTTTAAAGAGATTTCACTTGGAATACTTACCTACCATGCTATTTTGCTCTTATTTATTATTATTACATATTTTATTCTATTCTTTCTAAGAAAAAAAATGGGGAAAGACTAACTCATTATACAGCAACTCATAAAACTCTCACATTTCCTGGAAGAAAATAATTTATGCTAGGACTGGTACTGACAAGCACTTTTTTAATTGCCAGTAATGTATACACAAAGAATATGGTAGATATTATCCCTGATATTGCTGCTGAAGCTAAAGTGATCTTCTCTGTATCAGAAGTCCCTGTCATCATTTTGTTCACTAGCAGATATGGCTTGATTAGGGCAGTCCCATTGTTTCATCTGAAATCTTAGCAGATTAGTACTTTCATCAGGGCATCAATTTGTCCCACTTTTCTTTTTGCTGCTCTTTGTGAGTGACACAGCCAAAGGAATGCACCTCTTTAAACTGTCATTCAGTTTAACTCCTCCTCTGCAATTATACTGGCATGCATAATACATCATAACAAATTGGATTTTGCAAAGAAGCAACAACAGAAATTATATTTGCTTGTGGCATAAGATAGAAGCTGTTGTAATAGGGGAGGGAGAGGGTGAGCAATGGATAAAGAAATCTAATGAATTAAAACCACTTACAGAAAACAGCAGTTGCCTTCTATTATATTTTCTCAAGGTTTCTTCTTTCTTAGCATAAAGCCCAACTGCACAAGCAAAGTGAAAGAAAAAAATGAAATATTAAAGCAAATTAAATAGCTTTACAATTAGCGAAGGCTTTACAAAACTGTACAACGTGTTTACTGTTTAACAGGAAGATTTTCTTCTGGCTTTAGAGGTTAAAAATAATGGTCTTACTTCAAGGAAAGCTTTTTGTTTGAACAAAAATTGTTAAAGAGACACCACCAGGTGAAAAATCCTACATCATAAAGGACAAATATCTTTAACAGATCTCCTGGCTGGCGTAAGGAACTTCCATTTTCCTTTGATGAGTAAAAGTCCTTCCCCCACGTACCAAACTCTCTGATGGTTTTCCAAGTCTCTCTCAGTCTAGCAGAGTCAGTGGCTGATTATCCTCCTCCTTGCCTCTGACTGCCAAAGCTACTGGAGATAAGGGGAAACCCAGAATATCCTTCAAGTAGCTGACTAGAGCCAACAACATATGCTCCATGTGCATGGGACTTCAAGACAGTAACCAGATCAGTTGTCTGCTCTAGATCCCTCAAAAAGAGCAAAATCTGAATTTGGCAGAACATCAGCAAAAAGTCTTTTTGTTTATAAAAGAATTTGGATGAAATAGAGGAATGTTTCCAGTGGAATACTGAAATCATTCTAATGTATGAACTCTGAGGCTGTTTGTCTACAAGATATCCTTCAAAACTTGAAGTATGGTTTTCCCATACACTTTCTGTTAGCTTTAATTAATTTAAATTCTGTGGAAGGTGCTCCACTTCATTTGAAAAAGAAAGGAAGGAGGGGGATCAGTTTTGCTGTGGCTTGGAAGAATATCTTTGTCCTTTGAAAAATATAGTATTTTGGGTGCAATATTTAGAAAACAAAATTTTGTGGGTAAAGTTTGAACATTTAATATGGAACTAGAACTGCATTGTTCAGAAGCCCTGTCTTATCCTTCCCTCTGGCATTTCACATCTCACACGATGATGTGTTAAAAGCTCTTGATTCAAACTTCAATAATGTAACAACGTACTCATACGCAACAGCAAAAAAAAGGAAAGGTCAGGACATAAATAAGTGGAAACACAATAAGCAAGAGCACAAAACTTAAGATCAGTAAACAGTGTCATTGTTATGAAATCCCAAGCTTTTTTACACCCAGACTTTAGAGTGATAGATATTCCCTGGAATATTTCACTTAGCTTGAGGATAGTAGCGGTAACATAGGTGACTTTACATGTTGCAGCTATAAGTGAACTATATATAAGGGGAATCGATAATGAAGTGATATAAGGTGCGAGTTTAGATAATGAACATTCCAAAATACTCATGTTAGAACTATGTACCACATCTCCTCTAAATCTGTATCCTACTAACTTTTACTTAAATGATGGGTGATAGCTCCAGGACCACTGCAAGCCTCACAACATGGAAGCACTATAATACCAGTTTTGTGGAGAGTAGAAATTAGCAGCAAGATGACAATTTCTAGACCGATCTTAAAATAACCAGGTACTTTCCTTCCTATAATTAAGCTAAGAAGTTCCCTCTCAATTAGACCGGCAGAAATTCCCTCTCAATGAGACTGGCAGGTGGATATATAGTTATTTCCAATAGCATTAGTGTATGTCACGGGGCAGAACTGAATAAAAAACTGGGAAACAGGAGAGCCTTATGTGAACAGGCAAGTTTGGCTGCCAATTATTTTGGTTGCATTGGCAGACTGCTACTTGAGATACAACTACAGCCAAAGTTGAAAAAAGTGATATCTTTGTTACACACAGTGTATTTATCTACTCTTCATATTAGGATAAGACATTTGGTTGCTTACACAATTATTATCATATTAGTGACCATTTTCAAGAAGTGCCCTTCAGCTACTGCTGTTCTCATGTTAACGCTGATGAAAAAAACCACTTGGATTTCACTCTAAAATTAATATATTTGGAGAATGATTAAAGAACAGACTCTAATCACATTTCTGTGGTTTAGTGTCTTCCTGTCACTAGTCTTTGTTGCAGTAAAACTGCATCTTCTATAATAATCTTTGGCTTGCACATTTATTTTAATACTAATTATGTGACTGTATTGTTACACAGATAATTGTGGGAGTTGTCAATTAAATTCTCACTTATGTTCAAGCATGAGTCTGTTCTTGGTTCCTTATGCACATGCATAAAAGAAATCTGCCTCTTGTAAACTGCAGTTTGCTTGATATATGCAGTTTTTATAGTTTATCAGATATTATTATGCTGAAGACTTCCATTCTTTTCATTTTTTTTCTACAATGCAGCACTGCATGAGCATGTACTCTATATTCATTTTTTCAGACCATATTTTAAATTTCATTTTTTAAACTTTAAAAAATAATAATGAAAAACTCCCAATGGATTATGTCCAAAGATCATAATCAGGTCTATATCTGGATGAGACTTTTTTTTTAATCATTTTTCCTTCCTATTGAAGTTAGCATATTTCATGGCACTATTTCTTCTTAATAATAAGAAATTCACTTCTAAGAGTAGGGCAAGCAGAACACTTGCCTGTTAGCAGTTAGTGCTGTCCACTATGTAATAGGGAATTTCCCCCAGAAAGAAACGTGATGAGGTTGATCTCAGTTTTTATGATTTTCATGCTAATCAATGGGCAAAAAATATAGTACCATAGGTAATGACGCCAGTTAAAATAACATTTGTTAGTTTTTAACATTCCTTTTTCACTATACATGAACCCAAACAGTGCAATACTATGTAGTTCAGAAAATGAAAGGATCAGTCCTTTCTCTTAGTTCAAATTGAACAGTAAGATGACTAGCAGTAATAGGTGTCGAAAAATAAATTGCATTTAGAAAATTCCATCAATTTAATAATTTAGGGTATAATTAACAACACAAGAAATTTGATTAATTCTTTTAATGAGATTTAGACTACTGCGTCCTTCTAAATACGAGGAGGATCTGCCACTGAAATCAAAGGAAGTTTTGCAGTTCACCTCCATGAACCCTAAGACTTGCACATAAGATTTTGTAACAATAAGACACACACTGATCTGGAGTAGTGAATACACAGGCTTTGTCTGAAAATTAAAGGCTGGAAAAGAACGGAGATAGCGCCTTGACAGCCTAATTCACAGGCTGCTTTATCCTGCCCAGAGGTTAAGCACCCTCAGACCACAAAAAAGGCTTCAGCTATTTTGTCATAAAATGCAGCATATGATACAGATATTTAATGGTCTCTGCAGCTGGTGAAGAGTTAGTCTCAGAGGGCTGAGAGGTTCAGTAACTTCCTTAACTTTTAAATACTTAATGGACCTCCTCAATTAAACTAGAAATTTTGTAAGACCAGGTATTTAAAAAACAGCCAGTACCGTCTACTTCTATCCCGATGAGATGTACCAAGAGAGCAGCTTACATAATCATTATAATTATTATATACAGATCCATGGTTGATTCTCATTTTCTAAACTTAAAAGATACACTTGAAATGCTGCAATACCAGATGTTATTCAGACATTATTCATGATAGTAAAGATTTAGTTTGAAACAGACAACTCAGTAATGGCAAGAACTTGGGTCACATTTCTCACCTTATTTCACCTAAAGATGGCAGCCACTGGAAAGCCTTCCTAAATCCCATGGGCTGCCCTGCTCAGAGCTGCTGAACCTTCAAGTCCTGGCATTTCATCACATTCATCACATCCTGCATCGTAACACTTCTGAATGCAGCCCGTATCTTTCCTAGCTTAAGAAAAACAAAAAAAAATCCCAACCTTAGGACACTCCTGACTGAAGTAATCAAGGCATCATTATAGCAAGGACTATCATCATAGTTGAGCTATGAAGAATTCAAACAGTGCAACGGCAGTGGGGCTGATGAGCCAAAGAGAACATGGAACCATATTGCACACCGGGGAGTGGCAGAGCTGCGGGTAGATGGTTAAAGGACAGAAACCCCTTTGATTTCTGGTATGAGAGCTCGTGCCTGTCAGCAATATAAGCTGAGACTGTTCTCTTCCTGCTTCAAATGTACCATAATTTCCTAAGCCTCACTGATAAGACCACCCCGCATATTCCATTCAACTAGAGCCTAGCAGTAATCCATATATACTCTAAAAGGCACAAAAATGAAACAAACAAAATTTAACTACAAATGAATTAAAGGATTGCTAATATTCTAGACCTGAAACAACCTAAAGTAAAACTGGACCATGAAACTGAAACTGCCTAGAAATAGTGATGGATCTTTAATTGTAAATAGGTGGAAGATATTCACCCTTATTGTACAAATGCATTCAACAGTTTCTCAGAAGATGTCTTCGTGTCTTTTGAAAGAGGAGACAAGGGTACATGGATTTCAGTCCTTCTCAAACAGTAATAATGAGAAGTTTTATTTCATTAATTGTCAGGATCTCACAAGAATCAATTCTCTCCAGTCATTTTCTACATTATTCTGTCACCGAGGTGAATTTGCCAGATTAACAAGACTTATGTGTCAATATAACATTTATGATATTCAGCTCTTCCTACGTTTTACCACATCTCCAGTGTACAAAGTGCTTAGATAAGATCAGTTCATTTATAAAAACACCTGGCTGCATTTGAATCTAGAAAAGACAGAGTGCTGAGGGGCAGAGGAAGGCATTATGAAGAATATGAAGGAAGGTGCATTCTTCTTTGATTGAAAATGTTGCCCCCAAATTAGCCAGTTCGATACATAGCTTGAGGGTATTCAAGTTCCTTGATGCAGCTAAATTACATAGCACTATGCATAAGCAACAGTTTCTATTATTATTGATTGCTACGAGGCTCCATCCCATCTTGGCAGATGAAGCCCAGCCTTTGGTTATTTACAAGCGTCACCTCTCAGCTGGATTACAGCCATGTAGTTCATGGGCATGAAGCCACCACACCTTAGGAAACTCCAATTAGTACAACATGCTGTAATACATGAGCTGCCCTGAGCAAATCTATCCTCTCTTACAGTGACTTATTGACTCTTGATTTAAGAGGAATTCTCAGTTACTACTTTTGAGATAAAATTAGCCTGGGCCCAATATTTTTAGAACACTAAATAAAATTCTGGGATCCACAACCTTAAAATACAGCTTCACCCTTTCAGTAGCGTAATGCTTAGAAAGACAGTTACAACTTATCTACCTAGAAGACAGAACATCCCCAATGATGGAAGACAGAAACAAATTCAATGTGCATTTCTGAGCTCTTACAATCTTTACAAGATACATATTGCTGTTAAAAGAAAGGGAGAGGAGAGAAGAAAGAGGAGAGGGAAGAGAGAAGAAAGAGGAGAGGGAGGAGAGAAGAAAGAGGAGAGGGAGGAGAGAAGAAAGACGAGAGGGAAGAGGAGAGGGAGGAGAGGGAGGAGAGGGAGGAGAGGGAGGAGAGGGAGGAGAGGGAGGAGAGAAGAATTAACACCAACAATAACACTGTCAAAATCATAGCCTCCACTACACATGCTTTCTTGCCCCTAGGGAGAATATTTTGAGAATACAAAAGAAAATGTAATAACGAAGTAAAATGATAAAAATTAAACAGATGTTTCCTAATAATGTACTGAAAGACACTCACAAGAGATTGGTGATTGCAGCATACTGCTTGTACAGAACTGAGAGAATGGACTACCTGACTGTGTACTCATGTTTCCAGCCATTTAGTTGTTTGTTGTTTTTTTTTTTTTTTTTTGGGATGTTATTCCTTTAATGAGGAAATTCCTCACAAAAGAGAAGGTGCCAGTGAGTGACAAAAGCTTCACTACTACCTGTTCATTATCATCTTTCTAAGAGGAGCCCAGCTCCTGGTAGACAGATGTGTATCTCCAAACCAACACTGCTGCTGAAAATCTCAAACACAGGCCATGGGACACTGGCACCTTCGTTTTCTCTCTGATGATGATTTTCCGTTCTAGTGCCGTGAGCTGGTTAATGCTGGGGCTGGAGCAGAGGCTGCCCCATCTCTGCCCACACCAAACCCCTTCCCCTGCTGCACACAGGGCTGTGGGCTCCAGCCTTACCATCCGGCACCTCTCAAAAGCACCGACTCTGAGAGAAAGAGATTCCTACTGCAACTGTGACATGTGAGGAAACTATGACAACTCTATGAATGATGAGTGTTCTGCTTGCCATGTTGAAATTGTTTGTCCTGTTGTGCATATCCATTAATCAAGCAGCTGGTTTTTTTTCCCCAATTGAATGCAGCCCTTAGAATGCATAATAGGTCATTCAGATGTGTGTCTAATCTGTCTGTCTTCACTAAACAAAAGACTAGATTCAAGCTTACAAACAAGGAGTCACTTGTGGCACATTAATTAAAAAAAAAAAAAAAAAAAAAAAAAAAAAAAAAAAAAAGAAGAGAAAAAAGCTGTGGAGTTGAGTTCTAAAAGGATTAACATCAGGAAAATCCCCATATCAATAAAAGAAACAAGAACATGTGTGTCCACACTCCAAACACGATGGCAAAACTCCCTCCCAATCCTCTCTGCTATTTCAGAGGATAAGAAAAGCTTATGTGTAATGAAAAATGACCATGTATTTGCACTTGCTAAACTGACCTCCAGACCATATAGGCTTTTTCCATAAAGGTTGTAGAAAATGCTTTGTTAATTTGTCATCTTAGTATTCAGCTGGCATGAGGATTCCTGTGGACAGGTGAAGCTTGTGTCATAGGTCATTAATCAGATAGCCCCCCCACCCCACGTACAAGAATGCATGGCAACTGATCAGTGATCCTGAAATCTTTTCGAAGTCACTGAACAGCAAGAGTTCAACTTTTCCTAAAACCTGAGAAGCTGAATTTCATTACAAACAAACCACTCTGCTGCTGCTGAAAGGCTGCATTAGATAACTCAGAAGGAAATGCTGGAATTCCTTATTGTGTGCAGAGTAGCTTGTCTTTGAAAATATTTATTTCTTCCCTTCACTCCACTCCTGTAATTCTGTACTGATGATCTAACTTTTATAACCTTGAAAGTCACCTACAGTAATATTATTTTCTTACCCATATGAAATATGATTTTCTGGAGGCTCTTATTCAATAATTTGCGATTGTTGATACTTTGGAGCAAAGAGCTCAACAGATAAGGATGAAAGTAACGTGTGTCAACGAAAGTGACCCCTCCAAACTGGATCCTCCCGTCCAGCTGAGCTGGGCTCACTAGAGACTGCAAGTAGGAAATTAAGACAGAGTTGAGGAGAGAGGACAGATTTGGGTTGCTACTTCAATCTCATCCTAGGAAGACAGTCACTTAAGAGCGTAAAAGCAGGTTAGCCTCAGCTGTAATTCTTTATCTCACACTGCCACTTTTGGAGGGTAACACAACAGTTATAGGACAAAGAACATTTCCAATTCCCATCTCTCTTTTTGCAGTCACAGTGAAATGACTGAACTTATCGAATACCCGTATTATTTAATATCTCGTTTGGCTCAGAAACCGTTCATGCCATTGCTATGTAATGGCCAGGCCTCCAGGGCACTGCCTGCTCTCTTCTTCACAGGTTTGGAGTGGACAAGGGCTCATGAGACCAAAGCAATTCAGGCAGGATATAGCACAAGGAAGGGCAGGTCTCAGATTTCATATATGGTCTTGGCGTAGTAATTATGTAGGCACTTCTTAATGGATGAATTCTCACCCATAGGATTTCATACCTCCCCAGGAGTATCTGGGTTATTAAAAACGCTAAAGAGCTCTCACAAACTGAAAAAGAACTGGAAAAAATTCATTAACTAAAACTGAAAAAAACAGCTTGGTGATATTTTCACCCAAGTTTGCTATCGTTTTACAGATGCAGACCTTTTCATCTGTCAGAAAACTTTGTCTCCTGCTGGGGAGAAATGGGACTTTTTCTAAAGAAGAGAAAGAAAGGGAAAAGAAAAACTAAGACATTTTCTTAAAGATATTTTACTGAAACTGTTGGCAGCCATAGCAGTTGGTGACAATTGTGTCTGGGAGAATAAATCAATGCTGGTAAAGCTGCAAACAGTTAGATGACATTTTTCTCAGGTGACAATGTTCTACTATGTCTCCTAGTGTTACTATCTTTTCATTGGCTTTGAGACGGTAGAGAAAAGAGTGAAGAATGGATGTTGATCAGAACAAATACAGGACAAAAGCAACAGAATTAAGAGTTCAAATCTTCATTGTCTGCTTAGACTGCTAGGGTGTCAAATGGAGATAGCTTCCTGCTGGAGCTGCTTCAGAGCCCTGGTAAGTCTGGGCACCATACCAACAGCCACTTACTCTCGCCACTCTTCCACTCTGATAATCACAGCAGCAGGTTCATTATTGGGTTGTAAAATACAAGGGATTTAGTGCTGACTGCAGCACTGAGTGCCTGCTCAAATTCCTTGTTGCAGATCATTTTCATAAAATTTGTTAAGGGTCTTGTCTGAATTGTATTTTCACATAGTTAATTCTCTGTCTGTGCAGCAATCTGGCGCTGTGCTGCTTGCGCTGCAGAACACGCCTGGGGCTGACCTCTGTGTACCCCCCGCACATTCATCAGGATGCAACTGGCCCAGCCACCCACTTGGCAGGTCCTGACAACTGCTGCTAAGGACACGTGTGGACTGACCACAAAGAAAAGTAAAGACAGTGAGGAAATGAAAAAGAATCTAGAGGAGGTAATATGAGATTACTGCTGACAGGCTTCCCCTAAGTACACCTTGCAATGGGTAGGAACAGTCTGTGGAAAGGAATAAGAGATATCTCTGATGTCAGGCCCTGAACTTTGGCAGAGTTCACAGAAAAGTTTACTGGGAGCCAAGCTTAGCAGTTTATGATAAAGATGAGTTAATAAAATGGAGAACGAACGTAACTGGTGCCCAACAGTAGTAGGTAGAGCAAGTTCGGACTAAGAGAAAATGAAGTATTAAAACACAAGTTATCTGCTTGACCTTATACTAGGGAGAGGAATAGTTGCAATTTTCCGAATTCATTTTCTGGGCCAGCCTGTTCATTTAGTGTATTTCTGTTTTCTTTCTTTTTAATTGTGGATGGTGTAACTGTTGCAACCTTTGACCATATTCAAGGTTTTTATTCCCTGCAGCTAATATTATTTTTTTATTTCCTCCAATGTCTCACTACTTACAGGGCTGAAAAGGAACACAAATAACTGCCTAGAAATAGGGGCAGAACAAGGGAAAGACAGCACAGGAATGCATTGTGTTTTATCTTGACAGACAACAATACTCTTCTTAGGTCATGTTTTCATTCTGTCAGTTAAGTACAGTGGAAAACAATGAAAGTATTTTGTAAAGGAAACAAAGATTATGTTATTCAAGAAGGAAAGGAAGTGGTACAAAAATACCTCAGGAGGAGACAAGAAACAGAATGTCAAGTACTTCAACATTTATTTTTGGACGTTCCATCATTTTGCTTTTAATTAATATCTGGTAACTCCTCTCAAACAAATAATACTTTCTTCCATACTCCACTTCAAACACAGGCCATTTCCATTACTCATTCATTTCCCTAAGTATTTTTAACAGATAGTTTCCCTAGCAAGATGACTGATTTGTGAAAGACAAAAAAAAGAGAAGATCTTGCTGTGCAGCTGAACTTAGGAACAGGACTGTGTTCATTCTCACTAATGGATCAACTGGTAGTCAAAAACAGAAGTGTCCTTTTATCTAAAGGACAGCAGCTTAGCAGAATGCAAGGAAGTTTTCAGGTGAGTTCTACTAAAGTTAATTGAAGTCTGTTCTTTAACAAAGACTCTAAAAGTCTATTCAATTTCTTGGCTCGAAAGCTGTGAGAAATGTGTAAATAGAAACATGGCTCAAAAGGTAAGAGAAATGTGTAAATATAGACCTTTGAACACAGAACATTTTTGTTTCTGTAAGACATTAGGATGCAGCATATAGTCTTTTATATAGTAGCATGGCCAGCTCTGGCTATTATTCCTAACACTTCTTTCTTTACTTACATGTTAAAAAATCTCCATAAACTGCAAAGTAATAGTGGTAGTTGCCAGTTTTGTCATGTGGTATTGCAAAGGTACTTTAAAGCAATTTATTTCCTGTGTTCATATCATTGCCTTGTGTTCATAGGAAATAGCTGCTGAAGAAGACACCTTCATGCTTACGGGTTATTCCTTTTACCTGACTGTGAAAAATGTTTTTTAGTAGACTTCTTGCACCAAAAATTATTACTTCGTCACTAACAATCTAACTTATGGTATTTCCAATATTTTGCTACACATTCACGAGCCCATTCTCATTTCTGAACTACAGGTTTATTACCACATAATCACTTCTGATAAAAACAAGATTATCATTTCACTTGAAGTGTATGCAAAGTAATTCTATTAACACACTCCAAACATAAAGCATAACTACACTCCAGTGCTTAACTTTTAACTCTAAAGTTTGTTACTAAGCATCTGAGAAGTGCACAGAGGACAAAAGTAGAAGAAAAAGCAGAAGAAGCAAGAAGAAGCAAGAAGAAGCAGAAGAAGAAGTAGAAGCAGCAGAAGCAGAAGAAGCAGCAGAAGAAGCAGCAGCAGAAGCAGCAGAAGAAGCAGCAGAAGAAGAAGCAGAAGAAGAAGCAGAAGAAGAAGCAGAAGCAGCAGCAGAAGAAGCAGCAGAAGAAGCAGCAGAAGAAGAATAGATCCCTGCTTCTCATTTTCTTAAATTCAGAGTGTTCTGGTATGGCAGTGCTACACTGACAAAATATTGTAAAGAATAAATTCTTTATAAGCAATTTCTATTTAAAATTCTCTATTCTCTTTTTCTTCAGATGGCAACTACTGAAAAAAACCAACTGCATACTGTAATACTGAGTAGTGAACAATCACTATCACCCCCAGGCATTCTCTATGTAATGTAGTAGGAGCCTGTGTTTAAATACGTTCTGAACGTCTGACACACACACACGCTATACAGTAAGCGCCTGTCATGATGGTACTATCCTAAGGCCAAAGACTCTGAACTACTGCCTTAACCCGCAAGGTATGATTTTTGAAGATCAAGACTGAAATACAGTATCAATGGAGAAAAGTAAAGATACTATTACCCTAGGAATTCATTACTGGGTTATGCAGTTGTGTCCTTTTCACAAACACTAAAAATTCCTTAAAAAGACACAGAAGCCACAGGAGCAAAAAAGTAATAGCTTTCACTCCTAAGAAAGGGAAGGCTGAAGGCTTGCAGCTTCTGGCAGCAGGCAGAAGGCTTCCTCTCCACCTGCAGATCTGCAATTGCAAATTAGGTTCAGTTCCTTGGTAGCAGACTAGGGGAAGAAACCTCTGTTTGGGGCAGCATCACCAACAGGATGCAGCAGGTGACAGCAGTGGGACACCTCCTCTTACAGGGAAAGTGGCAGCTATCTGTCACCAGGCTCGCTGTGCAGGCAGGTTTGTCACTTACTGGGGACACCACGAGGCCATTCGAGCAGCGGAGCAGGGACCTGAGAGGTTGTGCAGTCCTTCCCTGCAGGTTTCCAAGGATCAGCTGAACAAAGCCCCAAGCAGTCTTGTCTGACCTCCAGCTGGCCCTGCTATGAGCTGGCAGATGGACTATAGACCTCATGAGGTCCCTTCCAACCTGGATTATGCTGCGATTCCATCAGTCCACGAGAACATATTGTTCAAATTACTATCAAACTGTGCGATTGCATCTTCCCTCAGCTGGAGTGGCATTAGATCATGTGCAAAAAAATGGAGTAAATTTATGCCAGCCATCGAGGGCAACTAGCTGACAATAGAAATTTATACATAAGAGGGAGGTGTGGAATACTTCCTCCTAAAAGTGTATCATTACAATATCTCTGCTTTGTAGCTTCAGGACAGGACAGGTCAGGTGCTGCAAGAGATTTTATGCTTTGAAATAGATCAGGCATACACATCAACAAAATGCACCCTAGCTTCAGTAAAAATCCACTTGCATTAATAAAGTCAGAATGAAAAGCAAAGGCAGCTATTATAATTGTGGCAGTACAGTGCAACTGTGACACACGAAAGCAGAGACAGATATAGCAGCAAGTCCAATAGCGGGTTCTGCAGCCCTCCAACCAGCAGTAACAGTCACCAATGTTGTTATCCCTCAGTCTTTACATCCCAGCTTAACATATTCTCATTTCATTTATCCCCATTCACAAAACTCTTGGTTTACTCAAATACTTTGCCTCTGAGCATCCTTTCAAGGAAACAGTGTGGAAACCACCTGAAGACTTTCTAGACTCAGCTTTGAAACTTGCTCCAGGCTCTTAGCCTGAAAGCCATCAGAGCCAATGTTCTTTGTGGGAAAACAAAACAAAACAAATAAACAAAAACAACAAACCAACAATCAACAAAAAAAACCCCACACCCAAAAAACAAACAAACAAAAAATACCCAAAACCAAATCAAACCACCACAAACAAACCACAGGAAAAGCGTGGGATTAGCAGGGCCAGACCAGCACACCGTGTCCCTTTTCCCTGCACCCTCAGGAGAAGTCCAGCTTTGTGGTGAGCACTAGTGGATGGCCATGCTCTCAAATCATAGAATCATTTTGGTTGGAAGAGACCCTCAAGATCACCGAGTCCAACTTGACCTAACACTAAACCATGTATGTAAGAACCTCATCTACATGTTTTTTAAACACCTCCGGGGAAGGTGATTCAACCACTTCCCTGGGCAGCCTGTTCCAGGTACAGGGAGCAGCAAATACAGGCAATTGCAGGCACCTGGTGTCAGTGTCAACCCACTGCTCTTATCCCTGCCCTGCCCTTTTTGGAACCTGCCATTAAATGTTAAGACAGTCTAAAACATGTGCAAACTGGAGAGGTAGTATTTTACATGCCCTTCTCCCTTTGCTCTGCACTGGCATAAGAAACCTGTGTTCTACCCTTTAGAAGCAGTATCAATGACTTTAATGTCCCATTTTGGGGATGACCCCACTGTATCTCCCTCTGCCTCCCTGATGTGAAATCTGCGTGCCTGAAGTTACATCCTGGCCCCGTTTCCCCACTGGTGACTGAATAGTATTTTAGACAAACTGCTTCAATTGTCAGACTGCTAAGGAAGCAGACTAAACAATGATTACTCATTTCTGTTGGGAAGGTGCCTTCCCTTCTCATGGAAAGACACTGCGAGCAAATCAATACTAGCTGTACAGAAGACAGTACTGCGGGACTGCTCCCCAAGAAAGCTCCAGTTCATATCTGCTAATATAAACCTCTGCCTATAAAGAAATATTTATGACAAAACAGGTGGTTTTAGTTGGAGATTATTAACTGATAAGATCTCAATTTATAATCAAGGCAAACAAGGCCTACAAGCACAGACTGAAATGTAAACACCCATTTTGGTTATTCAGAATGAAGAATGCTCTGCAACAAATTACCAAATACGAAAAAAAAAAAGGAAGGAGTATGTGATACAATGAGAAAAAGAACCAGTAATTTATTTATGTTGTTCAACCATTGGTATAGTGGCTGAAACACTGAATCTTTATTTACCAATACCTGCAATTACTAATAAGAAATTTCAGTTGAACAAAGACACATGCATCTTACTTATTCACTTTATGCATAACTGAATACTTCCATCAGTAACTTATTCCAGGCTTTCCAGGCTCTGCTGTATCACAGACCCACTGTGCTCCCTCACCACCATTCCAGGATATGGTCAGATTGATCGAACAGAGAATGTGAGATTTCACACTTCTGCCTACATATGGCATCAGCCTGTACAGACAGTTTCACAAGCAAGCCCCCTGCTCAAATGTGACTCAAGCTAGTCACTGTTGCATTTGCTACCAAGGAGTACCCAGCTGGTGTTGCTAAGAGGGATCTTAGCAAAAGGTTTAGCACTGAAAAGATGTTTTGTTGGTTTTTTGTTTATTTTTTTCCTTCTCTGCCACAGGACCTTTAGGGTGTTCCCATGATCTATAGGTAATTTTGGTAATATAGGAATATGTTTTCTGGCTCTCTTTTTTAGAAACTATTTCTAAACTGGGGATAGCAACATTTTATGACCTCAAAAGGAAGTTGCAATATTGCACTAGTATCTTAAAAGACTTTCTCAATGTAAATCAAGCAGAAAAGCTTATATATAACCAAACAAGTTATATATCTGTGCATTTCTACAACAATCTGCTGGTCACATTGTGCTCCTAATGAAAAAATGTCAATGTCAGAACATCCGCTAGGACAATTTTCACCTTTTCTGGTAGTCCAGGAAGAATTTACAACTTTTCCGTTTGTAAAAATTTTGCAAGTTATGACCATGAGGGTGGTGACGACTGCTTTGGTAAAGGGCCCTAGCCTCACATGTTTTCATTTTAGCACCTGTGCACTTCATTTTAATTGGACAAGATTTCATACACTACTGCTTTCAGCTCTGGGGCCACCATCATAAGAATCACATGGACTCTGGAGCGAGTCCAGAGGAGGCCATGAAGATGATCAGAGGGCTAGAACAACTCTCCTATGAAGACAGGTTGAGAGAGCTGAGGTTGTTCAGCCTGGAGAAGGCTCCAGGGAGACTTTATAGCAGCCTTCCAGTACCTAAAGAGGATCTACAAGAAAGCTGGAGAGGGACTTTTTACAAGGGCATGTAGTGATAGGACAAGGGAAAATGGCTTTAAACTGAAAGAGGGTAGATTTAAATTAGATATAAGGAAGAAATTCTTCCCCATGAGGGTGGTGAGGGGCTGGAACAGGCTGTCCAGAGAAGCTGTGGATGCCCCATCCCTGGCAGTGTTCAAGGCCGGGCTGGACGGGGCTGTGAGCAACCTGGTCTAGTGGAAGGTGTCCCTGCCCATGGCAGGGGGTTGGAACTAGGTATCTGTAAGGTCCCTTCCAATCCAAAGCATTCTATGATCCTATGACAATATATATTTATCTAGTTAAGTATCTATTTATTGATCTAATCTGAGTGTTTACACAAAATACAAAAACATTATACAAAAAGTATATAGTAGCAGATGCTTTATACAGATTAAGTGTTATTTTTATATGTCTCTGAAGTCTGTGCCTCATATTAATACAATGGATTGTCAGAATTTTCCATTGTTCCACTTCAAAGCATGCAATTATATTACCTTAATTGGAAGCACTGATGTGATTTCACCAAGGATGTTTATTTGTATTCTGACTACTGAGATATAAATATGGGGCCATTTTCTATATTTAGTTTTCTACTTACATGAATTTTTGTTCTCTGCATTTTATCTTTACAAACTATGATACTGAGTTTATTTCCAATGCAGGAACTATGAAATTAAACTAATATAATCTAAAAACTTTTTTCTTATTGGGATCTCTGATCAGTTCTATATTGTCAAGGAACTTGTTAACTGCAGAGCACAGCAGTGAGAAGTGCCACAACTCTTTGACTTGTGAACTGCATCAGAATCCAACAGGTTAGGAATTCATACACTGAAGCATTCACATCCACTAATACAGAGACACTTGCAAAGTTTATGTGTCATTTGTTATCAGTACAGTCAATATCATAGAATCATAGAGTGTCCTGACTTGGAAGGGACCCACAAGGATCACTGAGTCCAACTCCTGTCCCTGCATATGACAACCCCACAGTTCACACCATGTGTCTGAGGGTGTTGTCCAGTCTCTCCTTGAACACTGTCAGGCTTGGGGCTGTGACATCTCCCTGGGGAGCCTGTTCCAGTGCTCCAGCACCCTCTGGGTGAAGAACCTTTTCTTAATATTCAAGTTAAACCTCCCCTGGCACGTCTTCCTGACATTCCCTAAGGTTCTGTCATTGGTTGCTAAAGAGAAGAGTTTGGTGCCTGCCCCTCTTTCTCCCCTTGTGAGGAAGCTGTAGCCACCATGAGGTCTCCCCTTAGTCTCCTCCAAGCTGAACAAACCCGCTCCTCATATGGCTTCCTCTCCAAACCCTTCACCAACTTCCTAGCCTCTTCTGGACACTCTCCAGTAGCTTAACATCTTTTTTATCCTGTGGTGCCCAGACCTGCACACAGTGCTCCAGGTGAGGCCGCACCAGTGCAGAGCAGAGCGGGACCATCACCTCCCTGCCCGGCTGGCCATGCTGTGTTTGACACACCCCAGGACACGGGTGGCCCTCTTGGCTGCCAGGGCACAACTGTTGGCTCATGTTCAACTTTTCATCAACCAGAACCCCCAGGTCCCTCTCCTGTCCCCCAGTCTGTATGTACATCCAGGGTTGCCATGTCCCAGGTGAAAAATCCAGCACTTGCCCTTGTTGAACTTCATGTGGCTGGTGATTGTCCAGTTCTCGAATTTCTACAGATCACTCTGCAGGGCCTCTCTGCGCCCAAGAGCGTCAACAGCGTCCCAATTTTGTGAAATCAGCAAACTTGCTTATCAGTCCCTCAAGTCCTGAGTCCAAGTCATTTATAAAGCCATTGAAGAGTGCTGACCCTTAGATGGATCCCTGTGGAACCCCGCTAGTGACTCATAAATATGGATACCCCGAACTTTCTATAGCTTCAGCATTAGTGAAAATACAGTATTTCTGAGAAGTTCTGAACTTCTGGTATGAGATTGTAATCCTTCTTTCAGGATTTTTCACTTAGACAATGTTCTCACCTCATTGTACAATATCTGTATCCAATTGTACAAATCCTTTTCTAATCCCACAATAAAAATACATTGCTTTGCCTTGCACTTTGTTTACTGTAATACAGTTCTGTTTATCCCAATATATATAGAGGTCTGCAGGTCTGCACATGGCTTGACAATACAGTGACACCTCTGGTCAATGACTATGACAACTGTGTGTATTCATCAGAGAAAGAATCTTACATTTTGCTCAGTAGAACATGCCATCTAAGAGGGTTTTTCTTCACATAATTTGCTGTTAACTGAAAAAAAAAGCCATTAAAAAAAATTCAAGATTACTTATCAGGTCATAGCATTCTAGATTTATCATCTAATTAAGGTTTTACTCAACAAAAATGTATGTCTTTGACTCATCCGAAGTGCAATAAATGTATTACTGGGGATTTAGACTTAGTTTTTGGTCTCCTAGTGATTTACACTTGAATTTGCATAACAGCACCTGTGAGACTGTTTCAGAAATGCAATTCCCAACACAAGTCTAAAAAGTGCACATGAAGTACCTAGCTGTAACCTTATACAGTCACATCTGTTCACCTCAGAATTGTCTAATTCGACCTTTTGAATTTAGCTGGTTTTCTTGATATTCACCCAGTGTTCAGTCCAATGAGAAAAACATTTTGGATTTCTCACAATGTACATCTAGAGAGGAAATGTCATTTCTCTGGGGGATGATCAGAACATGTTTAGTGTTACGTTGGCATTAGTTGACACACGAGTGCTGATTACATGAAAAGGTCTGCAGCCATCCTAAGCTGACAGTATACAACAGGGCGCAGGTACTAATCGTGCTTCTCCTTTAGCTTGTAGCATAGAAATAACTGAAAAAGAATAAAATGAGGAGCAAACTATCCAAAATCTGACAGAGAAAAAAAAAAAGAAGGAAGAACTCTGACAGCCCCATGGCCCACAGAATCAGTATCCATATTCTCAGTACTCTCCTTATATTTTGGGGTTTTATTTCTCAGAGGGAACAGGAATGGAATCAAAATGCTGAGCACCAATATTCTGGACTTCCCAGTGAAACTTCCCTACAGGATCCCAAAGTTTACCTTCTAGGTGTGTTCAGAAGATTTTGGAAAATCCTGAGAATTTTATGAACCCTGGTCCCACCACCTCAGCATTTTCTCCCAGAGGAGAGGAAAACAGACTCACAGACAACAGCAGTGAAATTTTCACCTTTCACAAGATGTGTAAGGTAAGAAAACACCCATTTGAATTTGATTACGAGTGGACTGCTATTAAAGCCACAACATTAGAGTACCATTTCTGAAAATGTAGTTTTGCTGATATGCAGAAAAATCAGACGCTTTTCCCTTGGACAGTGATCTCCATCTTTTGAATTAACATATTAATAGGATGGAATTGGATAGTTTTCTCTGTGCAAATGGTGCTGATCCCACAAGTGGATCCCATCTAACAAAATGCTCATGGGTTCCTTTACTTTCTCTGAGCTTATTGGTGTGTCACCCAAGTACTGCATGAATGAGGTAGATGACATCTCTGTTACAGACCGACCTGCTGCTTGAGCATTTGACTATCTAAATTGTTGCAACCAGAATCATTGGTAGCAGCAGGTATGGGAGAAGGGCTGTCATTGAGGAAAGGAAATGCTTTTGTTAATCAGACATAGCAATACTTCCATAATAATAAGAACCGTCTTCAGCTTTTGCCAAAGCTTTTATGAAGGAGCACATGCAACTACAGTGGGACCAGGCAGCTCAAGGGTTTATGTGTCAGGGTAAAAAAAATATGTAAAGGTAGGTAGAAACGTGGCGGTCTGGTAAACAGGAAACATTATCCCTGTTCTGATATGATCCAGGTCGGCTACACTGAATTGTTGCTCTCACTGCATGGGGCAGAAACTAAGGCACCTCGCTTATCCTCAAAAGTCTACATCTTCAATAAATAAAAAGACTTCCTTGTGAAATAATTTTTATCATGTTATATCTAATATGTGCTAGTGAACTGGATGAGATACTAGAGCTGCCTTGCCTTTGCTAGAATTTATTGTGATATAACTGTCCTTTTAGCAGCAAAGTTCCTCCTCTGGAGGAGCTCGTTCTCATTCTTTGTGCATCACTAATGGATTCAGCTCATTGGAGAATGGATCCAATCCACTGGAATCAGTTTTCAATGATGCAAAATGCAATCAAATCAAGGTACTGCCCTAGGATATCAGCCACAGAACAGATTAGAAAAAAGGTTTCAAATTTTAATTTCAGCACAGTAAAGTTTTTTATAAAAGTTTCTCTAGGTGCCCCTGCAGAAAACAGCTGGTGTAATATGCTTCCTACCAATCTTGAATATTTCCTACAAAAAAGGCCACAATCAGACAAACCCCACAATGTCATTTCACCACCAGCAGAAGCTGAAAACATCAGTACATTTTACAGATGTGACACTGCAATTCCTTGAATACCCCTGGAAGCCAGGTTATAACACCCATACCTTTAAAAGTAAATGTACTGGAGGATTTGCTATTAAATATGTGAAAGATATTAGTTTAGGCAAGTATGAGATAAGAATTTTCTTCTGGTTTGGCTAAAGATTCCTTAATGTAAATTACACAAGACATGACAATGTGTGGCTGTGTGAGACTGCCAGACCTCCCGTTTTGTGAATTCTAAACAGTAATGATGCACTAAGCATTGCTTCCCTTTAAATGAAACAAAAAAAGCCAACATTTCCCATGGAACAAGTAATACGAGCAAAGGTCTCTACAAGTCCCTTAACGATGGAACAAATCTTTATATTGCAAGCCATAAGGATGATTGAATGGTTCCTCTGTAAAACGTGAAAAGATATATGGGGGAAAATATTTTAGAAGATGCCATACTAAATTAGAAGTGTCACGCCTGTGAAGAAAATCTGAGGAAAATCTATCTATAGGATAGACTTTCATTTTATTACAGTAGAACTAATTATACATTCATTAAAAACAATGGTGGTTTTATAAAATGTGGTTCTTTCTGCTGCATTTTTCCCTTAATGAACCCAAACAGATCTAATGCTCATATTAATGTTTTATACATAGAAATTAGGAGTAAAATATAAACGGGACATGACCCTGTTTTTGTTTAAATTATTTCACAGCACTCTACAGAATCAGGACCCATGTATGTTTTGGCCATATAAATGATTTGAACTTAAAAATTCTTGAACATTTCCAGAAAGCTATAATCTCATAGTACCAGTATAACAGGTAACTTAACATTTTACTAAAGTTACTAATCTTTTGATTTAAGTTACAGTTATAATTATTTAAGAATTCATAATAGGGAGACCTTTTCAGGAATTTCTTTTTTAGCTGTTTTGCAGCTAAAATATTCTCAAGTGGAGATTATTTTTAATATTATACAATTAAAATTTGATACTCTACGCATCTCATTTTCATAAGGGAAATTTGTAAATCATGCATTTATTAGCCAATATTGTTCTATTTTTTAAATTAATGTCAAATTATATATGTCTGGTAACTCCCTTTGAAGTAAATGAGTAACATTTATTCTCAATAAAGCTTTCATTTTAACTAGGCACATTAGATATCATTAGTACAAATTCATTATAAATTACACTTCAGATTTCATACAGAGTTATTTACTCAGCCCTTTTTTTCTATTTGAAAGTTAACTAAGATGATATTAGTTTTAGGAAATGCCCCACAGTTACCCAGATTTTAATGTAAAATTATTTTTCTTTGTTTTCTATTATATTCACAAGGTACAAATATATAATCCAGGTTTATTTCACAACTACTAAATTCAATTCTATATTTGTATTCATTCTAATGATATATATAAATTCAGAAGTGTAATTTAAAATGATGCATTACAAACTACTATTTTGAAAGTAATTAATTATTTTAAAAGGCACATGAATTCTAAATAATTGCCTAATTGTATATGAACTTAATGTTGTTTTATACGATCCTTCTTTAAAAATTGATTTCTGCTTAATGTACTGCTTTCAGCTTCATACGTTATTGTTGCAGTACCTACATCCATTATTTTTTGTAAATTCATGGAACAACTCATAATTTCTGCTCGGCCTCCAGTGTGGATACAAGTACCGAAAGGAGTTGTTGTCACTCTGCCGAGCTTCTAATGGCATCCAGGGTGTTTCTGGTACTCAAATCATACCTATTGTGCTGTTCAGCGAAAGCTGCTAATGTGTCTGATTTGTACACCAGAGCTGTCAAGCACTGCACACAAAAGTACAAAATAAAAGGAGAGGGCCGGACACAGAGAGGCAGAAACCTCAGTCTGTCACCCGCAGCAGTGTCACCAGGTCACCCGGCGAGGCAGCTGGAGAGTGATGCCCACATGTCACTGCCGCACTCGCGTGCTCTGGATCCCGCCTGTCCCTCTGCTTCCTCCGAGGCAGCCAAGACCCACTTCCACCAGGGCACTAGTGCGGCTTTGCTCCCACCTCCTACACCCACCTTCTCACCAGAGGGGAGACACAAGCTCGGACCAGCACACGGGCAGTGAGCAAAGGGAGTCAGCGATGAGCTGACCCCAGCACTCCGCATGTTAAAGCTGGACCAAGCACAGCGGGGCTCCAGCCAGGACCACACACCCCTCCCTGCGCCTCCATCACACCAACACTGCACTGCAGCCCTGAGGGGGAAAAGCACAAACAAGGACAGGGGACAAGAGAGTACAGAAGGAAAGGGAACTCATAATGCCCCTGAATGGGCCATAATTTGGGTTCAGGTAGCTCAGCACCTATGTATAAAAGAAGTGTATGTGAGAAAAAATTGCCAGAATTCTGTCAGGAAGATTTACGATTCTTTATATTTTATTTATTTATTTATTTATTTCCTCCATAGAAATGCCAGGAGTGAATAATATCACTGAAGCAGGAACAACAGAATAGATGTGCAACATGACCCTTATAATTAAGTAAAGGATGCAGATGGCAAATCTAATGAGGGAGAACGTACATTCATGATCTCTTTACATGTTATCTTTAAATATTTGTTTTCTCTGTTTACATTTAGATAGTCTTTCTTTCCTGCCCACCCCAAATCAGATAGCAAGAGGAGCCGGTGTTCAGGTAAGAAGGAAGCTGGAACTCCAGCTGTGCCTACAGCTACAGGAGCAGTAGGAACAAGGCAAAATAATTCTTGTGCTCTTAAAAACAGCAAAACAGCAACAAAATACAAAACAAGCTTTTCCCTTTGCCTCCCTTTTTCAATCTTTGTTTCAAACGGGCAAATCACTTCAAAACAACTGTTCTCAAACAATCACCCAACTCACAAGATTTATTCTGTCCTCTGGAAACAGAAATATATAGAAAAGCTCAATATGAAATGTAACGTGGTCTGATTTTCAAAAGCTGTCAGCAGGCACAATTTCTCAGATCTGCAGGTGCTTGACAATTAGGCATAAAACCTCACTCAGCTTTGTTAACCTAGCTGTTATATTTTTTAAAAGCATTTATAAAGTAATAAATTCAAAGAGCTGGAAGTTCTAGAAATAAGGCAGAAAGGCATAATCAAAGCTTTTGTCAATTAAGATTTTTTTTCTTCTGGTTCTATCAGTATTGCAGGATGTCTTACCCATCCTTAATACAGACTTCTCTTTTTTCCTTAGGGAAGCATAATAAAAATATTGGGTATAAGTTCATTTCCTATACAAGCTCAACAATTATTTTCACAAGCAATCACAATGTATCCCAACAAGTCATGATGATGTTTCATTTTTTCCTGTATTACTACTATTTGGCATACGTGACCCTTCTAGTAGCACTTTTGAAAAAAACAGTGTTTTTTGTAGACTCATATCCAAAGGCAATAGGATTCTCCTCTCAGTGCCCTGAATTTCCTTCAAAAAAACCCACTAGCAATAACCGACTCATTCATGTAGTTGTCACCTCAGAGGCTCACTGCACATCATGTGTGGGGAACCAAAACTATCTGTGGTGAGAACATCCTTCGCACCACTATGAGTCTAAGTCTATATGTTATTTTCATTAAATCTCTTTCATTAGCTACAGCTTCACCACATCTCTCGGGCTGACTGTGGCCCACTTTCAAGATGGTTGCTTCATATGACCTGGAAAGGTGACAGTGCAAGCTTATCTTCCTAAAAAAGCTCTTGTATTTTTATAAAAATTCCCTTTGCTGATGAATTATTTAGTCATATCAGACTTTTTAATGTTGATTTTTTTTAAAAAGGGAATTTAAGAGGTACCCAAACACAAGTATTCAGAAAATAACAACTTGGCTAATGTAAAGTGCCAGGATAACATTAGCTTTACTGTTACAAATTAACTTTATGCACACTATAAAACACAACTAAGAAAATAATGTAAAAACATACTGTAAGATAAAGTAAAAACAATACATAATTAATGCCATAATAAAAGAGCAATGTGATGGAAAACTGTAATGGAACTAAATACAGCACTGTGAAATGCAGCTCATAAATGTGCATAAAATATGCATAAAGGTGCAACTGCTCTCAGCCTGGTCGCACAAAGGAGGATTTCATGAAGTGATTAATGGTTCATTTTTTCCAATCTGTATTCTAGAAAAGTATGGAGAGACAGAAATTTTGTTTGTCACCTCAGCCACTGGTATTGACTGAGGGAAGAGAAAAGCACCAGAAAAGTAGTAAGGGGAGGGTGTGGAGAGAGTGACTGCCAAGAAAGCTGAAAGAGCACATGAAATACTGCAGTCAGCAGTGGAAAGTTTTATTCTGTCATCATTTATTCATACCATGGTAGTACCTAAGTACCATAATCAGGGATCAATGGCTGGTTGTGACAGGCTCTCTGGAAACGTTTTTGTTAAACGCGGTACCACCATCTGATTTTATTTGGTGTATTTTCAACGCCATGCCAATTACTCTTCAATGTACAAATCACCTACCAGACAGTTCAAGAGATGTGCTATATTGTTATATTTTTGCTCTTTGTTATTTTAGGATAGTATGTAGTAGTAGTTAGTTAATTAATTAATTTTGTAATTATTGCCCAAGGTCATAAAAACATTACAAGAAGATGTACAAACTATATTTTTCTAAATTACAGCTGCTGTTCAGAATCAGGGCCAGGCTGCCTCCCAAAGACACACTGAGTATTGTTTACTACACTACTACTACAGTAGTACTTCTACTCAGGGACTCTGGTGAACATGCCAGGCTTGGGTATCTTTTCACATGCTGAGCATGAGA
This sequence comes from Streptopelia decaocto, assembly GCF_964273445.1. Taxonomy (NCBI): domain Eukaryota; kingdom Metazoa; phylum Chordata; class Aves; order Columbiformes; family Columbidae; genus Streptopelia; species Streptopelia decaocto. The sequence goes on along the minus strand of NC_138659.1, from coordinate 27,891,784 downwards.
CCAACAAGAGTTTAGTTTTACTCAAAGAGGAGAATGAAGATTTCTGATACTGATTGCTAAATTTGCTGTGTAACGTTGAGCTTTTCAGCACTGAAAAGATAGTTTATGACTCTCATTTTTAAGCTGCATCCATCTTCCTTCCCCTTTGGTTATTTGCCCATTGGTATGAATAGACACCTGATTTCACACATAAAATTGGCTTGCACAGCTATCTGCAAAAATTACTTGAAATCTCGATCTTAAATCATTTTGAGAATTAATAGCTGAGATGAAGAATAGTTTCTACTTTATGGAGCTTCTGTTTCAAGCTAAGATGATGTCCTACTGTATCATAGAAGATTGTTTTATGTTACATTCTTTAGGAAAATATTTATATTTTTCAGAGTCATATAACAACATATTCTCAGCCAACCCAACATACAAGCTGTGTGTTAGATCCCCTTGGTGAAGTGAATGTGCAAACAGAAAGAGAAGAGAAACAGATTTTTGGTTTAGGATGAATTATGGGAGAGCAGGCACTTGAAAAGAAATGTGGGCAGAAAAGTTTTCCTGAGTACTAGAAAAATAAAACCATATCACTGAACACAGTACAACACATTTCCTAGTACTTTTCAAACACATTGAGGCACCAAAATAAAATTAAAGAAGACTATATTATATAGTATAATATGATAAAGAAATCCAAGCTTTGACTAGGATGAATTGTACTCCTTGATCTATGATTATTTGAAATGGTAAACAAAACAGTGGATAAGGAAGCAGCAATGAATAAGATATACTTATGACTTTTGAAAGGCTTTTGATAAAGTTCCTCACAAGAGACTATTTAGGAAATTTAGTAACCACAGGGTAAGAGGTAAATTCTTGTCAGTGATTAAAAGCTGGTTAATAGGCAGGAAGTGAGGGGCAGGAATAAATAGCCCATTCTCAGTATAGGAAAGATTAATAGTGGGATACGCTAGGGACCAGCAACAAAGCCAATACTGTTTAATATATTTAATTAAGACGAGAAATGGGCCAAAATAAACCCCACAGTTCTGAATATTTCTGAATGCAGGAAGGTTTCAAATCAGGATCTGGCACTCAAAACCAGTAGCTCATACTCATTTCACCGAAGTGGTCAGAAGGAAATTGTGAAGAACATTAGAGAAACACAGAAACTGAGTACATCTGGTCTAGAAAATGCAATATTACGTGAAACACACTATCCAAAAAGCCTGTATTTCAGCAGTGGCTGATATTATTTAAATATGCAAGGTAAATTGCTTTAATCATTCAGGATGATTTTGACCAAGGATAAGCTCTTCAATTATTGCTCCTTCTTGACCTAAGCATTCAGTTGAAGTTCAGGACTCAGCAGAAGAAACTTCATCTCTCTTCCCCTTCTCTGAAGAAGCTGATGCTGTGCTTCTTTCCTCAAAGGTGTGTACAAAATCCTGGCCCTCTCAGCATAAAGCACAGGTTTCTTAAACTGTTTTTAGAGCAATAATCCTCTCAGGCTCTTTTGTTCATTCATTTATTTACTCAGGGCCATACTAGGTCAGGGTTGGGTGCATTTGTGTTTGATTTTGTGTGTGTGTGTGGTTTTCTTCAGTCTTTTCACTAGTTTCTTTCATTTTCTTGTCATTTCTTTGCAGACACAAACAAAACACTACCAGTTGAATCAGTGACTGAAGATACTTGGTGCCTTTTTGGTTTTTAAAGAATGTAATTGAGAAAACCATAATGTCTAATACATCATAGTATAAAGAAATATCAGGGTAACATAAAAGTAGTTAACAATGAATCAATCTTTTGGCTATAAAATTTAATCTGTAGTGTGAAAGGCAAAGGACTGAATTCAGTGGTCTCAATAGAGTCCTCAGCCCTGTGTTCTCGTTACACTTACACACCTGACAGCAAATTTTTTAATACTGTCTTCACAATTTTCTATAACTTTTGTGTGGAACTTCTAGGACCATTTAAACTGCAGACTATATATAAGCAGTCTATATTTTGCACACCTGCTGGACCAACATGGAATAGTAAATTCTATAATACATTATTAAAAACTGATCTTGTCTCTATTGATAGAGCTGAGAAAAGATGCAAGATATAGCACAGGTGAATATATGAGATTAGTGAGTTGTATAACAGGTCTCACTTAGCATGGATTTATTGCAGAATCCTATCACTATATGCTGCATACTGGAACTTATTGTATCCTAGTACATAATATTTCAGAGATGAATGAAAAGAATGGGGGAAATCTAATTCTTCATAGCTCAAGAGGGCTTACTGGCATTAGGAATTTAATTTGGCTGGATCACTGGGAGGAAGAAGGGGAAGCTGCAGGGCAGTATGGGGAAGCAGAAAGAAGAAAGAAATATGGTCCCTTACCCTGGCAAAACAGAGCTCAGAAGCTGGAGGGATGGTACGTGCCAGTATCTAAAAGCAGCAGAGAGTGGGAGCAGATTACAGTAGACAAAGCAGCTATTCATTTCTTTGCTTGTCTTGTTTTCAACCACAGCTGAGAGAAGGTTGATTAAGAAAAAACAGGACCTGCACTCACAGCCATGGAGTTGTCTCTAGAAAAGCTACTAAAAATCATTTGCTGCCTAAGTATCCTAGTTTTTAATACAGTATTCTGTGTAATAGAAGACTCCTGTCCAATTTAGCAATGCAAGTAGAAATTGCAGAGAATTCTGTTGCTCAAGAGAGGACAATGAGTAGATATACTATATTGCACACAGTGGAAACTACATTTACCTGTGCCTATGGTCAGCTACACTGGTAAATAGAAGACATCTTTTTTTCTAACACAGACTAAAATAGAGCAAGGAAGAGCAAGAAGAGGAACAAAGTCTGCAAAAATGCCTCTTTAGAATATGGATTGCTGTCCTACAAAAGCAGTTCACAACAGCATGTTTATCAACACATAACATTACAAATTAAAATTGACAAGGAAAGGACTGAAATATCTCTGAAAAGGATCCTGTTCAGCATTGGTTTTGGGCATTCATGGAAAATTAAATGTAAGGAGTCACCTGCAGCCATGTAATTATTCTAATAGTCTTTAGGACCAAACTGCTAATTTAATGATTGCAAAATGCCTGTGTATAATGGAGCTTTCTTGGTCAGAAAATCAATTATCTGAATATTTCAGAGAAATATTTACTTACTTGGAGATGGGAAAATAAGTTTTTACTGCTTTTTATAAATTCCTGTTACCTCTACAGGAACAACATGAGGAACAGCATTTGGGATGGCATTTATTCTTTATATTCATCTCCCTCCTTCATGGGCCATTGGGAAGAAGAGGACTTTCAAAACTCCTGGTAACACTTGCCCTGCTGCATGAAGCCCAGTGATTACATTGTGGATTTTTACCTGCAAAACCCAGAAAGGATCTGATGCACTGGCCGTCACTGAGGAGGGCCAAAGACATTTGTCTCATCTCAGTGTTTAATTTTGTAACGTCATGCTGTAGCATATCTCTTCACTAGTATTCATGCTAGTGAATACTAAAACTGTATACCTGGAATGGCACAGCTTTCTTTTTGGGCTAACAGAGTTAATATTTCCCTCTCTGATAGCTTTTTGTGCACGCTACACTGTCATGCTCAGCTGGGGTCTTGCTATCTTACATTGTGCTGTGGCATGGAGATATATAGCTAGCAACAGACCCCAATGCCCTTAGCTGAGATGAAAAATCTGGGGAGGGAAAGATGCACAGTATATACACTCTATCTGTTAAAAAATCTTTTTCATTTGTTTGACACTATATCAAGAAAAAATCTGTTGTCAGTTCTTGTTTTGGTACATGATGGTAGTTAGTTCAGTGCAAACTGAATTGGTAATTTGAATCAGTTTAGTAATTTTTGCATTTGAATAGGGAGAATATGTTACATCATAAACAAAAGAGCTTCTTTACTTCAAAAGTACATTACAATTAACCATAATAGCCCCTCATTTTATGAAATGAAGCTTGAGACAAAGCACTAAGCTTTGTGTGTCATTGTAGTTAAGTCTGCAGGAAAATGACATACAAGCTTTCAACACCTTAAGAAAAATTACTTACATAAAATATAACAGACCAAATGGTCAAGCATAAGGAGTAGCATCAGTAGTATTGACGAGCTGCTACATAGCAAAGTTCTCCCATCACATCTTTGTTCAACTAACTACACTGTGTCATTGTAACAAGCTCTCTTGAATGTCAGCATTGCATGTGGAGCTGCTTAAGGTCTCTTACTAATTGCAAGTCACTTCCATGGATCTCACGTAGGGATGACACCACTTCCAAAGGAAGAAGATTGGGGTAAAGACATGGAGTTATGATATTTTTCTACATTTCTAATATTTCTGTGGATTTTAAATTACTACTTAGATCAATTGATGTTTTCATCTGTTATTGAGAATTTAATGGATCCTCTTCTCTCTATTGATTACACTTAAGGTAAGATGCAGGAGATTCTCAGCAGAAGGTGTGTTACTCAACAGCTCTCTGTCATGAGTGATTTGCTAGCAAAAACCTTAACAACATGTTATTTCACATGTAGTTCAGTGTTCTCTGTTCATATTTGAAACTCAGACATTGCTTAGAAAAATACTTGCTCACTTTACATCTCAGTTATCTTTTCAAATGGTAATTGTTGTTTTTCCTCCTCCTTTCTTTGGAAACTGCAGTTGCTGAAAATACTGTGTGGGCAGTAATCTATACAGGTTATCCTTTCGATGGGTCAGGATCCACACTACTCAGTTATGTAGAATTTTTTAGAACATCTTGAACTTCATCTTTGGATAGAATTTTAGCAAGTAAATGTTATGCCTTTACATGCATAGAAAGCTATACCCCCATTTCTGATCATATAGGACAAGTCTTAAAAGGCAGCATTTACAGAGTTTTGGGGTAGTTTTGCATCTAGTCCTTCTTGAGTCAAAAGGTCATTTTGATGTAATTCTCATGGTTGCAGTGTGCTTTACTAAAACACAGTCAAGCCTGCCATCAAAAGAACCAACTTGGACCAAAGCAGACTCCCTTCTGACTCGAGAGGAATCAGACTGCAAATAAGAATATAAAAAGAGAACTAGAAGGGGAAGGGGGCGTAGCTGCAGAAACACACTCAAAGCTTGATTTTATTCTCTTTTCATCCTCATTTACAAAAACAGATTAAAAAAAATAAAGGCACTATAAGAAATCTGCATGTGTCCCCATCCTCTCTTGCACACAGACCAGGTCCAGCAGCCAATACACCTTAATGTGTCACAAAACTCAAGACAGAGGTGTTTTTGTTGCCCTACACCTACCTACCTCACTTAAAAGCTGACAGATGAGGAAGAAGTGTACATCTTACACTGACCAAGGAACGCAAACTGCCAGGAGCCCTGCAGATAAAATTCCCTATGGCTCCTAGTAGCATGTATAGCTCTAAAAAAAATGTAATCCAGGCAGAAACTCCTACAACTTTCCCTGGAATAGGGAGCTAAACAAATGTTACAAGCAAGATAAAAGCCTCTAATTTTTTTTTTTTTTTTAATTTTTTTAGGTGAAAATGTAAATACAGTGTTAGTGTCCCTCATGTAATTTATTGTTCCTTTGTATCTTTAGGATAACATAGGTCCATTTTGTTGTTCTACTTGATGGCACCTTTTTTGTTTCCATGTATGGTTGAGCATAGAATAAACAGGCTCATAACTGTCAGTGCATAAGTTACTGCCAATGTTGCCTTGGGGCCACATTAACTTATATACCTTTTTTTTTTTTTTTTTTTAATTACAAGATTTTCTTGCATGTATACATTTAGATTGTCTTGTTTAGCTGACATGGTCTCCTTCTGGGGCTTCCCCTGTGGATGTGGGAGAAAGAGATTGATGAATTATAATTTGATGAAGGCAGTTATGGTAGCAGGAACCGAGAAATGGAATATTTGCAAAATGCCAGAGATGAAGGAATAGGGATCATATGATTAAAATTTCTATAAAATCAAAGCTGTCAAAGCAACAATAGCAGTAAAAGAGAAATATTCACGCAATGTTGGCTTCCCCAGAACATCCAGGGATGCCATGAATCATATTTTTCAGGGAAGTCTACTAAGAGTACAGGAGGTTTGGATTGGTTATTTTTCTTACTGACTACAAAAAACATATGTTGAACTATAAACATTGGTTGCTCCAGGAATTTCATCCAGGACAACTGGAGACTGCAATTTCCTAATGGCATTCACATTACAAGCATTTACAGCAGCCTATACGATGGCTGACTGAATGGAAGAAAGGTAAAGAACCTGGAGACCAGACCTGGAGCAATCAAGTGGAGCAGAAGAACGAGAGAGAAATTGGCTTAGCAAAGGACTGAAGTAGGCAAGGTATAAAAGATGTCTTTAATATAAAGTATATTTCATTGTGGTCAAACCTGTACAGTCAGACTTTCGGAGTATGGGTGGCTCAGTCACCAGCCTCCCAATTAAGAAGGGGCAAAAGAGCAGCTAGAAACCAACTTGCCTCTAAAATATAAGATAGATTTTTTTTTTTTAAAATATTTAATTTTCTCTTTTATAACTTTGTTTCCAAATTCGTTGACAAGAATTTAATGCTTTGCTAGAAGTAATTTGTTTTCATCTTTGAGATTAGGAATGATAGGGGAATGTGTTCAAAACACACTATTTCTTTGGAAGCAAAAAAAAACCAACCCTAAGTGAAGCTCTGCGCATGCAGGCAAAACCCTGTGGGTAACTCTAAGACTGGAGAATCTCAGGAGATATCCATATTGCTACATATCAGCTAGCATTCCTCTGGCAGAAGGTGGGTAGGCAATGGGGAGACAGTTCCCGTACAGGATAAACTCATGTTGTTCCTTTTTTTCTGTCTGCTATGAATAGCTGTTGAGAAAGAACTGAACTATATTTTTTATATTCCTTTCAGAAAGGAACTAAAGGGAATGGCAAAGAGGATCATGATTGCAAGAGAAAGCAAAGAAAAATATCGAAATAAAATTATTAAATACGAGTGGTGGAAAGAAAAGCACAGTGAAAACTACTATTTAGTATGACTTGAAGACATTAGTATGACGCAGCGGCTACAGAAGAGTAAAATAGGCATGTTTTTCAAAAAGGAAGAACAGAAGCTGCTGAATGCTTATTCCCTGTTTGCAGTTCAGATAGAGCAGCTTTATTCGCTAGCCCTGGGAAATAACATTCCTCACATGGAAAACCTCAAAAGATGCAGGACAAAGTCGTAGAGCAGTGAGGATGAACAGATTTGGTGTCTGGTGCCACATTTATTGTTGAAAGATCCATGCTTTATTGCTCATTTGTGCCAGCCCAGATCCTGAACAGTGCTAAAGTTGACACTTTTGCCAATGGTTTGCAAGAAGGCTCTGAAAAAAATGACAAAAAAAATTCAGCAAACCAGACGAGATGTTACATGAGTCCAGCTTTTGTCATAAGCCTTGAACTCTGACCAGATTTGTCCAAAAATATTTCCAGAGCCTCACACCAAATATTCACCTTGCACTTTTTCCAGTGAAATCAGGAAAGTATGGATTTGTTTATGCATGGGCTGAGGAAAGGGTTTAGTTTGAGTTAAGAGATTCAAAAGCAAAAATAAAAAATTGCAAAACCACAGCAGGTACAAAACCTACTGCTGCATTCAGAACCACACTAACAAATGACTCATACCAAGGAAGACAAACCAAATATTTCCCACCTCTGTGTAGTTTTCTAAAGGATGGTTACTAAGTACTTGAGACACTTATGTTTATACATAGGGTTTACTGTTTTACATTCCCCCTTTTCTCTCCATCCAACAGTGGAATAAAGGATTACAGGTATAGCTCTGGAATCAGCAGAATTATTCCAGTCACATTGACAGGTTAGTGGCTTACCTGTTTCCCCCAGTGCAGAAATCATAGCAATGCATTTGTTTCCATAGTGACAGGATGATGTTAGAGAGGGTGGAGTTTTCCTTGCTTCAAGGAGAAAGCCCTTGGCTAATGCCAGTGAAGGGCCACACTCAGGGAATGATCAGGTACTAGGCCTTCTCCAGGAGCACGTGCTTTGCTTTTGATCTAGTCCTGCCATTAAAGCTGAAATTTCAAAGCTGTCTCAATATACCTAATCCTAATGGGAGTCTGGGCACCCAAATCATTAGGGTTCATTTTTTAGTTTATCTAAACAGAAGAATAAAAGATGCCACGTACTAAGTTTTTCATGAAGACTTTTTATACATATATACATTTAATGAAGCAAGTTTTTTTATTAAGTTTTTATTAACACTGTAAAGTAACATTCCTAACACTTTTGATATATGCTAGACTATTTATGTCCCCATCTGTTCAAAAGACACTGTCTGATCTTTTATTCCTTCAAGTTCTTTATTGTCTCCTCATTATGTATCCTTGACACTACTAGCTGAATTTGGACACTGAAATATTTCTCACATTTTAATGCAGTCTTCATGTTATCTGGTTTTTGCTTTCATTTGCCCTGAAGGCTTGGGAAACACAGTGGCCACCTCACTGAAAGCAAGGGCTGCTGCTACCAAACAAACTTCAAAACATTATCTGAAAACAAAGAAATGTTTATTGTTTATCTTTTGTGTTCAAGCTCATAAACCCCCCTATTCAGTAGAGTCCAGTGATTTCAATCAGGAAATTAAAGTTAAACTGCTCCTACAAACTAATTTTAAAAAGGCAATACTAAAGCAAAACCAAAGTGAATTGGTCTTGGTTCCACCCAGTCACCCAATCTGATTTTATAGTTTTGTTATGTAGATTCTAAGTCCAGGCAACTAGTCAAAGGGTAAGTTTCTATTAGAAACAGCAAACTTGCTGGGATCTGGAGGGAACAGGCAGAACTATGCAAAAAAATCAAATCTTTGGAACATATGAAATTCACCTGATTTTGTATTTACAAACCCAAAGCTCTTTCCAATTTACTGAAGTAAAACTTTCTGTATTACAAGTCCTCCATCTGCATTTCTGGTGACCAGAAGCAAAGCTGTAAGTCTTTTTATTTTCTTACTTACTCAAATCCAGCACATCAAAGGGTGAGAGCTGAAGACACAGGGATCTCAAGCAAGACACAAGATAATGCCTAGTGATGCAATTCTGCAAACATATTAATTACCTGTGTACACAGGTGAAAACTCAAAATGAAAAGTATTATTCTAGAATCCACCACACACAGCCACTGAGCTCCTGTGCTTGCTGTCCTCAAATTCCCTCCTGTGTTTTACATACAGTATTATCTGTTACAGCCAAGGATATTTCTTACAACAAAAAAAATATAGTATATACCCTTAGGAATCTGCAGGCACTTGTATCTCCAAAAATACTATAAAAGAAAGAGACATTAGTTGTGGAGGGATTATGCCACAAAATACTTGTTCCTGGTACCATAAAATTTAGAGCATCTGTTCTCTACCAAAACAAAAGAGATACTTCAAAACTAAGCATGTAAGTTATGCTCTGTATTACATAAAATATGTAAAAATGGAAAGCCATCCAACATTCTAACATAACACAGTGTTTTAAGTATGACAAAAAAAGTAACTTCAAAGACCCAAATCATCCCTGGAATACTTATTCCACAAAAGCAAAGGAAGATTTTTAAAGTGGAATTCAATGTTTCCACTGTAAAATATAATTTTCTCAATTACTGAATGTTTACACATGAAATGCATCTTTGTAGTCTTTTATGGACTCTAGAACCTATTAAATTCTAATCTCCACTTTTATCTTTCCAAGCAGAATCTTTTTCCTGTTCAAAGGGAGTAATCTCAGGATGAAAATCTTTCCAAATGAAAATGCATTCAAAATGTGAATAACACTGGTTTCTCCCAAACTCACCAGTTTTACAGTATCTTTAGGTCACTGTATATTTGATATGATATGGTATGAAATTCCATCTGAAATAACAGGCTTTGGAATACATTTATAATGCTATTTTTGTAGTTCTTAGTATGCCTGCAGTACTGAGGTTGTTCTTAGACAAGAAAGAGATCACAGCATGAAAGCAATTGCCTTCCTTGTACTAACCCTCCTTCACCAGCAGCTCTTCAGCAAAGACAGTCCAAGCATTTAACTATAGTTCTATCTATCCCAATGTTCCTGCCTCAAAGCTGGAATGCAGTAACAACCACAACCCAGAGCTAACGTTGAAATCCTGGCTTTTTTATTTTAAAATAAAAGCTTAAGGGTCTTCTTCAGGTACTCTAGTTTTGCTTTTATACATGCATCTAAGTCAAGAATGTCAGTACGTGGAATACAAGAGCTCCTTTTGCAGCAGAGACAACCTTTGCATGAAATCATTTAAAGGATCGTACAGTGAAGAGATCACAGTCTGTTATTCCCTACAAACAAACAAGTGCATTCTGAGAAAATGGTGAATGCAATAACGCAGACCCAGTAACATTCTGTTGGCAACTGCAGCAACCGCCTAGAGGTTTGTTTACACCCACCAAGGATCACAACAAAGGTGGGAAATCTCCCTGTGGAAAAAGTATTCTTTAGTTTAGCTTTGATTTTAGGGAAATTATCCCAGCACATGAAAAATACTTCCCACAATATGCAGAGTGCCATGCAAGAGGATCCCTATGCAGTCATCTTTGTCCCACTTGCGTAAGGAAGGAAAGTCCCAGCCAACCCTCCTTCCGAGGTCCAAGGCATCAGGCTCACTCTGGAGCACTTTCTTTTCTCGAGAAACAGAACACTTTGTGCCTTTCCCCTAAACAGCATGTTTGACCACAAGTTAATTCTGCTGGATTGATGACACTACCATAGATTAAATAGGAAAAGTCTTAAAACAGTGATTCACATTAACTGTGTCAAAACATACATACAGGATGCAGAGGGTATCTTTATGGAAAATAAGAAAGAAACATAAATTATACTGAATGGACATGTTATGAAAATTTTGCTTGGTGTTTCTACTGAGGAAAAATGGTAAAAAGGTAAGTCTTCAAAGGTTCTAAAATTATTACAGCTATTACAGTTTTTCCTCAACCTAAGACTTTTTATAGCATAAGGAGACAGAGATTATTTGTGGTTTGGCAGCTGAACTGAAAGAGAAGAATGTTTCTCGAAAAGCCATTCAGAACAAACAAAACTTAAAGTGATTAGAACTTTTGTTGTTGAAATTAAAGAACAAAAGAAAAAAGGTCTCTTTTTCTTGTGTAAAATTGCAAAGGAAATGAAAGGACAGATCCCTGTAACAGAAGACAACCTTTTTGTAATAAATAGACCAGTTGGTAAGAACTTCCACCTGACACATGGGAAATATGGTTTCAACATCTACCTCCAGCAAAACATAGCTGAACCCATGTTTCTAATACACATGTCCTCACCACCAGGCTAGAGAGTACGCCTCGACCTTAGATTCTCAGTGTAAACAACTACTAGAATTTTCTATATTACTATGAAGATGTGAGAAAGAGATGCCTTTCCAAATGCACTTTTATTTTTAATACTCAGGTACCGATTTAAGAGTTAGATGTACTTGCTTGTATAATCACACACTGTGCCAAAGTGGAAAATAATTTGGTATGAACTTGAGTCTTCTACCTTGGTAACTAAAAAAAAAAATTACACATTTGAAGGTGCCCCCCTTCTTCTTGACTTTGTATAGAGTATTTAGTGATTAAGACAACAAAAAACCAGGAACAAACTTCTGAAGTGCCCTTAAAGATGGCACTCAGCTGTGCGGTCAAAGCTGTTCCTGATCTTTTCAAGGCTGAACTATTTCAGGTAAAAAAAAAAAAAAAAAAGTAGTTTCAATATTAGAGGGTGGGTAGCACACATCTTAAGCAGCACAGAACCTTGTTGGTATGTGTGCTCTAATCCACTTATGCATATCTATATATGCATATAGATATGTGTATATACATACATGTATCAGACCTGAACTTTGATTTTCTACACCTTGAACAAACATGTACTTCTGAACCATTCAGTGAAAAGGCAACAGCAAACTGTTAACTAATTAAGATAGGACCCTCACAGACCATTTTTTTATTGAGATAATTCCAAGCAGATGTTTTTGCAAGGAATGCTTGAAGTTCTCCATGACTTTTCCATTGGAACGCCAGGGAGGAGCCAGACAAAGCTGACCCAGCCCTTCAGGGACTGCTGTGATTTGCTTTCCAGCCCTTTGAACCCTGGAGCAGCACAACCAGGCTGTAATGCAGACCAGAATCTGGCTCTTAGCCTTTATGTTTTCAGCAGCAGAAAATAAGATTAATAAAGTTTTGAATAACCATAATGAACTTCATAGGCCTGATAGATTTTCAAAGTTAGGGCCAAGTAGTTGGATGTAAAGCTACACATTCCTGCACAGTGTCTAGATTCATATGACGGAGGCCTTTACAGAAATTTAAATGTTGACAGATAAGATGGACTGCTTTCATGTATTTAATGTCTCTCCTGTCCTGCTAAATGAGAATTGTAGTGCCACAGTTTAACGTGCTTGTAAAGAAAACTACCTTATCAAGAATTTAAAATCAGCTTTATTTTTAAAAATGCAGGAAGAAATGTTAAATAAACATAAACGAGTGGTATCTAAAGTATTTCAAAGTTATAGCAGGCTCAGTGTTTTTCTCCTGTCTATTCTCAGCATTTGTAACAGAAGTTGTTTGAAATGCAATTAGTGAGAGAAGTTTGAAAGGAAAGCTTGACAATTCTGTTCAATAAAAATATTTATTGTTATTTTACTGGTCTGAGAATGTCATGATTTTTCCTTTGGGGCTCAGAATTGCACTTTAATACCTTGATAGATCATAACTGTTAGGTTATTATAAAATGTTGACAGATAAGGCTGTGATTTGTGAAAGCTCCATATGAGTTTTACCTTTAATTTCTGTTAACATTTGACAGAGCTTCATGACGTTAGAACCACAAAGTTCATTGAAATTCAGCAGTAGCTGAGTACCTTGCATACATTACTCATTTACAGATAACACTTGTACATCTCCTGACACAAAGATTCAAAATTAATCTCGTCAAAAGCTGTAAGAAATACACAGTGTTTTATTTCACAATAAAACTGAATGCATCAAAGGGCCTCTGTGTTGGTAAATTACTCCAGTTGGGCACAAGGAGGATTTTTAATTGGTTTGCATCTTTGCTGTTCTGACAATGTTATATCAAACACATCAAAAAGTAAATAAATGACTGAGGTTGCCCCCAAGGTGGCATGTCAGCAGCAGTGTTCCTGAAAATTATTACCAAAATCATGAATGGTTCATACAGACTAACAGCTTCTGGAATTTTTCGTTTATTTGTGTAATAAAGTAGGGACAAGCTTTGTGAGTTATGAATCAATATTTAATAAAGTCTAGCTTTCATAACTCACATCTTTACTTATTAACATAATCAGCTATTTGAAGAAAAATATACCCATACTAATATAATAAAATAAATAAAAAGCAATAAATAATAAGTACACAATAAATATACTAATACTAATACAATAATTTTGGTTTTCCTAAATGTTGTCCTACTTTACCGACTAGGGTGAAATATTATTCAAAACTGCTTCTATATCAGTGATTCATGGAAGATGGAGAGGTAGCCTGGGAAGAAGTTATGAGCAGTTTTTAACACCCCCATCATATCAGTGCACTTCTTCAGAGGTCCCTAAGAGGGAAAGCAACTCATCAAGGAGAACAACCTTCCCCAACAACAAATCAGCTGTAGAAGCCAGAAGTTGAGCAGCTAAAGCCTGGAAATTTACAGACCCTCCCTTGACAACCTGCAATACAGAGTGGATAATCCAGATGTCTTGCTGAAGATTCTTTCAGCCCTAGAAAGAGCATTTCCATATTCTTGCTCAAGAGCTATTGCAGAAGTTATGATTGCTCTGTTTTTCTCCAGTAAATAATTCAGGGTCTAACTTACCAGATATTTCTTTGTGAAACCCTTGTGATATTTCTTGAGGATGAGTGTTAGAAAATGTCTAATAGGAATCAAATTTTCTTCACCTCATAGACCCTACTGACTTTACCATTTATTTCAATAGAACATGCAGACTAATGGCAGGTTCATAATTTCATGTAATAGCTGCATCATCTTTACTACTTGATTTCTAGTTAATTATCACCCTGGCAGAACTGGAAGCGAGAACACCATTTTCACCTTTCTAGGTGGGATGAAGTTAATCCAACTCTATAACCTGTTTCATATTTGAAAGTACCAGACAGCTGGTATTCAGATCACAGCAGAAGGTATTTAGTGAAAACAACTGTCAAATTTGATTTATTTAGCATTATTCAGATTTACAACTAAAGGCTTTTAATGGATGTGTGAATTCTAGAGAGACATTTAAATGCTTTTCTTCTATTTTGATTGTTTGTTATAAATTTTTGCCTTTGACAAATCTACAGAAGCGCATTATCTTTTATAATTGTGAGAAGGGTCCTTTTGGTTTTGTTGAGATGCAGGCAACTCGGGTTGTGTGTTTATCTAAACTAGAATTATATGAGACATTCCTTCCACAGGCCACTCCTTACTAAGGAGTTCTAATATACTCCTAAGGTTTTTGTTCCATCTTCCCAAATATTCACTTAAGACAATAGATAGCTAGGTATATTCTGGTGATAAATATACAGGGTCATCCAAGCAATGTGGATTTTCAAATGCCAGAAATATGGATCTCTTCAATTTCCCTAAAGTAACAATTTTATTGGCTACTTTTATATCAGAAAGTATCTTACACTTGGACAGGAAGTAACCGCAGCTAATGAAATGTAGCAAATATATTACAAATGAAATGCAATAGCTTGACAGACAAACCAAGTTTTCCATTTTTTGGATGCTGATCTGATGCGATCTTCAAATGTCCTAAAGTTGTGTTGCCAGTATAGAATAGAATGTTGTGTAAAAAATAGATGTATTTGTTAAAAAGAAACAGAATGGGTAGCTTCATTCAAAGGTCAGTTTTTGATAACTAACACTTTGGCATAGGGAAGGTATTGCAAATGAGCATAAATGGAACAGCTTTTTGCAGCAATATGAATGAACACTGTGAAATAAGAAGTTATCTTTCATTTATCCTGAACTATTTCAGAGGCAAATGTCATACTCCTTGATGTTTTCCACCAGAATAACAGCATGCCAAAGAGAAAAAAACCCAAACACATACTTATGAACACGAAGAACTGGAGGATCCTTCAAATGAGTATCACAGGGATAAGAAAAAAAAAGAAACCCTATTCATTTTTGACAGAGCTGCATATACAACTATAGGTGATTCATCTCTAGTTTATCTATTTCAGATATAAAATTAGTAAGACCTTTCTTTGAAACATAATCTAGTCAGATAGAGATGAAACCCTAAAGGTCAGGGTGCATTCTGGAATTCAGATACATACTGAGGTGCCAAACACATTAACTAGAGAAATTTATCCTTAATGTAATCCCCAATTCTGTTCCCCAGACCTTTGTGAGGAGGAGTGAAGTGATCCTTGTATTTCCTTATGATACCAGACAAGAAAGCAAGAAAAATGTCCACAGGTCTGTAAGTCTAAGAAATGGTATTGAAGTGGGATTTATGACACAATTACAGAATAAAGAGACTAGGAATAAATATATGGCTGAATTAAGACCATCAAAGTATCTCTACTCTGGTATAGAATACCTCATAGGCAAATCACTAGAGCTGCAGCCAAATAAGAAAGTGTAACCTTTTATAACATGTCCAATAAATTTTAAAACAGGCACATTTTACACAGATAAAATGCTTTTGCTATAGAAATGATTTTTAAGTCTACATAAAGGAATTAAGATTATGATTCTACTATGCTTTATTTACAGGATTTTCAGAAGATGTAAAGTCACTGCAGTAGCATGAATTTCAGCAACTCTAAGTATTCTAAAGGTAACTATTCAGGGTATTCTGTCATTACACCCTTTCTCAAATAATGTAATTTCAGGTATTGCGAAAAAGAAGAAAAGTAATGCATGTGAAATAGCAGCTGGTATCTAGTTATGGCCAGTCACCAATAAAACCATTAAGTAGGCAAAAGTGTAAAGTAAAACTGTGCAAACAGAAACAACTTCTGACAGTGATCTATAACTCCCCTTCAAAAAGGAAATCTTAGTTGAGTGACACATCAGGAATTGTAATAAAAAATTAGAAGCTCAATACCGCAGTCCCAGGCTACATCAATCTTTGTTTCCAATGACAGTTTCTGATTTTGAGTCAAACTCTCGCTATAAAATCGAGATAAATTCTTTTGCTCACCAATGTCAGACACTCAATATTCATGCCATACCTAAATTTCTGAACAGAAGATGAAAAAAAAATCTAGGATTTTTCCCAACTATGATCAAAGGACTAGTCTCACACAGTCTTTAAAAAGACCTGGAGGTGACCCTTTCTTGACATCAAAACTGTTGATCCAATTTCAGTCAAACAGGATTAAAACAACATCACGTATTGTTTTCCATACCATCTCCAGATTTTCTACTCCCTCTCAGCACCTATAGCACTGAACCAAAGGACTTCACAATAAAACCGTGTTTTCTTCTACTTCCACTGAAGCTGTTTAGCTGTTACATTTCTGTTTTCTTACAAGTTGATTATAACCACAATATCCAGACTCTGCCAAGAATAATGTCTCTCAATTCTCCAGAAATCAGAAAGAACGAGATAGAAAAGCATGTGTGTGTGTGTGTGTCTGTGTATGAGAAATTTAATGAGGGAAAGCCAATTCAATGAGCTGAGTTTTGCTGAATACTGTGAGGTTGAGAGTAATTTTTATTATATTTATTGTTGTGGTAAGTTTCATAAGCTCAGTTCTCCTCTCTGTGCTAGTAAGATTTCTTCTTCTGGTCACAGCTCCGTGATTCCAGTGGAATGTAGCTGTCAGAGCTTATAGCAAGGAGTATATTTAAAATACATAGGGCTCCGAATACCAGGGAATAAAACAATCTATGACATACATTCATTGTAAAGCCTGAGTGGAATGCAGAATAAAGAAATGTTTTCAGTTGCTTGCAATATCTACCACTTTGAACTTTCATCATTATTTGCAGTTTCTTTATAAAGAGTGGATTATAATAAACATAGCTGGAGGTCAGAAACCATCATTGCAAAACCTGTGCTCAGTAGACTGAATTATACATTTGTGGAGTGCTATGTCCTGAACATAGGTAGAGATTGTGAAGCCATGATCAATCAGAGATCTGCAGTAATATTAAGGGAACCATGATAGCTATGTAATATACCTCTGGAATATGTATAATATAACATATTTTTAAGGATTCCCAAAAGCAAAGCAAGGTTGCTGAGGTCGCAGAATGAGACATGATGGAGAAAGATTCTCTAAGACTTCGGTTCATCAACACTCCTCTGATCTCTCCATCTCCACCTGGCATACAACATTTTCCTTCCCTCAGAATTGTCTTTCTTTTTGTGCCTATAGGGCAAGAGGAAGTAATTTTCACTTGGCATAGCCCTATGTCAGGGCTATGAAAGAATGAGAAAGAGAATGAGACCATATTTACAAGGCGCAGCCTCATTGCCATCAAATGCCTGAAATGGGAGCAGAAATTAGTTTATGCTTGAGTCAAGAAACATGATCCTCTCCTGAAAACCAGTGACTTCTGTCTCCAGTTTCTGTCAAGGTCCAAGTTAAGCAGTGAGTGCACCACTACTACAAAGCACATGGCCTTTGCTTTGGTGAAAACTAGCTACATCTGGCTTTTAATTCCTATAGAGTTCTGAGTTCAGTGGTAGCTGAAAGACTACCACTTTTTTGTTGTGTTTTGTTGAACACTATCTTAAGGCAAAAGTCTAAATGTTTCAGAACCTTGACATTCAGTTTGAAAGACCCTCTAAAATCCAACACTGAGTACTAAGTTTGCCAGATATGAGGCATTATATGGAAGATCCCCTTGTTGTATGGAAAAGCCTCACAACCCAAGGGAATATAATAGAGAACAGTTTTTCCTTTATTTTGGGAGCAAAACCACATTAGTTTGACATGGATGTAATGAAGTATATGTCATATGCCATGCTTTACAGCATAGGAAACCAATTCATCTGTCCAGTTGAAGATCCTAGTCAGTGGTGTGTCAAAAAACTCAAAATCTCCAAAACAGACTTGAATTCAAGATGCAGAATACAAGGGAGAGAGTTAGAGGCATCCAGGGGACTTGTCCTGTCGTGATACAATTGTGCGTGCTGGTTAAGTATGCCACACTGGCACACTGCTCACTATGCCACTTGTAAGTACTGTCTTTAACGCAAAAAGTTACCAGATCCCTACAGTATAGAACACATATCCATATTAAGTAAGCCTACAAAGCAGTGACTGGAGAAACCGGCACAAAACATTACTTTTTCAGGTTAGGGAATTCCAGGCTCTTCACTGGAATGCCCAGTCCTTTCATTGCATTGGAATGAAACCTTTCAGTTTTCTTGATGGATGTGGAAATAACCACAAAATAAAATCCAGGTTGGTGGCCAGGTCTTTATAGTAACAAATCAACCAAGATTCAAGTGGTAAAAAAAAAAAAAAAAAAAAAGAAAGATATATGTGTGTGTGTGTATATATATTTATATGTATGTTAAATGTATCTGGATGCCCAATCGTCATGTCCTCCTCTAGTCTTTTAACCAATAATAGTTCCCTATGAATGAACTGTACTTCAAACAATACCACAATACTCTGAGAATTCTTTTATGTCTTTGTGGTTCTTGTTTTGCTTTGTTTTTTTACTTCACTTCTCCCTGCAGTTTAATATTTCACTGTTTAGGTTGGACTTTTTGATATCTTTTCATGCTTTTTTGTTTTGTTTTGTTTTTGTTTTTAAATTCTTCTTTTTCTCTAGCTTTTGCTTAAAATTTCCATGTCTTTCTTAATCATGTCTTTTTATTTTATTTCAATCCTGCAATGAATTGGTTGAATTAGATTTTATGGAAGAGTTGCAGAGAAAAACATCAGGATCAATCATCTTTGGGAAGAACATAAAAAGTAACTCGGAAAACAAGAAATTGTCATTGGCTGGAAGATTTTTTTAAGCACACAGCTGTGGTTAAGGCATTTATACACATGCTATAACCATTCAGCTTCTGTCTAATCCTGGGGATACTTAAGCTTCATTGGATTCATTGCGATTTTCCCAAAACATTTAGCACTGAAAACTCAGGCATCAGCAGAATATTTTCGTCTAGACAAGGTTCAACGGCTTGACAAGCTTGATCTAGAAAATAAGCTGCTTAATATCAAACACAGAAACAGAAATCTAAGTTGAGAGGGATCAGAACCCAAGACGAGTCTTGTCCTGGCCACTCAGCTACAGATCTATGTTTCTCTGCTCTCCAGCTTTCTGCTTAATGGGACAGCTGCACCAGGAAAGGACTGCTGCCTAGCTGGTTTGGTAGGCATATTCCCAAGAAGTAGAAATACCTACTTAAATCTGCTGCACTAGAAAAAAAGGGATTGAAGTACTGGAAAGTCTGTAAAGACACTAAAAATCAAGTACAAGCCTAGTGTTAGACTGTTGTAGAGAAGAGTTCTTCCCCTTTTATGTGTGTTTTAAAAAATAGCAATGCCTGAAACTTGTAAGGGGAGGAGGGATGGTAGTAAAGGCATCTACCTGAGGAGGGAAAAATGACTCCCTCAGGCCCCAGTTGATCAGCCTTGATTTTCCTATAAGCCAACTCAGGATGGCAGTTTTGAATCCCATCCTGAGGTTTTTAACTCCCCCATGCGCTAATGCTGGGAGCATCCCCACCAGATTCAAATTCTGGGTTCTCACTGGATGTCTAACCACTGAAATCATACAGCACTGGCAAGAAATTTAGCCTTTTATAGTGCACTTGTAAATTGAATAATATTACTCATCACATAAACATGGATAAGGCTAAATATGAGCATTCTCACATGTAAGTAAACTAAAAGATGGTGCTACAGCTTATAGGTACTTCAGACATACTTGTGTAACATTAAGATTTCAGTCAATAAAATCAACCCAAAGAACTGACTCTAGACTTACTTCAACATCACCACGAACAACAGGCATCAGAATCCAACTGTCATTCTGCAAGCTGCCCCTACAGTTGCCCCTAACTACTGATTAGCCAAATGAATACTTGCTTATGGCCTTTTCTGGAACTAGCTAGGATGTGAAATTTTGGTCAGCCTTTTCCACGTTTTTCCATGTCTTTTTCCTACATTCGAAATGTTTTGTGAATTTCCATTGGGTTAATAATGTTATTCGTTTTGGTGAATGTCATCTGTTTGGTAAATATCACCAAATGTCACGTGTTTGGTAAATAATGTTAATTGTGTGCCCCAGCTAAATAAAGAGGTCAGACTATTTACATGAGTCTTAAATTGTTTATCACATGTAGTACAGAGGAGCCTGTCTGTGCTACGGTCATGGGGAAAACAGATTTAGCAGTAGCAGACAGTTATGTTCATAACCTAAAGTGTAAGAATTCTCTAGGATGCTGACATAACATATAATTAACTAATGACACATTAAAGGTAAGTTTTGCTGAGTAGTCCCAGACTGGAAATCCAGGATATTAGAAGACTTTTAAAAGTCACTACTTTTGTCACATTCATTGTTAAGAATCAGATAACAGCTGTAGTGAAGAATTATACTTTTGTTTAATCTGCTAATTATTAGTTAAGCCAAGTCCTCTGTAGGTACTTGGCCAAAAAAATATAGAAAGATATTCGGGTGTCATTGGATATAATTTCGAAGTTTACACACTTTTTTAGCCTGGCAAGCAAAAATACTTCACCCAGGATATTATGCATGCACAGGGCTGCCAAAAATATGTTTAAATGTTACAGATCTACAGTGCCATCTGGCCAAGCAGCTTTTCAGATATAGTCTAGAGACATAATAGAGACACACTGCTAGATATCTCACAAGGTACAGAAGGGAGCTCTATTTCCAAGCTATCAAAGACCCTATCTAAAATATAGCAGACCACTGTCAAAAGTAGCCACTGTTATCTTTTCCAAGAGAAGAAAAGAAACAAAGCAGGAAGGAGAAACTTCATCAGCTCTCAAGAGCATAAAGTATTCATGTACATACTATGGATATATATACACAGACTCACACCTATATTTGCCCCGGTATATGAAGTGTTCCTTGCAAAGGTGACATCATTAGCCACTATTCCCACCAACATTAATGGGACTAATGTTAGAACTATACAATACAAAAAAGGAGAAATAAAGACAAGGTATTTCTTAAAAGGAAAAAAAAAGACAAGAACAACAGAAATCTGTCTATTTCTCTTTCATCTTCTTGATGCTCTAGGTAATTCTAATTATTCTATCTGTTTTACAACAGGTACTAGGTACCATTTTACCAGCTTTATAAAATAGCTAACCTCTGCAAAGCTATTTTTCAAATAAAGAGGTGATAATATGTATTTCCAACTACGAAAGTTTCGGTTTTATACAAGGGAAAACTAGCAGCTTGATGATAAAAGCAAATGTTGCATAACAGCAGAAATTAAGAACACGATTGCTAGAAACTCATGAAGATTCAGTACAATCATTTAATACCAGAACAGAAGGGGAAAAAAAAACCACCACAAAACAGCCATGGTCAGCAATATACTCTACAAACATAGCTGCTTTTCCTGCTTCATAGATTGTTTGTAGACCACGGTTTCACAAATGCATTCATATTTTGTCAATGAATTTTCTCTTTTGATTATTTTAAAAATAATTATTTTTATTAAAAGACGTAGTTTTAAAGAACCATGACTTTAAGTCTCTGGGATACACAAACCTGAGGGAGATTTAGCTGGTAAACAGGATCAGGGATTTTTTAATCATTATAAGCCTACAAGCATCATAATCGAGGGAAAAAAAACCCCAAATTTTGTCTCTGTCATTGTACAAAAATGAGACAGACTACTCTGAAATTGACTGTCTAAGAGGAGAATCAGTCATCTTAAAATAAACTGATGAAAAGCAACTGTACAGGGTATAATTTTGGACAACACAAACAGGTCTCTTCCCAGATCACAGTCCCCTGAAAGCCTGATATTTGGAGGAGAAGAGTTAAGAACATTGTATTCCTGCTGTGCTAGGAATAACGTAATTTGTTAAAATAATAAATAAGCATACATGCATTCTAGTTTTCTGTCACCAACACGAACTATTAATAATTGAGTAGGTGGGCTTGTTATAAACTCAGAGGAAGACAGTTATCCTCTTGTCTGGCTTGCTTAGCTGGGTCTGCACCAGCGCACTACAGAATCTGTCACAGACCGGTAAAAGCCAAGTCTATCCTGTGTCACACATCTATAAATAGGTATGTATGTATATGTATGGGCATGTCTCCATGTATTTCATTTTCTAGTGCAAATAAACAAGCACATTTAAAATTCACTCCCAAGCATTTCCAACTATTAAGTTTTGGCAATTTTCAACCAATACAATGGAAGTGGAATGTACAGCCTGTATTCTATTTACAACAATATAAACTGCATGCATCACATTCACTTGTTCCCATTTTCTTGTTTCAGGTCCACCTGGCTGCTAGTCACTCCCTGCCCATGTTACTCCAGCACAATGAATGGACTTCATATTTTCTGAGCTGCCATCTTGACCAGCATGAAGGATATACATGCTCATTACATATATGTGAAGATACATGTTCATATATGTGTGCCAATACAAGAGTATAAACCACTAATCCAACACAGTTAATCCTCCGCATAAAGCAGTAATCCAACAAACCTATAATTCAAACAAAATAGTTCAGTATCTCTTCTTAGCTATCCTTTCCATTGATGGAGTAAAAGAAACAACTCAATATTGATCTGCAAGCCCTCTCTCCCAGCTGATGAGTGGAAAATTCAGCTGCAACAGCCACTTGGGCCTCTACACTTGATGACTCTTCCTTTGTCCTATAACTACCCTGTTAGAAGAATCTTGTCTGTAGCTTTTCCTAAGGGGTCAAAACGAAATTTAGTGTGATTATACTGGGGCAAATACAATCCCTGAATCTCTTTCACATCAACCAAGAAGCTCTTCCATCACTTATGGCAGCATCCCTCTCACTCTGCCAGCAAGCAACACCCTTTGTCAGGCCCCATAAAGAAACAGTAATCTAAGATAAAAACCTCTTCTTTTCTTTCAGGATTAATAAAAAACAAAGCTGAAGCATTCTGCTGACATGGATGAAAAGGTAATATTTAAATTAGAGCAAAACCTAGTATACACTGTATGTAATTTGATTAAACAGAAATCTCAGTGATCAGTGTTAACAAGGGTCCACTTTGATAAACAGAGAAACGTTAAACAAACTCTTCCCAATTAAAAACGTGGCCAGACTGCCTGCTGCTGCGTTCAGTGAGATGAGGGTGGCCTTCACGGAGGCGGTTGCAGCAGCAGCAGCTGGCAGCCGCCCAGCGTGGCATGAGGGAGACGCGTCTCCCCTTGCTCAGGTACTTATCAGCACCTCCAGCAGTGAGGCTGGTGCCGCAGAGCCCAAACGAGCAGCTCCCCACTGCACCCCCATGACAAGAGAGCTGGTGGCTACTCACTGTGTCTAAATTACAAATCCACTTGCATGAAATGGATCCTGCCCAATGCCAGAAAACAGACAAAGCCTATGCAAAGAGTCAGCCCTCAGAAAGGATAAAGCAGCTCCTAGAGGAGAAACAGTGATTAAATAAAGTCCTACAAATGATGCCAATAAACAACTTTTCAATTACCAAAGGACACCCAGGCAGCCAAAAAGAGGCTGCTAAAAGCTGTAATCACACCACTCTACAGTACCCACTTCAAAAAGTACAGAAACATATAATATATTTTGGCTGGAAAAGAACACGTAGAACAGACTATTTAAGAAAATTGCAACCTGCTACAAAAACAAGCTTGAGTGCCTTCTATTTAAGAGAGTGGGGCTGCATTTCAGATCCCATTTCTTACTTCAGGTGAATTATATCTCTGAATCACAGAGTAGTTATCTGCCTGCATCTGTTTTTCTTTGACACTATTATATCCTCCTGTCCTTGACCCCTTCTGAGACTGACAGGCTCTGGGGAGTGCTAATGGGGCTAAGTTTTCCATGAATATTTGCTTGTATTTATAAATGAATTTACTTAAGCCACATTAATGTCATTTGTGTATTTGCTTTCTGAAAAAAAACAGTTCATTTGGGGTTTGCTGGCATGAATGTTTACTAAAGTAAATTCCAAAGATGTAGCCAGAGGTATTAGGATCAGAAAGAGGCTTTTAAAATGTACCGAAGTGTGTCAGTGCATTTATATTTGCACAAGACAAATGATTCTCACTCAGCCAGCCAAGCAAGAGAAAGAAAATTTGGAGGTCTCCTGACCAATCATAATTAACCAATACAGCATGAGGAATAAGCGCGGAAAGCAGAAAACTGTTGGTAACAAATCAAAACAGTTTCATGTGTTCCCAAATAGTATTTCTGCAGATTGGATAGATTCAAGGATGCAATATGGTCACAGCCAACTATGTATAGAGAAGTCAATACTGTATTAGAAAAAGAATTTGTGGCAAATCATTAATTGAGCTGAAATAACCGAACCCAGAGTGTTTCACCATTAGGTCATTTGTATGTACTCCAGCCACTAGGGTGAGAACAAACCAGAACTTAATGTCACAAGGTGGCTGATTAATGGCTTATCAATTAAGACCCCAACAGGAATTTTTTCCATCATAACAGCATCTTGTACCATTTATGTTCCTAGTAAAAATTATAGGCTGGTTTGTCACTGATGCTGTTCAGGTTTTTTTGTGTTCAATATAGCCTCTCTCCTTTCCATTTTATCTTCAGGCCTTCCTTTACCTTGGTCATAGTCAGCAAGAGGTTCCTAAGAGCACGTTTTGGTAACAGTAACAGCACTGCTGCCTATTAAGTGCAGTGTGTTCTTATTTCTGGGTGTAAACCATGGTTGTTTCATGAGGGGAATCACAGCTCTGACCATTTAGATTTTGCTACCTTCTTTAATTTTTCAGAAAATTAAGTGTTAAAGCTTTTGGAAGCCAGCCCTTTCAGCAGCGGGACTCACGATGTTCACACAATGAGATAACACAAATATGCTCACTCATCCCGCAATACAACTCTTTATAGAGGAATTTAGGCAGAGCTATATAGTCAGATCAATATCAGTGTGCCTCCTCCTCGGCACTGAAGACATGAGGACTAATACTCGAATTTTTAAAAGAAATAAGCATATTTTTGTCAGTTTAGTAAGAGATTTGATTAATTCAGGTGTAACAGTCATAGCATTGACAGAAAAAAGTCCTGTGTCGGACTCTAGATCAGGGGTGTCAAACTCATTTTCACCAGGGGGGCCACATCAGCCTCACAGTTACCTTCAAAGGGCTGAATGCAATTTTAGGACGGTGTAAATGTAGGAGTAGCCCTCAGTGAAAATGAGTTTGACACCCTTGCTCTAAATTGAGTTGGTTCCCTTGCTGTGCGTTGCCTTGAAAACTGTGGCAGTTTTTTACAGATTAAAAAAAAAAACCCTGTAGCCCTACGAGCAAACTATATGGTTTTCCCCACAATAAATATTTTACGCAAAGGCTGCATCATTAGCAGATTTTCATCATATACATGTAGGCGTAGACAAATTTCAAAATCATCAGCTGGAATGAGTGACATTCCAACTGATCTGAATCATTGAGTGACCTTGTCTTTGGTGTCTTGTTTCCTTTTCCTACCAATACCAAATTAGGATGTTTCATTAACCATTCACTGGCTGCCTCAGTCCTTCTCTTCACTGTAATATTAATAAGCTTTGTTGCACTTATGAAACTAGAAATAACAGCTTGAGAAAAATGATATATTTTCTACATTAGGTCTCTAAAATTTAAAATTGATAATAATATCTTGATAGTGTTTAAGCTCTTCTACTCATTCTTCATGAAATATTCCATTTATTTCTCTGTACAAACCTCTTACTGTCTTTCAGATCTTCATAATTGACCCTAACAGAAGAAATTCCAGTGCTGGTACTCTCAGCTGCCACCAAATATCATCAAGCAGATGTGCTCTCTACCTCTCTCCTATCTCCTAGGATAGACCTCACAGTCCGTAAGGGACATACTGGTTTTGATAGGTAAATCTGAATTGGCACATATACCGTGCTACACCAAACTTCCTGAAGCTCTGCAAACCACCAACATTTTTTACCTGACCTATGTTTCCCTGCTAAGTTGCCTCACAGTACAGGTCCCTCAGAAGACCAAATATGAATATGGGTTTGAACACAGGGCACAGAGGATTCTGAACAACTAATTTTTCTAATTAAACTACTGTGCAATTCTTAAATTATTTTGCTTTTAATTCCATGTTCGCGCAACAGCAGTAACTGTAAATTACACTTTATTTGGTTTCCTCTTTCAGTAATTTGTCACACTGGAAGAAAAAAGTGCATGTGAGCTCAACAAATTAAAGTCAAATGTGGTTTAATAATTTTCACTTCAGTCAAGACCATTAGCACGGCATGGCACAATTACGTAAATCCTAGAAGCTAGACAAGGAGTCTGGGAGGCAGGGCTCCCATTCCTGCTGCTGAGGAGCAACTGGGGAACTGTTGGGAATCCAAGTCACCAGTAGCCTCTACCCCACACTTGCCCCTCTCCACAACAGCAGAGCAGTGCCTTGCCCTGACTTGATAGAACAGGAGTTCTTTTCTGATGCTCGCCCCCTGCCCAACCATGTCCTGCTCCATGAAAATAGTTGTTTGGAGTATTTTCTGCCTGTAGTAGTAAAAAAAAAAGAAATCATAGAATAATGGAATCATTCAGGTTGGGAAAAAACCCTAAGATCATAATGTCCAACCATAACCTAACTTTAGCACTAAATCATGTCCCTAAGTGCCTCATCTATGCGTCTTTTAAACCCCTCCAGGGATGGTGACTCCACCGCTTCCCTGGGCAGCCTGTTCCAGTACTTTACAGCCCTTTTGCTGAAGAAATGTTCCCTAATGGACAGTCTGAACCTTCCCTAGTGCAACTTGAGGTTATTTTTCTCTTGTCCTATCACTTGCTACTTGGGAGAAGAGACCAGCACCCTCTGTGCTACAACCTCCTTTCAGATAGTTGTAGACAGCAATAAGGTCTCCCCTCAGACCCCTTGTCTCAAGGATAAACAGCCCCAGTTCCTCAGCCGCTCCTCATCAGACTTGTGGTTCCAGACCTCTCACCAGCCTTGTTGCCCTCCTCCTGCTCTAGGTTGGCAGCCTCTCCCAGACTCCCATTAAAGGAGGCCAGGGCATCCAGTGGAAAACGTAAAGCCTTGTGGAAACCAAAGAGACCAGGTTTCCAGCATATTTTTGCTGGCAACATATTAATTTAAAATACTGAAATCTGGTTTGAGAGTGTTTTGTTTTACATGATGTTGGCTTGAACCTCTCCAGTCTGAAAATTAGTCTGAGTTCTTCCAGATCAAGATTTTAAAGTACTTATGTGAAGGCAAGATACATAACAGTACAAATTATCTCACGCACCGTCACTATATTATTTCAGGTCATTTGTGAGCTAAGCTTTGAGGAAAGACTTCAACTCTTTCTTAGGTTATTGAAACTGATTTGTACTTCACTGCTCTTTTAGACCTTTTGGGGCATTATCATAAGACTTTACCATCATTGCAGGTGTTACATGATCTCAATGTAATACGCTGTGATTCAGATAGCTAGTGAATACACTATAGTGGATTCACTGACAGGCTAATTTAAATGGCATAACTTCTCATTGGAACTACTTGGATGACTAAACCATGGTTAGACATGGTTAAACTCAAGTCACATACTGATGATAATGTATCTGGCAACCAGAATAAGCAATGATTTTCCTAGGCATTTCATCTTATGAAACAGATATTTACAAGGATTCAGAAAGTTCCCAACAGACACAAATAATTATAGTCTTTTCTTGGAGACTTCTGTACCCATTTGGAAAGTATCTCCCTACATCTTCCTGCATAGGAGACCATCCAAAAGGATATGCACTCATGCTAAGAAACTTTAACACAGTGAGCAAAACAATTTCTGCTGTACAGCCTAAAAACTACTGTGACATGGTAGTGTCGAACAACTGCAATCTAAGCCTCACCAATGCTGCAAGGATTTCCTCAGCTGTCAGACTCTGGAATCAGATTCTTCTCCATGTATTCTGATACATGCTGACAATTGGACTAGGAACATTACTAACCCAACCTAGCTAAGGACTACAAGAACTATAAAAGAAATATAATTTAGACAACTATGTTGAACTATGTTAAAAGGACTATATTTTTAAAACATGGCCTTTCAGAATGCAGAGAGCCAAATCTCTGCCTCTCACAGTTGCCTGTGCATACTGGGATAAAGTATGAACATGAGTCTGGGGAATCTCCTTTGGGCCAATTCTGAAGGGAAAATGCTCTCAGACATTCAAACACACTCTGGTCCACGTTGCTTAGGTCACAGAAATCTAACAATGTGGAAATCAACTCCATTAATGTCACCTGAACCCCAGCTCTTCCAGCTTTGTTAAAAGGAAACCAGACACAAGCAAACATCACAGTATGGGAGAATTGTCTGTTCAAAAAGCCCGGGTAAGAACTCTAGCAAAACTACTGAAAATCTGTGATGATCAATCCACACTATCAGGTCAGTATTGGCCTTCCTTCAGCTTCAATTATGATTTCCTGGCAGCTGAAGGCAAAAGGCCATTCTGTCCTTTGCTTTATTCCCAAATGTACTGGCTTCCTTGCAACTCAGGCAAGTTTCCTTTCTTACACAAGCGTAGCAGGACACAGTTATCTCTCTGTGTGTTGACCAGTGGTAAGTTTATAGATCACAGATTTATCCATAAACTCTCAATTGACACTGTAGTTTCTAATATACATGAAGAGATTTGTAACATATAATAATTATGTGTAAAGTAACTAGTGAAAATTTGGAATCCAAATATTTAGCTCTACAATAGTTTGTATTTATTGTTTTAAAACCTAGGAAATTTGAGTTCCATGTTCTGTAACAAACAAATCGGTCTGCCTGCAGAACTTATGATTTAAACATATTTTTGTTTATAGAGAAAAACTGATTTAAAATTATGATCTTGGAATTTTGTGAGCTACTTTCAAAATGTAGCCATAAACGTTCTCATTTCTCACAGAAATTTGTCAGGACTGGAACACTTTAACAATCACCTGTCCCCTTTGGGAGTCCTAAAATAGGATCTGAATCCAGCCAAAAATCTGTGCCAGTTGTTTGTGCAGGTTACTTGAAAAAGCTAGAATGTTATTGAAATTTTCTTCTTGTATGCTTCACTGCATGATCCATGCATAGAATTAATGTTCATCAGCATGGGCTATATGCTATGCAATGGGATTCCAGCCTGTTGTGAGAAACGCACAAGCTGTAAAATAAGTTAGGAAAGGAGTGAGAGACTGAAACCAATGCAAATGAGCACAGTAACAAAGGAACAGAAGTGTAGCACTATTTCTGAAAGAAATGGGAGAAGACATGGATAATTCAGGGATAGGATCTAAAAAATAATTTCACACCAAATCACTTGACCTCTTCATGTAGATGATATTTTACCAGTTCTATAAATTTGATATTGATATTTTACAGGGATACTTCTCTGTAAGAAGTTTTGCCTGTATGTTAATACACAAGCTCTTCAACTTGACAATTTTGTCATTTCTTTATTTGTATAGAAGTAGCCTCAGTATTGATGAAAATGGTGTTCCTATTCTAGCAAAAGATGCTCCTATTCTAATCTTAGCTTATTAGAATTTTACCTATACCTTATGTTTGTGATCCTTTGAAGATAATAGATTTTACATATTTATAGTAAGTGCCTACTTATTTAATGAAACAAAGCTTAGGGAATTCCCAGGGTTAAGGAAATTCCCAGAGAAGTTCCAGCATTTGTTAAGAAATTACTGACACCAAAAGTATTAAATAACCATAGCCATAAACACCAAACATATTACCACCAACTGTACTTGTAGAGAATCTAGTAAACAGCTTTCTGACTTAATACTTGAAACTTTATTATTTCTTTTGAGAGAATGTGCTTATGTGTGCTACAGACACTTGTGCACTCTGCAGACTATTTGACAGTAGTATTTCACTCCAAAATATAAACACGTTATGAATTGTGAAACACAAAAAGTTTGGCTGCAGGCAAACTATCAACAAGAATAACTTCTAAGAGACCAAAACATTATCTCTTTTTACAAGGTAGCAGCTGTTGTCATCGTGATCTCTATTTACAGAAAACAAATTCTTTAAAACACTTATGCTTTAGAAGACACGAGTATGTAAAACAGTGTAGATTTCAAGAAGGGATAACTGCCAATCAATTTGTTAGCAGAGTTTTAAATCAGTAGTACTTTTCTTCTTGCAAACCATTAGTTTTAAGTTTATAACAAAGAATTCTTGAAACTCATTAGAAATACTCTGCATCCTCAAATACAGTGCAGAATGCTTGTACCTGCAAAATGCACCCAGAACATTTTCTTCCTCAAAGATAAAACAAACCTTTGCTGCCTCTTAAGTGCTTTAGAAATATAAGCTTTCTTTATGACATTAGCTGAAAACATTGGCTGCACAATAACGCTATTGTGTGAATTGTGAGATGTCTGTATTCAATAAATCAAATGGAAACAAATGAGCTCTGATCAGCTCACCTTCGTACACAGATTAATAATGTAATGTAGTTCAGTTAAATCTTGACGTTTCTATCTCAAAATTCTTCTTCAATTGTTTCCTTTGAACTGAGTCAAGTATTTTTCAGCTTTAAAGGCTTAATTATCATATATTTCTGCCCAATTGTAAGCTGCTGTCTTACAGACTGGTGACATATAATTTGGTAACCTACCAGTCACCAACCCTTGAATGATATTCCTTTGCCCATATATAAGCTTTAGGAAGTCCATCTAAAAACCCATATGTAAGTTTTAGAAGTCTCTGCATTCTGCAGCAATACAGTTTCAACTAGAAATAGTGACCCCACCAAGTACAATACGTTTTGAAAGTTTGAAAAAAAATGCACAAACAAAAGTCACATATAAGATATTGTAACAGAAGATATCACAAGCTGATCTCTTAACTATATCATGTTTTATCTGTCTTGTGTTGTATTACTTCTTCCAGTAATAATAAAATATTCATCACTAACAATTGTAATTACTTTCATTTTATTTAATTATGGGGGTCTCCCTTGAGGTGCAGTCACAAACCCATGTGGCTAAACTACTGAGAGCTGTTTCCCTAAATAAGCACTGATGAATGATCTGCCAGTCTTTGTGTACGTTTGAAATACTTTTGTTAATTACTTGGAAAGCAACACCTTAAGCACTCTTCCTTACTCTCTCTCCAGATAATTCTACTGAATAATAATAAGCATGGTCACTATAAATAAAAATCTACTTTCCCTTGACACTCTTAAATGTCTACATTTCTTTTGTACCAAAAACTAGGGCGGTGGTAGGCTATGATATTTTTCTTGTTCCAGATCCAAGTCTTATTTTTAGACATGTTATTACTGCTGAGGAAACAGAGAAACTCTGCAAAGACTGTTTGTGTACCACAGTTACATATTTTTTCCATCTGGGGAAAAAAAGATTTTCCTCAGCCTCCTTTTAACATATGGAGTTTGTCACATCAATCATTGGTGGAGAACATGTAGTGGCATCCATGTCATATGGGTGACAGGGTTGTTTTACATAGTATCGGTATTTTAGATTCATGCCTTCCCATGCTAAAAAGCGCAGACGTTCTACTCAGCAATAGCATAGTTCTTCCGAAGAAGAGATGTCTTCTGTCAAGTATTTTCATCAGAGAAGATGTAAAAGCGTTACAAACCATCCAAAGTAACAATCTAGGTACTTGCACATGCAGTCTTTCTCTAGCTTGTATAATAAATTTGAGCTTGGTCCTTAATACATATGGGGATCATCACTAAAGAAACCATTCCCTGGATACCTACACTCATATAGAAACCTTGTCTTGCTTTTGTGTCTGTCTCAGTGAGACAAAACTTTAGAGAAGGTCAACAAAATTTCTGACAAAATCTTGTCCTATTTATTTGCCTTTTAACTTCAAAAATAAGTGAGGTCTGTTTAGTCTCAAGTCACAAATATGTTGTAATGGGTCTGTTATGATCTGGTCTGCCACTTCCCTGCTACAGATCACCTACTACTTCCATTCTTATGTCTCTCTTCCTACACAAAAATGATGCTTGCTGCATAGTATCCCTCTCCTCTTGTCTGCAGGCACTACAACATCGTCAGCAATTATCATTTACCCTGGTAAAGCACTTACTGCCAGTTACTGTTCAGTCCATTGGCTTGTTGACCTCTCTGCGAATAGCTAGATAAGTAATTTAGGGTATAAATGGCTGTGATAATTATAATTCAATTTAATTTCCTTTCAGTGATTCACACACAGATGTTTTGATATCACTGAAATGATTAGCCGAAGGGACCACACACCGTACAGTGCCTAGTGCGGAAGAACTTAGCACTTTGTCCTAGAGGACTTAGGCAAAGTGTGAATGCGAAACTGCCTGTTTCTGTAGAGGATGATTTCTTCAAATGAAATTGTAATCCTCAAATCTCATCCCACTAGGAGACTCAGTCTGGAAAGCCTGAAATTTAGTGTTTAATTCTACAAATCTAAACACCACAAATACTTACTAGGCATGCCAGTGCCTGTCTGGTTGTCCGTCTCACAGTAAAACCTGCTAGGACAATCTTCTATCTATGTCAGCTCCCTACCCTGTTCTAGTGAATGGTTTTTAGGCCAGAAAACCTTCAAAATATAACCCCACAGGTGGAAATAGCTCTGTTCATCTTCATGCTTTTTTACTATTAATTCAGGGAATACAACATTATCATAGGACAATGTAATTTAATGTTTACTTGATAATGGGAATTCAAATCATTTCTCCTAAGGAATGCCCCATTCTTAGTGGACATCCTCTAGTGATGAAACTGCATCTGTGACATGTAGGTTTAAATATTCATTCAGCAAGAGAAAAAAAATCTACTGGTTTAATATTAGAATACTGACAGTGAGATGCTCCCAGTTCTGCTGCTAAGACGTGTCTTTGAAAGAGGCCTTTCATCTGCAAAGTTTTGCTGCTGGAATGAAATGTGTTTCAATAAATGAGCCCTTCATTTCTGCATGGGGACTCAAGATCTACCATCTTTGTAAAAAAATACCCAGCAACAACAATCCTTAGAATAACAAATTGCCAGCCAGTCAGTACAAGAAACAAATCCTTTAAGTTTGCTTCACAGAACTCCAAGTAGCAAAGGAAAGCAGAAATTTACTTTGTCTCTCCCAGAGACACAAGCAAAAATTAAGAAGTCATGGGCATATGGGTCCCTGGTGAGCCTGACGACAATACTTGACAAAGCACATATGTCATCAATGTCCAGGATAAAGAATGTATTTCTGTCACAGGACTTACTGGCATTAATGCCCCTGTAGGAGTTTGTCTAGAAATACAAGTTGTCACTGCTGCTTCTGAATGTCCCTCTCAAAGGAAATGTATCACTTTGCTTTCAGAACGAGACAAATAAAATAAAGCACTGAGCATGACAGAGAAAAAAAAACAAGGAACCTCTAAAGCACACATAGAGTTTCATGTCCCTTCCATGGGACTTGTACAAAAAGGGAGCAAATGACACAGATATTTGATAAAAGACATGGTAAACCAATTGTGAAGAATATGGCTACGACCATCCTGATAAGGAAGCACCTTTTGTCTAGTATCCTGCAATTTTTGCAAGTACAGAAGCATATGAATATAGAAAACTGCAAATCTTTCTACATAATGTGTTTTAGATGGTTTTCACTGCTTGAAGAAAATGTATGTAAACTGTCTGCAAATGTGATTTGTATCCCTGGGTATAACTGTTTCATTGGGCTGCTGGCAGCAAGCAATTGTTTGTCAGATGTGATGCTCATAAGACCCTTAACTATAGTGATACTAGCAACTGCCTCTATAATACTTAACACATAAAACAAATTATAACAATATCCTTAAGATTAGCATATAAGTAATAGTGCTATATAAAAACTCATAAAAACAAAATGTATGGCTACAATAACCATATTAAAACAACCATAGTTCTGCTTTAAATAACCATATGAGCCACGTTTGGAAGATATTATAGTATTTACTGATTAAGCATAAGGAAAAGTCTACTGTCGTCATCTTAGAAGAAAGAAATCTATTCCAGTTTCTTTCTTGTAGGTATTGGAAGGCCAGCTCATGATAAAAGCCCAACAGAACCATCTAAGGAGCTTCAATACTCCTTTGATAGTTTTAAAAGAATTAAACCACATCCTTTTTATGCATTTATGCTCTTTTTTTTTTTTTTTTCCACCCAAAAGGGTACAATGGTGTGTTACAGGCAAGAAAAGAAGATGATTTATATCATTAACTGAGCAGTAAATTACCTTCCTTTCAGAGAAGTGGACCTCTTGGCAGCACTGGTGACTTAAAAAGTCAAACTTGCACTGATGCTAAAAAGTCAAACTTACACTGATGCTAAACTGGCATAGGAAAATAAATCAGGACAATATATCTCTTTTAAACAGTGACATCATTTAGGGCTTGGGAAACTTAAAATCCAGAAAGGATTGTCTGAATCAACACTAAACAAGACCATCCCTAAATGTTGAGAATATTTTTCTCTGGGTGGAAATTTGAAGAGGAAAGTGTTGCTTTGTTGCAGGACTGGTACTTCCAGTCACTTTAGCAGTTTCATTCTTCACTTGGCAGCCAAAGTACTGAAATCCAGTGAAAATGAAAACAAACAAATATTACGTTTCTGATACCAGTTAAAACGAAAGGCAAGAAGATTATCCTAGTAGGTGGGGACCAGTAAAAAGGCCTTTTGCACCTCCATTGTGGTACTCTGGGATGGGCATATGTGTGTGGAGGAGAGGAGATACACCGAAGAGCCAAGGAGAGCTGCACAGCCAGCTGCATGTCTCCTGTGCTTCCCATGGTGTGGAAGCCATCTGAGCCCAGTGCACACCAAGGAGGGATGGCTCATCTCAGGGATGTCTCAGGGCTGAGGCAGCTCCTTCCTTACCTTTCTACACTTCCTCCAGTTCTGAGCTCAGTACAGTGACCCACTAACAGACAATCGGGCAGAGAAGAGCCAATAAAAGAAACACCAGTCATTTTTCATTTGCTTATGGACAGGCAACTTATGATGATACTCTGATGATTACTTTCTATTGAATGAATCACCTTCTGACCCGTTCTCCTCAGTCATTTTCATTGTACACTAAATTCCGTTTGCCATGTCAGACCCTCAATTTTATCAGAGCCACTAACACAATTTTCCAGAGCAGCAGCATTAGCTCAGCTTCCTCATTTTGTCTCTGGTGCCTTGTAGTTCAATTTATAGGCGGAAATAAAGACTTGTTGGAACTTGCCTCCTTCCCCCAAGGGTAATCTTAATCCAAACCCAAGGGCAGAATCTGGGTCTAACCTCCAGGCTTTTTCTCCCAAGAGTTGATATATCAGCAGGCGATCTGTATAAGTCATATCACTGTCATTGAATAAAAAGCAATTTGCGCTATCAAAAGCAGATTTCAAGCATGG
Source organism: Streptopelia decaocto (assembly GCF_964273445.1). NCBI lineage: Eukaryota > Metazoa > Chordata > Aves > Columbiformes > Columbidae > Streptopelia > Streptopelia decaocto. The sequence continues at coordinate 27,856,210 of NC_138659.1, read as the reverse complement.
AAAGATTCACAAAGACATCTGAAAAGGGACCATACTGTTTTTCTTTCTGGTAGAAATAAGGGGAGAAAAAAGCACACAAAAATCCCCAAAGCACCAAATGAACAGAAATTATAAACCAGCACAATGCAAATAGAAATATGTTCACATGAACTCATTTCTGAATCCTTCTGCACATTCACATTTAGTAGATATATCTGCCTTGTACAATCAATAAAATATATCAGATAAGAAAAAAAAACAACCTAGAAAATCTTTTATGTTTACAATAAAAGAATATTACATGAAAAACAAAATTTGTCGATTTTGGATACAATAGGCTATTATATTTTTTTCCCTTTATGTGGAAATTTTAGATCTGTTTGAAAATAACAGTAGCCTGACTCAGCACGGCATTACTTTAGTCAGAATGTCTGCTTTAGCATTGGTCAAAACAACTTCACTGAGAATTAACCATTGCTGAGCTCTCAAAATATGTACAGGGCAATTTCAAGTTCAGTTAGCAACGAGGAGCTCAGGACAGGACTGTGTCATCAGAATAAAAATGAACATTGCACTCAGTGCACTGACTTGTCAGTTCATTTACAGAGATCGTAAATAACAATGGTCCAAGGACAGATCCCTGAGGTACTTGTGTAATAACATCCATTAAATCTGACATGATGCTGTTTAATAACACAAGGTGTACGTGCACTCCCCTAAGTAGCTAGCACCCAGTTAATTACAGATTATTCCATACCTAATCCACTCAATTTATCCTGTAAAGGAATGTGATTTATGAAATAGGCAAACCAACCAAACTTCAATATACTCCATACACATCTCCTGGAAACAATTCACACTTCATCTGTAGCACTTAAAAGCATCTAATTTTATCATTCTGAATTAACCATAAACATTCTAATATTATTCTGCTTGAGAGACCCTTATTATTGTTACAGCAAGCAAATACAGTTTTTCATGTCTTCATGCTGCTGAAGCGCCCGCAAGGGGTGCTCCCTTGGAGCACACCCAAACTAGGTACTGGTGTTCAAATTGTGTCTCTTTGAGGTGTGCTACACAGCTCCTGGGTAATCTGCAAGTCTGAGCAGGGCAAGCCCAGCTTGGGCCGGGTCTTACACGCCCTGGCTGCAGCCTGCGCTGCCACGCTGCTCCCCAGGGAACGGAGGAAAATGCTGAACCAACGTACTGGTGCTAAGAGGGCATCAATGCTTCTTTTGGAGACGAAGAAAAGGAGCTGATGTGATTCCCAGCGACAACCAGAAAGTGTGAGAGAAGGAGAAAGGTGAGAAAGAGGGGGAGATCGGAGACACTGCCTTGGCTCGCTCTCCCACTTAAGAATGAAGGAAGAGTAAGACATCTCCATAGCAACCATCAGAAAGCATGGAAAAGCAGAGAGCAACAATGATTACAATAAGATTAGAAGAGGTCACACAGATCATCAAATAGTCCCCCAAAATCTCAGGCAATCACGTAACAATAGCTGCTTAGTCTAGAAGTGCTCTGTGGAACAAGTACTCCACATCTGCACATCACAAACTCCTCCTCAACTTCTGACTAATTTAAGATCTGTAGCTTAAAATAAAAAAGCATAATAATTAAAAAAGTATTATACACTGTAGGAAAGGAGATTCAGAGGACAGGCAGTCTATGTTTCTGTGACAGGAAGGAATATACTTGCTTGATCTGGGTGATTTTAGGACAAGTACCTTACGTCCTGTTGTTGGGCAAGGCAAGCACAACAAGCCTCTCACGCCTGCCTTGAGCAGTCTGGTCTCTGGCAAAATTACTTCTCAATATCAAATTTAGGAACAATGTTAATCCTCAGGATGTAAGCAAGATGCACCAGTGAGATTTCTGGACACTAAAAGGAGCATCAGTTCCCCCCATTCTGCATGAATCTTGTCTCTGATATGATCAGTATGGGCTGACATAGAAAGTACTTGTTTCTTAAAGAGCTATTGTTGAAAAGGAGAGAAGGCAAAGAGACCCACACACAACAGGTTTTAGTTGCAACACTCAATTCACTTCCAGAAAGCAGCCAGACACCACAGTGGTGAATAAGATAAAAGGCTTCCCAGAGAAGCAACAATTTACTTCTCTCACTAGTGGGTGGGTGAGATTTTTCAGAGGGCAGAGAAGGAACACATTCACATACTCCTCCTAATGGCCAAAGCACAGGAGATAAATCTAGCTGCAACTTGCCAGACAGAATAAAATAAAGATACTCAGTCTGAAACTGAATGACGCTCCACACCTTCAGAAGTGTGCTGTGTTGTCATTTCCCTTTGATATTGGAAGGAAATACGGGGGAGAAAAGAGTGTTTGTTGTTTAATGCACTTACACTTGTTATCTAGAGACCAGTGACTTTTAATTTGCAAATACATTCCCATGATTATATATTGCGTTCAAAACCACACTGAAGAAAAAGCATGCAATGCACAATATAAGTCTCCACTAAACTGACACTGACCTGAGCTGCAGTTCAGGGTGAAAATCTATAACTAATCCCTGTATGCTCGGTGTGACTGAGGCTAGGAAATAAAAACACTTTTCTTATTATCTACATTCCTATCCACCACATCTCATTAGAGAGGATACTTTATGTTTCAAAACTGTATGTTTCACAAGACACTGAAGAATTCCAGTGCCCCAATAAATAAACAGGAAAGTCAATTATATTATAGATGTATCTGTAGGACAGATTTTGAATTGGCAATCTTACATTGCATGATGGTTTGTGCTCATTTTGTTGCAGTTGCAACTGTTTCTTCAATAGCAGGTTACGTCTAATGGGGCAATTTGCATACCCTTTATGCCTGTCACACTGCCACGTGTGACACTTCCTCCAGGAGTGACTTGAAACTGCAAGTTATACTCACATTGTAATTTCTGACTACAGGACAGTCAGGAAAGGCAGCTCAGCTCAAAGTCTGAAGTCACTATGCATAAGGTGCAGTTTTCCCACCCTTATGTGAAATACAGCTAAGATTTATGGCTGCTTTACTCCAGAATGATATAACCGACATGGCAGAATCAATTTCAGTTGATTTGCTTTAAACTTCCTAAATCCTTCTATAGACATGGACTTAATTTGTGTTTTGCCGACTTTGCCCTTCCTTCCTCTGCAGGTATCTGTCTCAGGCTTTTGTATGTCAGCTATTCGAAGCACCATTCCTATACCTGTTTTCTTTCTACTGATACTTTCTACAGCTGTGACAGATTGCATTGGTTCTTTTTTCCTATCAAAGGGTGGGGGGTGAAATCCGACATGTTAGCTTCTTTTCAGTATGCCTGGCAGCAAGGCATATGTGCTCCTGCCTCCCACACTATTTTCTCCATCCCTTGTATTGCTGTTTGTAACAGATGTTTTCTCTGGCCTTTGCTTCTTCCTGTCGCAGAGCCCCTTGCTTCCACTGGGACATTTTTACCCTGTCATTTCCAAGTCTCCAACAGCTTTTTCTGCCAACATTAATGCCATTACATGTGCTAACAAATATGTCGCACACATGTACAGGCATGTCTGATACGTGTCCTAGCCACTATCATTGCACCAAAGGCTTATGACTCCCACTGGCACAGAACCAAGGCAGCCCAACAAGCACTCCTTTGTCCCATTCTTGCCTTATATCAGCACTGGCTTTGCACCTGAATGTTCACAGAGAAACTCATCTCACTATACTTCTTAATCACTCCTACAATATTTTCTCAGTAGGAACTTTTTCACCCTTCTCTTTATTTATTTTGTTCAGTAAGAAGGAAATATTTCCAATTCCACAGCAGCTAACCAAGTGAGAAGTCCACTAATGAGTGGCAAAAGTGGGATGCACAGCATGCCCAGATAACGAGAAAAGTGTTGTTGCCTTATCTCCTCCTTACTTTAATACCCTCGCTTTAACAGAAAAGCACACAGTGGAAGTTCAACACCCAGCCTTGAGCTTTAAACTCCTGCTTGTCCTACAGGGGATTTCCTGCCCTGTCGGGTGAATTCCACTTAATAATACTGAATTCCTGTAACAGAACAATTCCTTCCTGTGGGAATTTAAAGACTTCAAGACTGTTTATTGTATTTTAACTGGTGCTTTTCCCTGCAGCTTCAATTGTATTTGGTTTAATTTCATAGAAAATGTTTATTCCTTTCTTATATTTTTCTTCCCTAGTTGTCTCAGCTCACTTCTACCTTGCCCACAAAGACAGAAAAAGTTACTTTTAGTTTGTATTATCTAACCAATATGTAGGATGCACTTAAACCCCCCCACAGAGAGGTGTTATTTGCAAAATGTATTACCTTTTCTTTTCTTCAAACATTGCATGTAATCTCTCCCTTGCTCAAGTCTCTCCAGTGTGACATAGGTAAATTTCACAATAAAAAAGCGAGCTCAAACACCACCTCACTGTACATTTTATGTCCTCCAGGAGACTTTACCTCATAGACGATTATTTTGGACCACTAACAAAACAAGCACCACAGCTCTACACAACTTGTTTTGTATACTCTTGTTCCAGTTAAATAATAATTTACTTATACCTAAACTAAGAGATCTGGAGGTGTTTTAATATGATTATTTCTATGTGGCCCAAGCAGCAGAGCAGGATTAGTAAACCCATGGCTCTTGAACTGTGCACAAATTACAAAGAGTTCGTACGGTCTCAGCCCAGCCCCCGTGTAACCAGCAGCAGAACACAGGAGCTGAGTACTGAGCCTGGCGCTGCTGATTCCCCCTGGGACCTCAGTGGACACCTTGCACCACGGCAGGACACAGTTGCCCTGGGCATCCATAACAGCAGACAGGGAAGGGAATGGTAGGGTTGAAGGAGGAATACCTGCACATCCCATATATTAGATGAGTCCTTAGGGTTGAGCCAGCTCATGTTAGGGCAAAGCATATCCACACAAGCAGATTCTCACTGCAAGGCTTTCTGGATCACACTGCTAAATGTTCTGAAGTAATGTAGGAAATATTTTGCTTGCATAAAGAAATGTTTGTTTACAGAAAATATTTATGTAATGCAAAATAACATAATATATTACAAATGTAATTAAATTTATAATGCGAAGTGCAAAAGGTTCCAACTTTCTTTTCAGTTTTATGTGCAGATGTGAATTAACAAAATTAGTATTATCACTGCCAGGGAAACTTCTCTAACATAAAGAGAAGATTTCAGCCATAGTTGGTTTATATACCTCTAGAAATATCTATGATAAAACAAAGTGTATCACAATATTAATGTTTTACTTGTGCTGATTCTGTAGCCTGGGACCACCTTTGAGGTATGTAACTGAGTTCTCTGATGATATATCTTAAAAGTAAGATATATCTTAAAAGTAAGATATATCATCAGAGAACTCAGTTACAGCTATTCTGGAGCCAAACATTTGCACAATGTACAACATGAAATGTATTTTTTTTTACTGAACTATATTTTTGTACCCTGGCTGTTTGTCAAATAGAAAAAAATAAACCTTAATAGAGTTGGTAAGCAAAGCACAGCAATCATATAATGAAGATTAACATACAAACTGTTATAGTACTTTTTTTTTTTTAATCTCAAAGGTAGTACAGAATAATATGGACCACCTTGTTATATAAAATTATGGCTTTGACAGGGAGATGTGCTTAGTGATATTAATCATTTTCCATCTGAAACCTCTTTGATTCTAATGAATGCAATCATTTTAATTAAATGTTACAAGTAATAGCATAGTATAACACTGCAGATTGAAGAAACTATTTTCAACATATGGCATAAGGTTTTGTATTTGGTCCAGACCAAGAAAAAAAAAAAAAGTGTTTTATTTAATTTTTGAGGTTGTAAGACATTTTTATTACCCTGTAAAGTTTCAGAAACATTTCTGAACTACAGAAACCAGTTTCAAGTTAACAACTGAGGTTCTGGATCCACTTCAAGGCTAGCAAAAATAAAATCATACTTGAAGTTTAGATCTCTCTGAGGGCTGTGAAAAATCCTTTGATATTTTCACTTTGAAAATAGTTCACTTACAAATTTTAACTACAGCACAGATAACCATCTGATGGCTGCTCAGTGCATCGTGTGAAATGAAATCAGCTTCAGTCTATAACGTTTAGGTAGTACTCAGGAGCCACATTAGTTAGTAGAAAAACCACAACACTCTTTAGCAAGTATGGAATTATGAACCTTGATCTGAATGACCCAGGTTTCTGGAAACATTTACCTTCCGTATTAGGCATGCCTACATGCTTTCCAAATTATCAGCAGTTTAGACTACGCAAACACAACTTCACCTTATTTGCATATCCATACCCACATATTTTAAAGTTGTTCTCTTAGTAACTGTATCCTGATAGAAAATGCAGAGTTTCTGCCTGCAGACCGAATAAGAAGCAACACACCAGTTGACATCTGCCTGCATGATATCATACAGAGTACTGAAAAAATAAATTTACTTGGCAAACAAAACAATATGAGAAACAAAGCTGTTGGTAGGTGTTTTACCATTGCAGATCCTTGCCCTTTATGGTGAAAAAGCTCCCTTTCCAATCAATAACTACAAATACAGAATTTTGAAAAGGATATATTTTGATTGTGGAGAGAGGATAGAAACTAAAAGGATAAATTTTATTTGTATTTTTATATCTCTGAATACATTGTCATAGACTTTTAAAATGTAGGTTATGCCAGAACAGTTTAAAAAGAAGAAATTATTCACACCCAATTTAAAGACTCTTTTACTGCCCAAGTAGCCCAAGTTTAAAGGAGAATTGGGTCATTGCCCTCTAGAAGTGTATTACCTCCCAAACCATGGAGCCAATTTACAGTTGGACAGAAATAAATGCTATAGTCATATTTGTATAGAAATACTTTATGCTCATTTGTTTTCCACCTCTTTCCACTGATGCAAAAGCCTACACAATAGACAATAATGAAGCGGACTTCCCAAACCTAAATTTTAAAATAAGAAGTAAATATATTATTTAAGAGTGACAAGCATGTGAGGCCAGACTACAGGGATGAAAAGTTCCTGAACAAGGGAGATTAAGATCAATATGCCATCTTGTTATTTTGTATCCACTCTGGATTTAAATCCCAAGAGATGCAATGGATGCAGCATTTTTTAAAAACTTAATTATGGAAAAGAAGGTTGGGAGCTTCAGAAGCAGCTTTTGCTTCCCTAACCTGCCTTGCTTGAGGATATACCCCATGTGTCTACAACCATCTTGTCTGGCTCTCTCCTCTCTTTGGTCAGGTTTCTTGGCTTTTTATTTTCTTAGCACTGATTTTTACTTAATTTATAAATTTATAAGAGAAAAAATATTGTGCAGAAAAGAGGTATTTAAACAGTTGATATTCAAACTATTATTGCGATGTTTTTAGCTATCCTAAACACATACATTTCATCTCTGAACTATGGTTTGACTGACACTCCGTATTAACACAGTGCCGAACTATTCGCATTCGTGTGTTGGGGAAAAACTGAAGACAGAAAAGGCTAGTAAATGGAAATAACCGCACCATTTTCCACCTTCAACAGTTGTTTACTTGATTATTTTACATTCTAGACTTAAGGATTAATTTACTGTTCCCACGTTTCAGCTGATTTCTCCATGATCAGAACTGGTATGGTACTAGATGAGTAACTGAAGGGATCTGTGTGCCTACAAGATACCTGCCCAAGGCTCAGACAAGCTCACTGCCCAGAACCTATTTCAGAGAAGTATCCACTGAGGCTAAACAGACCATACTGAAAATTCAGGCCAAGATCCAAAAATGATGGAGGATGTAGGTCCAATTTGATGGGAGAAGGTCAAGCACTACTAGGCTTGTACTCCTCCTGAGACTCAAGTATCAGTGCATATCTGTGCAGAGAATCTCTGTGCCTCCCTTCCCAGCCTGCAGATGGGCAGGAGTACTTCCCACCACACAAGGCTTTTGTGAAAGTACGCCTGCTCACTGTATCACAGTTACGAAGAGGGAGAGGGGAGCTGTAACAACATCTGACAGATGACATGGATAATAAACCAGCGCTCCATTCACAATCCAGCATCAGTTCTTTGGAGACTACATTCACTCTAAGTGATCCTGAGTTTAACAGTCACAAACATTAGGTTACAAAAAAAGTCAAACAGGAAAAGAGGGCAGAGTAAACTTACAGGGGTTTCTTTTCATACTGAAGATACAGTGATGTATCAGCAGGAAAGGAAAAGGCAGAGAAGGGAAATTGGCAGCCACACCAACTTGTATTCAAAAATGTATTTTCATATTTGCCTCTGCAGGAGAAACCTTTTCAGCATTCATGTGTTAAGCTTCATTTAGAGTCTGGATGGTTGTGCCCATGTTCACTTGCAAATAAAATATTATTTATGGGCTGATCTCACAAATATTTACTACTGAACATATGGGTGAATGTTCAGCTGGTGTAAATCAGCAGAACCACCGATCTCATTTACATTAGCTGAGGCTCCAGCATGTTATGTTTATTACATTAGGGACCCATTCATATGGATAGGATTTACTCTAGTAACCATCCATAGTTTGCTTAATCCAATCTACAGGTTGAGGATGATTGCAGAATCCCTCCTCTACTCGTGCTTTGTGCAGTGCAGAGCCTTAAACTGTCATTTAATTAATATTTTGTCATATCTCACACACAGATTTATTTTCATTGTTGTGTTCCTAATATTTTTTGTAGAAACCAGCTGAAAAGTTACAATATTAGTTTGTAAACCCTTAATTGTATGAACAGCACCATGAAGTACTTGGCAATGCACACCCTAGGCCCTAAAGGTGTGAGCCATAATATAACCCTGAGCAGCTCCTGGGAAGGGCAGTAATCCTTCAGCTGCCTTTCAGGACACTCAGCACCTCACAGGATTGACTCAGCAACTCTGCTATGGAATCAACAACTTGTCAGAATATTATACCAGCACCATGTGGGTTTCTGGAACAAGAGAGACTGGAAGCGCTTTTTCCTTACAGACTCTCTTTGTTAAGAGGAAAGTGTTTTTATCTGTGTGAAGAGCTTTGGTAAAATCTTCTACTCTAACACTCACAACCATCCATTCCTGTATGTCATTTAGTTTTGATCATTATTAAAACAAAACGACCCAAAGTGCATCAGTAACTTGGTTTGGCTTTCAGCTTTGGCTGAAATGCAAAAGTAAATCTAAAAATTACTAATGCAGTCTGAAAAAGAAGTTATACAACAATAGAAATTTCATCTATTTTGTCACTGGTAGTGCATATAACCATCAACAGCAATGTTTTATTGCTAAATTTGCCTACCCGCTACACAAACAAGTTATTACATAGTATGCAGGATGACTAGAGGTAAAACTGAATTACCACCTCCCACCCCCCCCAGCCTGTCTTTTCTCATTTTCTCTCAATTACCATATTTTCCATATTATTTCCTGCAGCATTTATGGCTTACATTTTGAACTGTGGATCAAATACTTAAAAAGCATGTATCCTTCCAGGTTTTAAAGTTCTTTACTGATTTTTTTTTCTTTCTTTTTCCAGACAACTATTCAAAGCTGTTGCTCAAGTAAGTAGTAATAAAAGGTAGCAGACAACTGACCTCCTCTATATTTCTGGAAAAGCAATTAGTGAAATTCTTGAGAGACCTGGAGACATGGGTGATATATTACCACCTGTAGGTGGTTTAGAAAAGCATATTTTACAACACCCACACAGTCATAATCAACTTACATATTTTAATGTAGAAGCAGTATAACAATGTTAGATGGAAATGTGTTTTTTAAGCAATGTGTTTCGGTTTTCTTGGACTGATACTGTCTCCTTTAAAACATCTATCATTATAGACCTGATGTCACAAAGACAACTGATGGTGGAGGCAGACATAATCAGCTAAAGTTTTCAACACTCCTTATCACATCCAACAACCAATAACGGTCTCTCTGCTAGGGCTTTGCAATAGAAGAAACAATGTAAACTAGGCACACTCATTTTTCATCTTCTCCTTTGGGGATTTTTGCTTGTCATCATCACTGCATGCATTTACCCCTTCATAAGTGAGACCTAGAAACTGTCTTCAAAACAATATTTCAGGTAAAATGTTGAAAAGTGTGATTGCCAGTCAGTGATTTCAACCAAGACATCTTATTTCCTCTTTTAAGAGTAAAACTGAATGTTAAGTGTCCTTAAAATCACATTATTTTCGGTACATATACATTTTTAATAATGGCAAGGATTTCAGATTTCCCTGTGTTTCCCCTTTAAAAGGAAAAAAAAAAGAGTTTTCATCTGAATTATCTCATTTTTTACATACTCGAAGTACTACATATAGTACTACATATAGAACTTCAAGAGAAAACATCCCAAGAAACCATAAAAACACTAGAAGGAAACAAACATAGCACACAAGAATTTTTCCCAACCAAATTATTGAGTCAGTCGATTACTTGCAAAAAGTAAATAAAGCGCCAGTACAGTGACCTGAAGAAATAAAAGGACACCATGAAACTGAGCTAATAAAGAACAATATGTTAAAGGAGAGAACTGACAGATCCTCATGACATTGAAGAAGGTAAAGCAGTGTTCAGAAGGCTCTTTTTTTATAGGTATGTCTTTTGTATTGCTCATGTCAGAGTCTCCACAAGGAAAAAGAAGAGTCGCCAGGAGGGTAAAAGATGAGTGGTTGCATTCTCACTCTTTCGGTGCATTCCAAGAATGACTGAAAATAAGAAATGGTGATTGCCAACCCTTTTTAGTTCCCTGTATCTCTTGCTAGACATACTGGTGCATTAACATGATGATACACACTTCACGGTATTGCTCACCTCCCAGTTTTGGGGCTAGACAGTGTAAGAGGGGAGATGGAATGCCTGGCATATGTCAGGTCCAAGATTTAGTTCAGTATGCTGTTCCACTCTCACAGACACCTGGATTTATACTGTCTACTTTTCTAGTGATTTATTGCAACAGAACACCTTGTATGAGCTTTTGTCTCTATTTTAATCAGAAATGGGGCAAAAAATGCACGAAAATAAGCATCAGCAGTAAGTGAATTCAAAGTTCAGCTCCAGAGAAGCATGAATCAATTTCTGATTGCATGAGCACAGGACAAAGCTTGGAAATAGTTCTTCATTAATAATGAACATATTATTAATAGATTTACCAGAAGGAGGAATGCAAATCAAAGACTACATGATGATTTCTATGAGAAGCCCTCAAGTACTAGAATTCAGACTGAGATGACTGGGAATCCATACAGATGTGTTGATATACTATCTGGAATCCGTGAGAGCAATCAATGTTGTGGCATTGTGGCAGTGAGAACAGCACGTATTCTGCACAAGCTTGAAATGACATAAACCAATTTCTGTTTCAAAAGGCATATAAAAATCACACTGCGGTTAGCCTGTCTCATTATATTTGTCAGAATGCCATGCTAAAGCAGCAATGGGGGTTTGGAATTGGGGCTGATTTGGACCTGACCAAGTAAGACTAAATGACCTCTCAGGCAAAGGAGAAAGGAGCCTGCACTCATTTACATTCATCCATCTAGGCATATCTAGACAAAATGTAGAGCTGGACTGTAAAAATAAAACTCAAAACCAGATCAGGTGTCAGTGAAGTCAAGAACTTCTACCTATTTTAATGGCATATATAAGCTGGTTATTAAGTAAGGAGGGTTTGTTGTGGTTTTGGTGTGTTGCTTTTTTTCTTTATCTTATTTTTTTTTATTTAATAGTGTGCTTGTATTTAAAATTGACTGCAGTGTTTATAGTCATATCGCCTGTGGTGGACTAAAGACCCTCAATAGATCTCTGTGTGCCATATGTTGCATTTTCTGATTTAGTTGCCTTAGTTACAATATAACAGCAAAAAAAGGTAATTTTTGTCCATGGATCTTAATATATTTTCAAAGAAAAAATGCAAAAAGAATTTGCCAATGAGAAAAATAATTTATAAAAAAGTACAGTGACCTGGCAAGATGATACAGCAGGTCTGTAGGTAGCCTGATAATAGATCCAAGTGCTTCACTTCTCAGAGCATGTGTATCCTGTGACATTGCCAGAAGCAGCATAGCCCAGAATTTGACAAAGGATAAAAGATCCAAGTTAGTTAAGATTAGTTAGTTAAGAGTAAATTTGATGATCCTGCAAGCATGCTATTACAAAGGCACACACCTTCAGTCCTGTCTCAGTGCATCAATGTCTCTTTTCATTCGCTATGTATGCTTTCTAACCTTACACTTTTGTGCGAGCCTATGTTGGAACACTTGTTATGTAAGTTGGTCTCACCTAAAAAGTGAGTGTGCATCATGCGTACTGCCATAGGAAGCACAGTGCAATGTGAATACATGTATGAAGCCATTTTTCACCTCACAAATATTTCCATGTAAAAATAACTCTTTTCCACCTGTGAAAACTGCTTTAAGTTATCTTTATAAGCCTAAAGAGAAAATAAAAATGTTTTGCTTTTTCACAAAACTAAGAAAATAGAATTTCCCTGTGTAGCTGAGAAAACATTTCTGTTCAGCTGTCACACTGTTAATTTGAATAACTATAACCCAAATTTTGCATCTGGATTGTGCAGAACTCTTGCTCATTTTATATACGTGCCATCTAGGAGTAGAATTTGACCTAGTTTTTCCTCAAGAGTATGCACAGAGGAAAGAAACAAGTAGTGATGAGATCAATTCACAGCTCATTCAAATTACTGTGGAGGCACTAAATCTAGAACACAGTTTCTTGAAGATCTCTAGAGAAAGGAGCTATCAGAAACGCCAAATATTTTTAGCTAGTTCTGGAACTGTGATAGAGTTTTGCTTTGGTTCTACATCTCACAAATTTGTAGTAACTTTTCTCCTATAATTTTGCCAAACACAGCTATAAGGAATTGTATGTTACAGTTATTCAAATCAAAGGACATATTCAAAGAACTGAATCTAAAGGTGAGTTAACTGAACATGAGTTTTGACTTTAGCTGCAAAGTCAAAAGTTTGGCGGTCTTGTTTTAATTTGTACCAGAGACAGAGCACAACAGATGCATCTCTTCACTCACAGGGTTTCTTAAACAACTGGATTGAGCCGTGGCACATAACAGATCTGACATAGACTGTTCTTCTCCATTCACTCATACAGTCCTGGGACTAGCACAAAGGCTGAATGGAGTTTATATCCCTCCTTCATTTTCTAGTCACTGTACTAGTTTGGTTGAAGCTATTCTTCCATATTCCTGATCTGGTGTGTCCTGAGGGAAAAGCAGAAACGTAACCTGTACACGTCCATGTTGCAATCAATTGCTGACGACTGACTTCAGGTTTCATATACTTTTGTCTTATTTGACTGTATTAAATAGTTCCTGAAACTTCACAGTAACATGAAGAAATCAAATTAGTTAACTAACCTAACAATGGTTTTAAGAACCCAATTTCATTCTACACTGCTAAAATTATGCACTTACAAGTAGATTTTGAAGCAGTTCTTATCAATGTTTCAAATAATATTTACGTTCTTGCTGAACAGAAATTTACTACTCGGTGTCTTTTCCAGAATCATTCTTTGTTTCTTACACTTATATGGGAATTATTTTCACACCTTCTAGCTCTTCATTGCTAACTTGTCGTAAGTGAGCACTCAAAGACTAACCAAAGACCCTACTATTTCCCTAGCTATCCACATCCAAACTCTGGAATCTAATGCATTTAAGCCTGGTGCTCTGTCAAAGTTAATCGTCATAATTAGGCAATTATCTGCTCTAGTATGATGGTAAAACCTTTTAACATTTCACTTTTCCCCAAGGAGAGTATATAGCAGTTTCTGGAATGCTGCCTTACCCTTCTTTTGGGAATACTTAGGCAAAGAATTCATTTTGCTCTCAGCTAAATGAACCTTCTGCTCTCCCTCTGTAGCCATACTGTCTCTTTGTCTGGCTGTTTTACATGGAGTGCATACATCTATATTGAGATATATAGTAAATTCACTAGAATGTTCTGTTTGACAGATTCCCATCACACAGTGATGTAAGTCACAATGTAAGTAATTTTCATGAGCTAATCAGAATTCCTCTAGCTGTGCAATGTTGTAATAGTTTGAATTGCCTCTGATTCAGCCCCTATACATGCTGAGGTTGCTTAAGGCTAACGAAATTAAAGGAGCCCTGCGATAGCTCTAAACTGTACAAGAAAACTTCTGGTCTAAGATACCAAGAAGAATCTCTCTGCAGGTGAACTGAACACCATTCTAAGACACCTACATCAAATCATAGTGAGAGATGCTACATGTAAACAGTGTTGATAAGAATAATGTACTGAGTAGGTGCTGAAATAGTTGTGAAAAAAAATTTCTTTGCAGCATGCTGCAAACTTCATATAAAAGAGATTCAAGTTAAGGTCATTAGCTAATTTAATGTTCTAACAACAAACCTAAAATGAAAAGTACATTCACACAGGATTAAGTTCTGTAAAATATGCCTTCCTTATTACTTTATTTTACATTTTTGTGTTCATTATTCCTTCAGTTCTACAGTCTAGCATTTTGAAAGTTTGAGTGTAAATCAGAATCCACATCTAAGCATCGTTTTCTTCATCTGCAACAGGTTAAACACAATTGCTCCAACTGACTGTCTCAGGAAACTAAAGCTCTTTGGAGTCTAATTCTAGTACAGAATTTGGGCCCTCTGTTGCAAATACAGACATGTTTTCAGTCACAGTCCTTTCTATTCCTCTTCTACATTAATTCCTTCCTTAGGTCAAGCTCTTCATAAACTCTGTTTTTCTTCCTACCTACTTGTTAAGACAATTATTTATTTTTCCCTTTAAAATTCAAGTTTTTATTCTCTATTTTTCATTTGAAATATAGCGACATATTTACACTAAAATCCAAAAGAGGTAGCTTTAAATAGCAGAGTGAACAGCCCAGCTATAGCAGCACAGAGCCCTGCACATAGGAACTACTTGTTTTACTGATCATCTCAAGAGTAAACTGGCCCAAGCCGGTTTGTTTCCAAAGCTTGAATTAACTCACTCCTGAAGTAGCTTAGGTGCTTTGGGGTTTGGGCACACAGATATTCTGACTGTCAGATTTTTATTCTGTGCACTTATTAATTGTCCATTTTACTAATTAAAGCAGTATTTGGTCCTTATTGACCAAGCCCCAAGTTCTATCCCCACAATTCCGGAATTTTGTTTCTTTCCCCCTATCCTATTGCAAGTCTCCACTGCTCCTTGACCACCAAGATGTATTAGTTGAATCCCTGTGACCAGGAGATCTACATTGCACATTTTAGAGGGTAGCCTTACTACCTACTCCTCTGGCTGTCCTGGAAAAGGATGCCACAAATAAGAAAAGTGAAGCAAGCGATCACACATGGATCGCTTTTATTAGGCTAACAGAGAAACGACCTTGTGGGAGGACATCCTTTCAAAAGTAGCTAAATCTGCTGATGACACAGAGCTAAGAAGTAGTAAATACAGAGGAACAAAGCAAACAAAGTCATAATGATTTGGATAGAATTAGGCTTACGGGATGCTAAGTAGTTTATGCAGTTCCATGTAAAGAAGTAAAAGGTAATGAGGCTAGGGACCAAAAATAATCAGGGAGACTGAAGTCTAAATTAAAGCACAACACAGAATACAGACCAGGAAAAGGAAGTGGGAATAAGATAGTTTAAAGTGATTTCCACAATCATGCATGAGATTTGGCATCAATAAAAAGGCAAACAGAAGTTTGGAGCAGGAAATTGGATAAGGTAGAGGGGAAAGAATAAAGAGAGAATTATAATTTATCAATAGAAGGCATTCTGGCACCACATAAAAGAATACTGAGGCCATATGTGGAATATTGTGTGCAATTCTGATCATCACATTACACTGCAGAAAGGACATCAAAATGTCTTACAATTTGGGAGGATGGGTTATTCATTCTGAAGAACAATTAGTCAGCTTCAGCATTTGCATGTTTTCAGAAATGATTTACGAATTATCATAGTGTTATATCTCATCCCAAATGGAAGGGCGTGGATTGATGACAGGTTGACAGTGAATTCAAGTAAAATGTTAAATTAGATATTAGAAAGTACAAACAGTAATTCAGCTGGACAATAAAATATTTCATCAAGGCAGACTGCTACAGTTCTATTTATTTTAGGTTCTCAGAAGCAGACTGGATCAATTTAGTCTGATTCTGTGACTTTTAACAGGCAAGCATCCTATTAACTTAGCAAGAGTTCTGCATGAAAAGTACTTAAAATTGAACTCGTAACCCATTAGATTTTTAAGGAGTTGAAAAAAGTTATGAGATACAGTTCATACTGATATCAAGGGCAACTGTGTAGCTAAAATTCCAGCACAAATTATTAGAAATGGTGTTGCAAGAGGCTGTAACTCTACATGAGTGAAGTATGTAAGTATATGCTTCATTTGATTCAGTCAGTAGACTTAAGATACACGGTCATCGAAACCACCCATTTAATTGAAGGTCAGCACATCCATAGGCAGCATGGTAAACGGCAGGTAAACGCGTAAGAGATTTTAGCTGTTTGGCAGGGTTTTTTAAATACGTGGCCTGCAAAGATCTCATGTGTTTTACCACATGTTTAGGCCCAAATCCAAAAAGCCAGAATATACATCCATTTATGTTCCTATATGCAAATAATTCCAATGTTAAAGTTGAAAATGTGCCAAAATTTCTGTGACAAGTTGACTAGGTCTTTAAAGATAGATTTTTTTAAGCATTTGAAATATTCCAAGTACCACCTAGCATGGATCAACCATAGAAAGCAATGGGTACTCAAATACCTAACACTTCAAGAAAAAAAGCCATCATTATTTTAAAAAATCCACTTAAATACCTTTGAAAAAGGTACCCGATTTCACTTACTTCATATTCCTAGATATCTTCTAACCTCTGGATGCTACAGACTAAAATGTTTCCAAACATTTGAAAACACAACTTTGTGGTCAACTGCTATACCAAAGTGTTTTCACAAGAATTTATAAAAACATTATGTCTTCTAATATTAATCTCAGTAACTATGCACAGAAGTTGCTTAAGTGACTTAGATCACACTTTCTTCTTCAATTTCAGTCTTTAGGAATGTAGAAATTTTCAGACTTGTTTTTCAGAGAAAGAAAAAAGCAAATTAAGGATACCACCATGTGTGCTTTTCTATTAAATTGCTGCAGAGTCCTATTACTAAATGGATGTTCTATTTATAAACATCCATAAAATAAACAACTTGAAAAAAATACACAGATAATGTAAGGCTGTTTTTCTGACATTCACAGCATTGGAAAGTGCTAGTAAATCAAACAGCGTACAAAGAGCAAGTTTTATTTCTTTTTACAAACTAATAACTGAGATGCTGTATGGAATCAATAGGTATGAATTAATTTATTTTGAGGGTTTTAAACTAGCTCCTATCAGTTGAGGCATACCAAAATCTTCTGTCAATAAAGCTTGAATTAAAAAAACTGCACTGTCTGATACATTTGACACTTCGACCCACAGAAATTCTGTGAGAACATCAAAAGTGAGAGACATTATAAAGATGCAGGGAAAAAAATACACCCAAAAGCTCCTAAAATCAAGGAAAGAAAAACAAAAACCAACCAACCAAAAAACCACAACCAAAACCGAAATAAAAACCCCAACCAAAACCAAAATAAAAACCCCAACAAACAAACAACAAGAAAACCAAAACACCAAACAGCCCCCACCCCCCAAAAAGTGTTGAACTAGAGCCAAAATATAGGTAGTACTTATACAGGAACAGAGAATTAAACAAAGGTGATGCAAATGAAAGGGAACAGAATTCTCCAGAGAGATGGAGGGTAGTCTGGGGGGAGACTCCAGACAAAAAAAAAAGCAAGGGTTAAAACCTGTTTCACTTTCACCCTTATGCCTTCACATGTAAAAATTAGAAGTCTGAATTTCAGAGCTGATTGCTGACAAGCTGTGCTTTCCTTGAATGCTTGAAGGCCCAGCATCCAAAATGTCCAGTGGGGGGATTTACAGGTGCACAGAGTCCCTGACAATCAGCCTCTATGTGATGAGCCATGCATTTAAAGCTTTTCACTCAAACCCACTTATATTCCATTCAGCATCTCCTGAACATCGTAGACAGTACTATGTCCAACACAATCTGCAGAAGGACTTATCAGGACTATTGTAAAACATGCTGGAAACAAAATGAAAGAAAACTTTGATAGCAAAGGGACAGTTTTGCAAGTGTGGAAAACATTATCTCACTTTTCTGAAGCACCTGTTTTCATAAATGAAATTGTTTCTCCTCTCTCCTGCTTAGAAAGGCACACTGTACTGACTGCTCTTACGAACATTAAAAACATTGTGGGTGGTAGAATAGTTTTTCCTCCCATATCAGTTTGGACTTGAAGTTCTGTAAGTCTTATATGCAGTAACAGATAGCACTGAAGTGAGGAAACCAAGCTAGAGACAACAATTTCTGTATTTAAAAGAATTTTTGGAAGGACAATCCTAGAAGTGTAAAGATTACTTTTAAGTGCTTCTCAGAGTTCAGCAGGATTTTTTTTTCCCCACCATAAAAACATACCAAAGCTCCCCATGAAAAAAATCAAGGGAGAGCTCTAACAGACTAACATGGCAGTTTGGATACTTCCCTGTTTTATTTCTAAGAAGTCACAACCAATTACCTACATCTCAGAAAACATTTCAACTACTAAACTATCATGTAGTCTGGAACACTCTTTTCCTTTTTGCTATTAGTTAAAAAACTTCAACAAAAGTTCAGGCAAGGAAATGAATGTAAAGAAGTGCCACATGCAGTAGGGCAATAATTTCTCATGAAATAATATTGTAGCTGTAAATCCCAAATCAAGACTCCTTTATGATACTGTGCAATTCTCAGATTTCTATTGTCTTTGGGGAATGCATCACCAGCTAAGCTCCTCCTAGGTACTTTAGCAACTGTGTGCCACCAAAGATAGAAATCACTAAGAAGAGACACGCAGATTAGAAGAATAAGCACATCATATATAAAGAAATGATAGTTCAGTTCAATGTACATCAGCTCTTGGATGAAAGAAGTGGAAGTGGTGGCAGCATACTGAGTAGATCAGTTGTTAACATGCCCACAAATGTCCCATACATTTCCTAGGTGTTGTCTCAAGGCATTACACTGTGGTACTTGGATCCTAGAAACCTAGGAAATTAATACATTTATTTTATTGTTATTGATACGTATTATGTCATCTTGATGGACTTCACTAAGATTTGCTTCTCCCCTACAAGGAGAGCTATTTCCTATAACAGCATCACAAGAAAGTTGTTGGACAGTAGCCAAATGGAGTCACAGTGTTTTTATAGAAGGAAGAAAAACTCTTTAACAGAGGGACCAGAGTCCCTCATCAGACAGATCCATCGAGGTTTTTGGCTGAGTCAGAGATACTTAAAAGGCTGAAAAGAAGAAAATATTTGGCAGGCTCTAAAACTTAAAAACACAAACAGCTATTTCAACCTGGAGCACATGAATCTAGTAGAGCTGATAAGAATTTAAATATTTTGTTTCATAAACTTTAATCAGAGTAACAATGTATTCAGTACCTGTATTAAAATAGGAAGAAATAATGTGGAGACCACATACTAGGTTTCAGTTTACTTCTAATTCTTCTAAAGCCAAAAACGTTTTTGTTAACAGGTCCACTCCTGGCAGAAAAATGCACCAAAATTAGCAGTACAAAGGAGAACCCTATTTCAGCTGGAAATTTTTCATCTGTATTTGATGTGTTCATTAAAGCTATTCATTACATCAGTCTCCATCCCCATGGTTCCAGTCATTTTGAGCAATCCCTAAATGACAGAATGGATTTTCACTGTGAGTCACTTCCTTCTAAAACTCTAGATTTCAAAGTTTAATTTTATAAGATCTGCAAGACAGACACTGTGACAGGAAAAGGATATTTTGAAGAAGAACATGCTATTAGAATCCCAGAGCATCTTAAAATGTGAATTGCCACTGTCCCAGAAGGATGAAAGAGCATGTTTGATGGTGGATGCTCTGTTTATTATACGAAAAAACTCCTCTTCCTCTGAGAATTCACAAGCTGGAAATGCAGTTTGTCTGCTGTCTGTTACACTTGGGTACTTCTGCTTAAATTATCCATTCCATAGATTCCTTCTTGTCTTAACTTGAAGCTTGTCACATTAAGACATGATGGAATACTAATGCAAGCAATTTTTATCTAACAGATACAAGTGGTATTGACTGCTATCTCCCTAAACTTTCTTTTCTATTGGCTTAATGTAAACACTTCCAGTTAAAACATCTAGAAAGTCATAGATATAAAATACATTTCTGAAGTGAATACACAGACCGTTTACATTCTCATATATTAAAAGCAAAAAGGATATTGTAATCTCGCAATATTAATCTCTACATAAAATAGGTCACTGAATTTAATGCAGAAAATCTTGCATTGAGGGTTTGTGCAGCTCACTCAACTCCTGTCCCTGAATGGAAAACAGGGATCATTATACAGATAATGCAGGACAACTGTGATTCTTGGTAAACAGATGTAGATCAGCTAGTAAAAATTCCTTCATGTTACTCAGGATGGCTAAGAGAGAAATTCCACATTATGATAAGTTTTGTCACACCACAGGACAGTAGTTATGCCTTAGAACCCTGTGGATGAGAATAAAGACCGATTTCCACTTACAGCTATTATAAGAACGTGCTCCTCTAGGCAACTGAGGCTTATGAAGTTTTGAGGCATCTCATATTAGTGAAAGAACATTCTCAAATCTTAGTCTCAAAGATATCTCCAGCTCAGCCACACAGCCTGTCTGGTAAATTAGCCCCAAGAGAACTGTGGTGATCCCACCTAGAGAATGCTAAAAAGGAGGAGGAGGAACAAAATTATTTCATGAAAGGGCATATGCATAAAAGTGCTGTCTATTAACTTTCAGTTTACACAAATATAATTTGAAAGCATTTCACA
This sequence comes from Streptopelia decaocto, assembly GCF_964273445.1. Lineage (NCBI taxonomy): Eukaryota > Metazoa > Chordata > Aves > Columbiformes > Columbidae > Streptopelia > Streptopelia decaocto. The sequence goes on along the minus strand of NC_138659.1, from coordinate 27,835,283 downwards.
TAAAGGTGCTTTGGTATAAATACAGTACTCTTTTTAATCCTTCTGCATTGTTAAATCATGATAAAACATTGTGTTAGTGAAAGTTGAATAGAATAATTAAAAGCATAATGTAAACATATATATTCTTCCCCCCCCAAAAAAAAAAAAAATTCAGATTATCACAGAACTTACTCAGCCCATGTGTTTCAATTAGATTAGGACTTCTATGTGAATTTGTTTTGACTCAACTGGCCTACTCCTTGCTTTATGCTGATACTACAGTACTCATGTTGTACCTCTTTTTAGCATGAGACATATTTCTCTCTCCACAGTAAAGAAGAATGGAACAGACACTATGCAGCATATACACAAGCTCAGATGCCGCTTATAAGAACAGGGTTATATATGAACTACTTCTGTTTTAAAAAATTGCCATAAAATATAACATGCTTTTCATTAGGAGAGATACTAGGCTGAAAGTACAACCACATTGACTGTACTTTCCCATCTGGAGAGATGAAAAATTTTAGAAATACTTAGTCACACAAAAGTCTAATTCAGATTTTACTGCTAAAACTTCCAGCCAGCACAATGTGCTTTAAGTTACTATTTATATATTTAACAATTCTTCTTTTATGAATAAAAGAATAAAATACTTGCATGAAATAAGTTGCATAGAATAAAATACTTAATATGACTAGTGTGATTGGCTTTTTACCATCCAAAAGCTGGCACTTTACTTTAGCACTGGCTCAGAAAGCACCGCTCTTTATTCTGATGTTGGTCCCTTTTTGGCCCTAATTAAACAAGACAGTGCTGTAAAGAGTCTTTCTACTTTGTGCACATACACCCACTGATGTTTGCATGTATAACAGCAGCTTATGGCTCAACAGCCAGATACTCCAGATTGGAACATGCATACAATTCCAGATATCAAAGTTAGCTTTAGTTTGACTTTGTGAGATTCTAAAAGCAGCTGTGCTTTGTTGCACTTCCTTAGATCCCAATAGTGATTTAGTTCTGAGGATTATATATTTGTCTCTTACGTGTCAAAAGTCTTATCCCTAGTGACATTACAACTCTGTTTTTGTATTTAATGTAAAAGCATGATAGCTTCACATTGATGATTGTCAGCAGTTGCTATTTATCATCTGTCAAAAGTTTTCCTCGTGGGAAGACAGAAAATCAAATGGATTATGGCTGGTTTTTTAGTTGCTTAAAGGAATCTTACCTGACACAGGCTAAAAGGAATGGCGAAACTGTTCCTGACAACCAAGTTAGCATTCATAGCAATATGCGATTTTATGTACATAGCGGGGGAACTGTCAGCCGTCTTGACAAAGCAGCGCATTTAAAAATGCTATGTCAGTTCACTCGTCTGACCCCTTGGTTGCAAGAGCACCTGATACTGTAGTTGTGTATTTCTAAAACTGCTTACAGTATTCTCCAGAAAAAAAAAAAAAAAAGTGAAAAGCCAAGACTGCAAATAAATATGATGGCTGAAATATCTAATAGTATATGGTAAAAACACCTAATAATTACATCTCTGCAATATCTTTTGGTTAAGATTTTTGAAACTAAGAGGGATATACTCCTCAAAGAGAGAAAGAACTGAGAGAGAGCTGAAACCTGCAATAGGACTTGTCTGTACCCCAAAGTCACTTCCCTGCACTTCTACATTAGCTAAAGGGAGGTATCCTTTCTTGAGAAAATGAAGAATTTTATCCTATTAAAGCTGTTTTCTCCAATATGGTTGGAGAAGCAATTAACAAGAAGACGGATACTCATTTATGCTTAGTCACTTCGCTACTTGCATCAACACACACACACACACAATTTGATCACTTAGATAACTACAAAATTTACATAAAACTTGCACAAATCTTTCTGGTACTCTCTAAAAAAATAAGCCACAAAAACTGAGTGAGGCATAATAATTTCTCATATTTTTGCCTGTCTAATCCTTTAAAATTATGTCAATTTGTATACACAATTGTAAGATAAGTAAGTGAAACATACTGCCTGTTCGTTATTTACTCATCCTGTCTGGAAATATAAGGTACTCAGGAGATGGAGTTAAAGCTCCTAGATGCATGATGGGTTCATCTCAAAAAGTTGTAAACTCATGAAATGTAGGAGTTAACTGTATTCTGAGTAGCTTCTTTATTCAGTCTGCATTCTGAGAACAACCATGGACCTGGTTCACGTTGTAATGCTATGAAAATAAAAAGCTATTTTAATGACATTTCATTTGGAATCTAAACTACAAAAGGGGTTTGCTGGTCCAGCATTCTCCATGATCTCCTTAGTCTGTTTCAGGTTTGATATCCTTTTATCTTTAATAAACCCATTGAAAGGGATTTGATGTTTCACAGATAATTATGCCCCACCTCTAATTTCAGCACATTATAACAGATAGATTAAGGGAAATTCAGGGAAGCAATAGAGATTTAAATGACATAAATAGAATAAAAGATTTAAAATTCAGTCTTTTTAGTTTCACCTTACGTTGTCAGATAGAGAAACCAGCTTTATTTCAACCTTAATGGTCGTGTGGAGATTACTGGTCAAAGAGCAGAGAATATAAAGCTCCTGTTATAGAAGTACTTCTGAAAAACCTGAAGCTTAGATCTGGGCTTCCACCTTCTTTGAAGCTTATTATGAAAACCCGTTCTATGACAAATGTCCAGATAATGATATACTGTAACAATACCTTGGTTTTCAAGAGCCATCTTACAGACTTGTGCCACCATTGGAATTATACCTTTTAAAATATTTTATGTCCTTCTAGAGTTGTTAAAAGTGACAAAAGTCAGAATAGTTCTACAAATCTGAGTTTGAAAAAAAGCGATGTATCCTATTCATGGCCACAGAGGGACAGTAGAGGGACAGTGCTAATATTAGGTTGGTGAACAACAAAAACCCAATGATTAAGCTCATTAGAAACAAAATGATATGTATCAACAATAAATTTAGGTAATGATTTGGAGTCATGGCAACAAAAAAGTCACACACACACACACACACACACAAAACCCCACACAGATGAGGTGGGTCAAAACTATAATTAGGATTTAACACAGTGTCTGAGCCAGTTTCAGTGTAATGCTTCCCTTACCTTTACACTCATACACTGTGGAAAGGAAAAATGGAGTTTTATACAAGACAAAAAGGATAGTTGTCAGAAGAGGCAACTCTTTTTTTCTTTTTTTCCAACTTTAGCATAAGTGTTCTGCATTATTTAGGAATACATTAGTTTTCTGTGAAGTCTTGATAAGAGTATTCTCTTTCTGTGCAGACAAGTTTTGAGGATTCAGGGTTAATACATGAGGCATATAAATACTATGACAATGAATACCATTGAGAAATGTAAAAAACCCCAGTGTTAATTTACGCTTTGTCTGTATTTACTAACTGAGCTGGAGGATTTTGGTTTCCCTGTTAGGGAACCCAATATTTGTAAACAGGAAGAATGAGGAAAGATGTATTTGAATCTCTCTGGATGCCAGTGACAGGATGAAAACATGGCAAGCCCAGGAATTTCTAGGTTTTATTAATTATTTTATTTAGATGGATGAAATTTAGTGATCTATTCAAAATTCTAGAATGGAATAGGCTTCTTAGTGACTATCAGAAAACAGATTAAAACAGTTTTTCTAGCTGCCTAGACTGTATTTTCACTTTTTTCTTCATCACATTCACAGAGATAACTGCACAAGTGTATATGGTTACATACAATGCACAGCATCACACAAACTGCAACTTACATGAGGGCTATGCACTGATGCATAAAATATAATGATATGTAAGGTCACATTCAACCCATGCATGGGTTGAATCCAGTGATCACCATTTGTACATTACAGAGTCTTTGCTGGAAGCCCATGATTGCCTCCCTGTGCTCAATATTCATTTATAGGCTTCACTCAGCTCATATGGCTCTCTCAGATGGTGTTTTTCTCTCAGTAAAGCTACAGGCGAGAGAGGGCTTGTCCCATCCTTGCTGTGGGCTTTCTGCACATCAGTAAAGCTGGGACGAGCACTATGAAACAGGCAGAGTCTGTGGGAATTAGTCCATTAAGAGAGCTACCCCTAGGCGGTTTTTTTTCCAAGCTCTGCTTTTCATACTGAACAGTTCCTTTTAATAAGCACTCATGTCCATTCTGATCAATATCTGTAGCAGAAAGCATTATTGTCACTTTCTCTGGTCATATCCAAAGTAAAACAGAGAATTTCCAGTGGCTTTTTTGAGCACCATAAGAATTCCAGCCAACCTCTTCTTGACAATGAAATATAGAGAAGCAGAATGAACATAAACACTCATGGATCTTTCTCCTCGTGATAGCCCTTCTTAATTTCATGACAGCCCTGTGATTGATACTGTCAATATCCATGACACAAGCCACTTCTCTCCATTTGTCAAACTACAGCAGAGCAGCAGCAGACTGCGGGGAACACACATGTTGTTATCCGTAAGACTTACTCAGCAGAAAGAATGTTGAAAGCATTTTTACAGCAACAGACAAAAAAAGAGGAAGAAAATTCACCATTAGACCTGCGCTTTTTGTATGCATGGTACTATTTTTTTTTAGGCATCCATGCATGACCAGATCTCTTGCTAAGAAGATGCTGACACTTGTTTTCTAGTTGTTGTACGAACACTTCACCGTTTTTTCACACAGACAGAGGTGCTGAGAGCAGTGGGATGTGATTCTGTCATGAGAGACTGGCTGCCATGTGGAGTGAGGGAGGAAGAGCCACCACAATTCACAAACTTGGACAAGGAAGTCATTGTCCCTCCCCTCCCGCCCCCCCTTTTCAGCACCATCCTGCCAATCATGACAGGCTTCACTGATCACAGCATTACACACCTTTGATCCTCGTACCCACTCTCAAGTGCTGACCCCACTGAAGAGAAGTGGGCATCTGAAGAGCTGCTGAAGGGCAGCCCAACACTGCATGACTGAGGGAAGATAAATACCTTCATATGCCAGCCAAGAACCTAGAACTTCTACTGAATTCCATTTGTTGACAAAGTTGTGCCATGATCCCGCTGCTTCCTACACAGTTCATCAATTTCCAAGGCAGCAACTTCTTCCTCAGGAAGTGTCTGTGACACTCACAATATAACATTGACCACAGTCAGCACAAACAGAGAAGGAGAAACTTGGAATGCCACCCTGAAAATCTGCCTTAGATTTATTTAGGCCCTTCCTTAGCTAATTTCTCTTCACCTAATACTGTTCCATTTCTTTGAAACTCTTCAAAACCATTCGAATTAAAGAATTAAAGACAGAACAGGGATGAAGGGTCCTTGATTCCGCCAATTTCTTCAAGCTGTGAGGACATGACAGTGAGTACAGAAGCAAAGGATATGCCTCTTGCAGACTTTCTGACATTTTGGGCAAAAAATAAATTATTATCCCAGATGCATTTGGGGAAAGGGAAACAAAACATGCCCAAAGCCTGAGTTAACATTGTCTGAATTCAGATCCACTCATCGTATGTTTACATGCTTCTATCTGTTGAATTTAAATTTAAAGCATGTTAAAGGTGGCATATTTTATACTTTTACTTATAAAAACAAAAGGAGAAATGAAAAATTTGGTAGATGCTATAGCAGTTCCAGAGATCAAAAGCATATTCCTATGCAAAATAAAGCATGTAACCACCTTTAGTTACTGAACAACTTTAACACATACAAGTTCTCTGTGCTTAAAGTATCTTTCCCAATAATAATGACATTCCCACTCTCCTAGCCATCAGTGAAGGCCAGTAAATTTATATGTTAATATTGAACAGTAAATTCATTCACTTGCAAAAGTAAACTTAATTCCAAAAATTTTCACATACCCTGTCTGCAAAGAATTTAAATTAATGTATTTTGCATAAATAAATATGAATGTCAAGAATTCCAGGCAAGGTCTGGAATAGTTTTATGTTTTTGCAATATGTTCATACTCTATGCTTCTACATGGAGAATAGACTGTTTTTCATTGCTTCATTCAAGATCAATTTTTTTTTTCTATTATCATCCTTACCACCTCCACCTTTTAAAGTGTCTCTCTTGCATCGACTTGTGGTCTAACAGGAAAAGCTTGCAGCCTTCTTCAAAGGCTGTTTCCCAGTAATGTTTTGAACAGACAAGCAGCAAATAGATGTTACAATTGTTCCTCCTCTAGCAATCTCTTAAATACCCTTCAGGTATGCTTTGTCCCCCAGCCTAGTTAGCTATTCTGTCGGTGCCTGCACAGCAATGACAGACTGCCTGTGTAGTCTAACCTTGTCAGCTGTTTCTAATTACTGCAGCAGTGCCACAGACTATGCTCTCGCTACAGCCTACCAGTCTGGTCTCATGGGATTTACCAGTCCCACTGGTAATTGACATCATTCAACTCTAAACGTTTAGAGAACCACCTTTAAGAGTCACATCTACGTATCTTGACACAACATGAAAGTGCACTGTGGGAATAGACGGGGTTTGCATGGCGAGGTTTTGGTAGCAGGGGGGCTACAGGGGAAGCTTCTGTGAGAAGCTGCTAGAAGCTTCCCCTGTGTCAAATCGAGTCAATGATAGGCCGGCTCCAGGACAGACCTACCGCTGGCCAAGGCTGAGCCCATCACTGATGGTGGTAGCACCTCTGTGATAACATATTTAAGAATAGGGCGGCAGAAAACTCTAAATTAGTTAAGACAGGCACACGACAAAGTACTTAATGTCTATTTTTTTGGCTCAGGTTTGAAATTCTCGATTCTCTGCCTTCCCACCTCCTATGGTTTTACTCCAAGATGGCTAAAAAGACAGATGTTCCTGCTTTCCAGTTTAAATGTCTCCAAAAAATGAAAATTGGAGTCCTCTGTCTACATAACATAGAAGTTATTCTACCATGTGGGGAGCAACATATTGTAGCACAGATTTCTGTATTTTGTTGTTACTGCATCTGAACCTTGGTCCCCTTGCCCAACAACAATTTTGTCATAGTATTTATGGTAGTGCCCTGTGTGCTTAACCATGAGTACCTGAATACTCACCATCAAAACCAGTGTGACTATTTAACCATTGAATTATTAAACACATGCATTAGCATTTGCAACACTCCTTACTTGAATGTGCTCATTTGGCTCATCTCTCCTAACAACTTATACCCACTAAAACCAAATACATAATTTGTCTGACAAACAATTCTGACTGCAGAATATCTATAAGTAGAATCCATTCCTCAAGTGTATTACTTAGAACAAAACAAAATAATTCTTAAAAAGTTTTTAAAATATATCCAGCCAAAAAATAATTATTTGTTCACAGCACCCCTCAAAACTGATTGTGCATTATACAGAAAACAGAAAAACTTCTATTTTAGGGACCTATTAAACTGATCACTTAAATCTCAGTATTGTTACTGATCCTGTGACTTATCAAATATTTCTAGCCGTAACAGTCCCTCAAGTGAATTTACATTTGCTTTTTCTGACTCAATTTGGATAGAGATAATTTTGATACAAAATAGGTTACTATTTTCAAAAGTGTATTTTAGGGTTATGATTTATTAGAAGCAGTAGGGAATTTAAATTTATGGATCAGTTATATCAAGTATTTAACTAAGCCCATGAGAGTTCTGAACACTATACTGCTAATCCCAAGATAAATATTTTAATCCACTTTTCAGTAGTCTTAAAATAATGCTTCTTTCAATATGTATAATTTCATCATTTATTTTTTCTCTGAATAGAGTTCCATGGATGAATTAGTAAAAAAGCACAACTAGAAAGAAAATCAATAGTTCTTAACTGAAGACCACTTACAAAATACAATCAGGTAGTAACTGATTTGTAGCAAAATTTGCTATTTAATTCTAGTCACATGTAACTGGAGCAAAAGCATGCACCAGGGATTATAATTTGTCTGTGTACTAATGCTCCCAAGTGTATCATCTCCGCAATGATCACAGTATAACTACAATAAATGAAATAAAATTTGAAGTGAGCGTAGAGTTTGCCAAATGCACCTTTTGCAAATGACAGGAAGTTGCATTTTGGCTGGGATTTACCACTATCTTTTATTGGAGACCTGTTCATGGCAGGGGAAAAAAAGGGGAGAATAATTATATAAACTGGGTTCAGTATGTATGTACATAGAAAAAGTTAATAATTTAGTGTTATCTCTTAAGCAAATGGGTTCTATATTGCATAAGTTGATGATAGCTATTTATCCACAGAAGAAATCCTCTGTGGTAATTCTACAGGGAACTGCATCACATTAAACCAATACTAGAAGTTGGGTTTTGGTGTTTTGTTGTTGTTGGATTTTTGTTTGTGTGTGTGTGTGTGTTTGTTTGTTTTAACCCACTAGAATCAGATAATGTTTTATTTGCAATTATTTCTTGTAATGTTCACAACAAAAGCACAATACCTTGACAAATGGCTGGAAACATTCAAGGCCAGGCTGGATGGGGTTGTGAGCAACCTGATCTCATTGGAGACGTCCCTTCTCATGGCAGGGGGCTTGAACTGGATGACTTTGAAGGTCCCTTCCCACCCAAACTATTCTATTAGAATGAGTTAGATACAAACTTAAGGTCACTTTTAAAAACAAATGATTCTTCTAAGTTGCTATAGTATTAAACACACTCCAAGAGCCATCCATTAATGGTAGTATTACATTATATTATAATCTTTTGACCTAACACCTGCACATCTTTAATTTATATTTGGGGCTCAAAAGGTGCAGCATATCATCAAGGTCACTTAGAAAGGTTTTAACTCAGAGTGCTTTTTACAATAAATTAAAAACCATAGTGGCATAACAAACACCACTCCTGTAAATCCTGAAGGAACACATGCTTCTGCATAGTTCAGGACACACTATTCTGCTCTATATATAGAATTAGCAAACACCGTATGTTAGCAATACATTGTTTCTGAAAATAAGCATTCAAAAATAAGACAAACCAGAAGTAATTTGGATTCAGCTATTTTGTGTATAAACAACGTAATCCTGCTTTCAATTATCTAAGCACATACTGTTTTTTTCTGAGAATCCTTGACCCCAGGTTTAGAATAATAGGTATTCATACAGAAAAGTGAGTATTCTACATTTTTTCATCCTTAGAGTTCCATGTTAGGTCTGCAGGCCAGCTAGACCTCACTAATTTATTTTCATCATCAACCTTCCAGTTCTTTCCATCAACCTAGAATCTAGGCTCTTTACATCTTCACTCAATGTGTTGATGAAATGAGGGGTGCTACTACCATTTTATAGTTAGCAAAACAAGGCACAGAGGAACTCAGTTTAAGGTGTTTTCACTCTTTTTAGATGCCTGATGTGAAGCACAAAATGCTTTTCAGCGACTGCAGCATGGGATCTCATGCTGCCTTTTTGGAACTCCTCACATAGATAATTTATAGGTAAGAGTATATGTCATTCATTCAAAATACCACAATATCCAGCTCAAGCTCCGCAGCTAATCATGTATTACCTTTGCTCCACTCCTATCTATTGAAGTCTTACCACTGCTCTGTATCCAACCCACTCAGTCTCTTTCCCAACAGTGAGTAGCTGGAAACCATGCAAGGCAGTCGGCTATTTGGTGTATGAATGACTAAATTACAACCCTTAATAAATTACAACTCATCAGCCGATTGTCACTTCTGTAACTGAGCACTTTCCATTTGCAATGGTAGGAGCACAAACACACAATGAACGGAAATGCTTCAGCCAATGAACGTTACCTCATCAAGCCAAAGAAACTTCATCATCTGCTGTCATGCCTTCATCACCTGACGTGACTGTTTCTTGTGCCTCAACAGACCCTGAGAAGTGAGGACCTGGCTGCCTCAATTTGCAGCATTTTCACACACTTGAAGCCTGGTATTGACCAGTGTGATCCATACAGATTAAACCTTTGAGGAATTTACCTGCAATTCCTTCAGCTACTTTCAAGCTGTAGAGTTTTTGCTTTTACCACAATCAACTTTGGCAAGTCTTTCAGTTGGACAGCAAAGGATGTGTTTGATATCATGAACCATTCTGCCAGATGGTGCTCAAAAGCACAGAAATGCGTAGTCTCCTCCAGAAAAGGCTGCAGTTTTTAAAATATTAGAACATCTTCCTTTTAATTATTTTTTTTTCAGAAACAATAATTTTTTTAATGAAATAATTGTTAAAAGAATTATTATGAGAGCTACAGAGAGAATCCCAAGTTAAATTAGCAAACAGAATATTAACTTGAAAATGTGAGGCGATTCAACTCTAGCCATAACCATCATTCTCAGCAATGAGAAATAAAAGGTGTAAGAATGGAAGTATTGCATCATAATACTATGATGATGTCACATGGTACTTCACCAGAACTTCAAAATCTACTAGAAAATGGGTTCAAGTATGAAGGTGTTTGTCACAGACAACAGAGGAAGAAAATCTTTCAAAGTGGTCTGAGATTTTGGCTTCCTCTGACTCATTTAGTGTTAATCTCTCCCAACAAATTTCTCTTGGAAAGTATTGTTGCTTATTTCAGGCAACGTTTTAATAGTTAATTACTGTACACTGGAAACTTTTCTAATACTGCATGAGTACTTTCAAGCAATTATACTGAAAATGTTGAAAAGACTCAAGTGTTTTGGTCAGCATTAATGTTAGTGGTTTCCTATGATGTCACGTTTTTGACAGTAGTGTAGATTCAGTTCGCAAGACAAATCTGCCTGGAGGCAGTTCTGACTTAAATGCCAGCCCCTGGATATTTTTTCATAATTTCCAAAATAAAAAAAAAATATATATAGTAATAGAAAAAAAAAAAAAAAAAGGGTCATTTCTACAGAGAGTCTTTTTTCTATATAAGGAGGTCCAACATTTTTCTCTCTTTCAAACCTATAATACTACCAGCCTCTCTGGAAGGAGTGACGTTTCCTTTCATGAGAAGCAGTTTGTATTTTCAGGTAACTTGAACAGAAGACCCATGTAGCCAATGCAACAAGTATAAGACTCAAAGTTATGAAGGCAAAATAACATTCACTTCAATGCCAAGAGTCTATTCAAGGTTTCAATTTAAGGTTCACACAAATTCCAAGATAATTCCAAGATAATGAAGTTACTTATAAGGAAGTATACAGACTGTTGAGGGATATTGCATTTTTACACCCACACAACCACAAATGGTAGAAAGAACTGACTTTCTGGATGAAATCCTGTGAATAGGTAAGGACTGCTGAAAACAAACAAACAAAAAAAGCAGCAGTGTGCGGTTATCTTGGCATCAAAGTACTATTATAAAATAAAGAAAGATGTTGCTATACAATTGATGAGGCCAAATATCACATAATTCCCCTCTCCAGCAATGTTTTACTGTGATAAAGACACTTTATGTTTCTAGAGAAAGGAAAGTTTAAAACATTTTTATATCATCTGAATTCAGAAACATCTCCCTCAGTGTGGCTACCTTTAAGGGTGTTACAAGGGGCTCCCTGCAGCAGTTCCTTAACCCACTTAGCCTGTGCTAAAATTCTTTATGAGGTGAAGGACTTAAAAAAAAAAGCAGTAGAGAGGCTGGGAGGGAAGTCAAGGGGAGGGCCAAGATGGCAATACTATAGGAATGACTATCAAATTCAGTCAATTTTCTGGAAACATACTTTTTTACTGTGATGAAGTACTTTTTTCAATGTGTATAACTGGAAGTGTGTTGCCTGGTGTGCAAGTATTCGCCTGAGAAACATGACTTTTAGAAGGTAGTTTGGTCTTCTTCCCCAGGAGCTTATGAGCATCAGTGCATTTGCTCCATTAGTTCAGCAATCTACATTCTGAAGGCAAAAAGCATCTCTTCAGACAATCAGAAGAAAGGGTGATTTTTATAATATCAAATGGAGGGGTGACCTCTCCAGAAACAGCCTCCTTCAAGTCTTAAAGCAGGCTAAGCAAGAGGTTGCCTGAACCGCCAAAAACCTGCTCCAGCATATCACGGTGAAGCTATAATCCATTTCACTGGTGCTTAAAGTTCAAGCTGAGTTTTCTGAATTGCAAATAAGTTCCTGTGTAAAGAATATTCCATGTATGTACCCAGTCAGGGTGGTAATGTTGTTATTACTGCACTGTCTGCAATAACTCAGCTGTCAAATTCACTTCAGGCTGAAATTCAGTCTCCATGGTCTCAGCTGGCCAGCAATTTCTTTTTTCATATACAGTGTGTTTAAATGTATTGAGACTGTTAGGAGTCATGAGGTAGCAAGTAAAAAAAACCAAAACAAAACAAAACAAAAATCAAAAAACCAAAGGGTTGTGTTTTTTTTTGGTTTAAGAAGAAAAAAGCTGTTAGAAAACTTTAAAGAGGGCATTATCAGTTTTGTCTCCTACTTATTTGTACCATTGGATATTACGTTGGAAGAATAACTTTGTGACATCACATGTTTCACTTTTTCATGATATTTTCAGCACTGATTTCAGGGCCAAACCCCTTTTCATGAATGATTTCTCGGTATTACCTTTTCCATTTAGCTAGTTCCTCCCTTAACACAATATTAGCAAAGCCCCCATTCTAGTCTGTCCACAGCAGATAGACAAATTATAATCTCCATACACCCTACTATATACATTGACAGTAATTTGAGGCCAAGCAAAAAAAAAAAAAATGGTTTGTATCCATACAAAAGTTCGTTCAGTCTGTAGCTACCAAATTTCATTTGAATTTCAATGCATAAGCTCACATACGCTGGAGTCTAGAAGTCTAGTTGTTAACATTCCTGTTTTACACTGAAATTCCTTAATAAATGTCTACCATGAAGAGCTCTTACTGAATCAACAGCAATACGTTGTTCAACGCACTTTGATCAGACTCTCCCTTCGCTTGGAGAAAATGCAGCTTTAATATACATCAACGAAACAATACAAAAATGCAGACTTCAAACAGGATTCAATATCAGTATTTAGTTCTTCTGAAGCATATTTCATGTTAAGATAAACATGAGCTTTATAGACCATGATTGATAGCTGCATTGACAGAGAGACCTACGTGGTGCCTGCTGTGGCAAACGTGAGGCTAGAACCTTGCTACATTAGAGACAAGACAGGAGAATAATTTTACTTAAATAACATTTCACTCATCAAATCTCATGTAGCTAGAATTAGCCATAAAATTGAAGATATCATGTCTCAGCAGTAAGAGAAGTTGTTGGATGAAAATGACAGAACATCAGAGAAGGTAATACATTATAAATAATGTATTTAAATTTTTAAATATTTAAATTATTTAAAGTATTAAATAATGAAGGGAAAATTGATACCTAAATCTTATAAACTAAGGGTAGAAAATAGTCACTGACTGCCCTATGTGTTAATACAAACACAGCTGCCTCAAAAGGAAATGACTCAAAGGTAAAAAATTTAGCAAAATGAAGCAGCAAACCATATTTTACAGGGAACTTAGGTCAAATTAAAAAGATTTCAAATACATAACACAAGATGTGGGACTTCCTGTTCTTGCTAGAGCATTTGCAGGAAATGATCCAATTCTGATATCAGTGGTGGACAACCCATCACATCTTGGTACTTTAATTACTGTGACGTTAGATGTGTGCCATATTTTCAACACAAATATGTTTGGTTTATCAGTTACTACTGAGTACTGTTACATTTTGTGTGCCAGGCACAAGAGCCCTCTCAAACTCCTTTTCTTTCCTCTTTAACAGCGTGGAGGAGGTTGAGGATTAAGGCACACTTGTATAGTATAACGTTTTGTCATGGCAAGAATGAGATGTCAGGTTTTTACATTTTATGTTGCTAACTCTCCCATTAGATCAGCTGAAACAATAGCAACATAAGAGTAACAATGGGATGAACAGCTGATGAGAATGTGTTATTGTCCATGACATTATTGGAATATCAAGCCAGTTCATGGAAGGAAATTTATCATATTTTACTGTACCAAAATACAGCTGCAAGAATTTGTATAAGTTGATGAGATGAAATATCAAATGTTAGCGGATTGATTATAGCAGTCGTCATGGCTCCTGCCAGACTTTTAGAGCAGCTGGCAGTCCTATATAAGTTTGTTGTGCTACATTAGTCACCTTTAAAGTATTTTAAATATTCCTTTAGTATTCAGTGCAGGAATTTTACAGCAATGTTAATTACCTGTAAGTCACACATGCCAACATTTGATTACTAAATTGCTTTACAATTGTGCTTCTTAGCTTTTGTCATACTGAGGGTTTCTGAGTTTGCTCCTTGAACAGAACGGACCCATCAGAAACTACCTGTATTCTGCACCAAGTACAATTCACAGACAATGCCAGAAAGCTCGTGAGAGGTCTCAAGCATGATTAACTAGATAAGAAGGATAATTGACATTAAAAAAAATCCACCTGTGACCTTTTCACATTCTTGTTTCCATACAGCCACCAGTAACTGGCACTGTAATAGAAGAGCAAGAAACTCATGTTTCAAGAGACAGCAATTTTTATTTACTTATTTTTAAAGTCAAGAGCTCTCAAGTTCTTAGATTAAACCTAACCTGAGTGTGCAAATTGACGGAAGACCTTTTGAAAAGCCAGTTGGTTGGCGGGGAGGGAATCAAGATAGACGTGTATAGTTTAGATGGAGGATTTCTGTGTAAATAGCAATTCAATGCCCTTTTTATGCTTACACAACTTCAGGAGACATATAACTATACTGACTGATGAGCAAACCTTTACTGGCTTCTCCATTTAATTTTTCTTTCATACAGATATGCATTTTATACCTGGAGGTTGCTTGAGTCTGTTTAAATAATTTAGAAATTGTCAGGAAGATCATCAAACAAGATTTTTCACTGCACCAGTGGAAAAAGATATTGTCAGTAAGTCGAGAAGTCCTCCAGAGATTTTAAAACTCTGTCTATAGATTAAAATAGCTAGATGCCCTCTTTGGCACTACCCAAGTCAAGGGAGAATAATGAGTGTTGAAAAAAAAATGAAACAAATCAATAGCAGTATTGAACAGATATTAAAACATTATTGAATTTCCGTCTTTGGATTAAGCTTTTATGAAGGTTGACATAATGTAGTTGGACAAGTAGGCCCTTGTCCAAGTGTCCATCGGAGTCTTCCTACTGATTGCACATGATTTCTGAACAGACACAAAGTAGAAATAAAAGTACTCATATCTCTGAAAATTCAGCATTACTTCGTATTTCATCCACTTTTAGATACACTTTCATGAATATTTCCAGGAAGTTATATAAATCAATAGTAACTTTATGACTATTTGTTAACAGGCTTGGAAGCATAACCAACCAATTTTCTGAAGTACTCTTCTTAAAGTGCTGGAGAGGGAAAACAACACACTCTATGTTCTTGGCTGACCTGTCAAACACTTCAAAAGCAGATTCAGGATGCACAATAATCAATAATCTACTTGCAGCAAATAACTCATAAACATTGCCTAACATTCAGTGCTCACAAAACTGTTCTAAAACTGCAAGGATCAGCAAACAAATTCAAAACTCTAGTCAGAAACAAGTCCTCTCTCTAATGAGTAGGTCAAATTCCTGAAATGAAATAGCAAATGTTTTTGGGTTTGGAGTACCAAACTTTAAAATAGATCATGGACTAAAAGAATTTCAAAGCATTTTTCATGCTAAAAGATACTTAAATATGCAGATTATTTAGGTAATATTTAAATAGGATTGTAGAAAGGCATAATCTTTTTTTCTTTTTTTAGCATCCGTGTCTCTTCCATTTACCAATTGGAGTCAACTGTTTCTAGGCAGCTTCACAAGAAATATTAACCACTATCTAACTTTACCATAACTGCCAAAATCCCTCTTTGATTTACCTGTATAATATGCAGCATTTTGTATATTCTATACATCATGGTCTATTATTGTTGACTATGAATTAAGTTTACAAATACTTGATAGGTTATTTGAAATACAGCATGTGCTTGAGATTTTCATAGTCTTTATAACTGATTGCTTTTGACTTTGTTTTTTCATTCTATTATGTCCATGTCCTTCTGTGAACATATTTTTAACGCACTTGACAATGTCACTTTAAAACAGTCTTTTGTGTCTTATCTCACTAACTGTAATCACTCAGGAATATTAAAGCTGTGCCTCGCACTGCTGAGGAAAATGAACTACTTCTGTGCACGGACAGAAAACTGCTGTAACCAGAGCTCCAAAGTGTGCAAGAGGTTACACTGTTTGTCATCCTCAGTTCTGAGGATAATGTCAGTGAGAAAGGAACTTACAATAGCTGTGCTTTCAGATCTGACATGAAGTGTCATGAGATAGATGAGGTAATCATAAAGTGCAGTTACCAAGACTAGACTAGTGTGAGTAAGGCAGAATGCAAGAACTTAATGCATTTCCCAATGAGGCTTTTACTTCTGAAGTATGAGCTCCTGTTATAAAGCCAGCAGGTGATCAGCTCGTAAAGTGAAAGGTGGCCTGCAAAGTACACAGTTAACAAGGTTTGTTTTTTCCTCAATATATGGGGGGTATTGAAGAAGACACAATGGCTTGCCTGTCCTTAGTTTCTTTGATAGTAAAGAAACAGCCTTAAAGACAGTAATTGAAAACATTAATGGAAAAAGTAAATAAAAAATTGAAAGCTATTGACAATCTAGAGCTATCTGACAATTTAATCATATGGTATTGCCTTCATGTACAAGGGAAGACAATAAGGACACTCGGAACCAGAGTTGTTCAAAAATTCATAAGCAAAACAGGAAAAAAAACAGGTTGTGTATCTTCCTGTAACAGAGGTGCCATTTACCTCCTATGAGTGTCCCTAGCATTGACAGTATATCACAAAATTGGACAAAAGTGATTGCTGAATTCTTAAAAGCTCTTTCTTAATGGACTGCAGTATATCACCAACTGATGCAGTACATCACAGGCACAAACAAAATTAGAGTTCTAGCAGCACGCTGGGATATCTTGGATCTCTTGTACTGATTTAACCAAACAATTCACTTACAAAATACATGCAGGCATGCAGAGCTTATGCTTATTAATAACTTATAATGCAGTATGACAATTGGAGGTGGTCTCTCTTGGACCACGGCTTATTTTTGCCACAATAAACCCAGTGTTTTGGATTTACTTTTGCCAAAATGACATGTTGCACAAAATACAGAAGAAAGCAGCAAGTATGTTCATCTTTCCTATTTTTTTTCTTTGAGTGGGAAGTTCAATTATTTGTACAAGTGTCTTCCAGTGACTATACCCATCAAAAGGAAAGTATGTTTTCTCTTGGCAACTACCTAAGTAATCTTTCATATTCAGTGACAGGGTAGGTTGGGAAGCATAACCCCTAAAAAAAATAATAATAATAATAATAGTCATCATCATCATCCTCATTATCCTCATCTTTTTGGTCCTTCCCTGGAAGAGAACCTTGCCAGCAAACTGATCTTTTCTTTAAGCTTCAACTTATATCCAGTCCAACAAGAATGCAGACTTAAAAGATGGGGTATGACACTCATTTTTTTGGAAACTACTAATCTCCAATAACTGCATGTCAGCTTAGGGACTTGCGTTCAATGAACAAAATTATAATGCTTATAGTATTTATCTTATTTTTGCATGGAGTAATTTCTCAAAAGATAAGAAATTTAGTGATGACTAAACAATTAGTCATAGGACTAAATAGAAGGCCACAAAGATTTGCTTTAAATGTCTATGTACTAAGAGCACTGGAGGAAAATGGCCATGTCAGTGAGGCATACACTTGTACAAGAGAATGCTGCAAAAGAACATTTGAATTGGATGCAGTCAAACTACACATGAGGAAGATCTCACATAACGTTTTTACTGACTTATTGTTTACAAAAACTGTTTCAAAAAAGCATGTCTGGAATATGCTGTTAGAGAAGTGAATCGTGGTTCAGGTTAGGAGAAAAAAACAAGTTAGCAGGATCATTTTATATAATAGGGATTCACTCATCCATTTCATTAATTTAATTGTATCACATTTTTCACATAGTCAGGGTCACCTGAATTCAGAATGTGAACAAACACACTTTTGGAAATGACTGGATGGCCACACTGCAACCAATCACTTTAGATATTTTAAACAGATCGTCTTCATCAGCATATTAGTTGGGCCCTTAAAATGTCACCTGGCAGAAGAAATTATGCTTCAGCAGGAACAGAATGTTTTAATTTGAACATGCTTATAGGGGTCCATTTGGCCACTTTAAAACACTGTTAGATTCTAAGGCCTACTCGTTCTGAAATGTTACTTTCCTTCTGACAGTTAACTCTTTGTATGAACCATGGAATTATGATTTTTAATAGAAATATTTGAATTGTACATATTGGAAATCAGGTCCTGTTCATGCATGGCAACTTTTCATATATTTTATATGCATATTAACACCATGAAGGCTTCAAATCTGTAAAGCTGATCTTGACAGATAATAATCATTGTTGAATATAATTGATAATACTACTTATTGAAAGTGACCAAGCATTTAATAGTTTCTCTCTCACTTGTTTTAATTCTAGAGAAACATGATGATTTTAAATGTTCAGTATGGTAAGTTCAAGATAAATAATTCAATTATTATTAAGCACAGATTGAAACAATCATGTTGGTTCACCTTACAGTGTCAAGAGTTTTAGTGAAACATTTAATAATGTCAGTATTCTTCATATGCATGAATTGTCTGCATTGACAATACCATGCAATGGCTTCCAAACTAGTATTTTGTGGCAGCCACAAAGGAGCTGTGAATCAGAGGCATTTTATGGTTTATTTCCATGAGTTTTTTTTCCAACCCTTAACTGCAGACATTTGTTCAGTGTAAAGAATGGGTCAAATTCACAACACTATGATGAATAGTCCCAGGGGAGGGAAGTTGCCTCACTGACATCCAAGAGGGACTCCTAGCAAAGGTAGCATGTCTGACAAGTGGCAGCACTTCAGAGCGATGCAGCAACTCACCTGCCTGCTCAGCCTTTGCCATGGGGTAATATTCAAACACATTTTATCTCACAGTAAAATGAATTAAATTATCTCCATGTTTTCTCCAATTAGACCAGCATAAGGCAGTGGAGAGGAGCCATCTCTTAATTTCATTATGGTCAAATTTCAGTAAGGATTTAATTTTCATTTTAAAATGGACAATTCCAGACTGAAGGATCATCTGAGGTTCCTGAGGAGTTTCCTCAGAAAGATGAAATTGCATATCTTTCATTCCTCAGTGAACCCTGGCTCTCAGACAGGCAGTCTTAACAAAGCTTAGGTGGACTTTACTCGTCAGCTTTTGATCTTGTGAGTCTCTTTTTTACTAGCATAAATGATCAGACAGCATGTACAAACATTGCCAGTTGCATATCTTTTGAAAATATGGAAGTAAAAAACCTGGGCTCCTGCCTGTTGCTTTTGATCTGAATCTATTCTCTATGTTTTCCTCAGATTCATAAATGTGAAGATCTTTCTTGAGCTGTAAGTATTATGTCTCATTTATATTCACCACTTCCACAGCAAATACTTTGGAAACATTTATTGTCAATTAAGGGATTTTAAAGGAACTCTACTTTTTATTATTAAACTACTACTTTTCTCCTTAATCTGTTTGGATAAATTGTTTTGGAAGAAATGCACAATCACAGACTAAATTTCCAAATGCTACTGAATATACACAATTTTAAACTAACAACTCAGAAATAAAACCTCTCAACTCTACCTTACACTTTTTCATAAAGTATATCTTGGCAGATAATATTGATTAAGGATCTAATTGATAATAACACTTATCAAAGGTGACCAAGTATTTAATAACATCTCCATAATTTTGTATAAACAGGATAGGTATCACAGACCATAAGTCCTCAATATGATAAACTCAAATTTTTTAATTCAATTAGCATTAAATATAATTTATGAATGTTTCAGGTGAACAGCAATTAAACATTACCTAATCCTTCATCAGAAGAACAGGGTGCATTGACCCAGTTATGGAAAAATAACTATCAATAAAGCAGCAGGTTTCCAGTAAACGAATACTTTTATCAGGGTAAACTATTAATTTCTTTGCACAGTTAGTGTTGCCATTCATCTTGTGCTTTGTTACAGACTTCTGTCCAAATTGAATGGCAGGAAGAGAAATGTGATGAGGCACAGGGCATATACAGATTATCTAAGGATCAAAAAATATGAAAACTGATTATGACGAATGCAACCTAACATGTGGATCTAAAAACACAATGAAGTAATCAGGACTGAACTTGAACTCCTACCACCTTTACTGTCAACCTTATGGAGCTTTGCAAGAACACCCACTCTGTGTGTCTGCAGTGCCATGGAGACCTGCAGAGAAATTGCGACTTCCTCTCTCCCTGCTTGGTGTTCTTACAGATAGGCAAGTCACCATACATCCACCAAATGTTTGAGAGACTAGGTTTTTCTTGTAAGACAATATAATGGTTTCAAGAAAACTGCTTAATTTTGGTTGAGTAGTACTGATAATGTACTGTGAAGCTAAATTCTTCCTCTGGAAGGCTATGTACCCATTCTTTAGCCACTAGACTGAAAGATTTCCTCCAGCTTTGAGCAGAAACAACATCTGCCACCTGTGCCCTCCAACACACTTCCATTTGTTGCAATTTTCAGAACAGCAGAAAAATGCACGCTTTCTTATAGTGTTTCAGAGCAGAATTCATAATTCTCCCCTTCCCCCCGCTATGTAATATTTAATATTGCTCCTTTTTAAAATTCACACTTTTTCTTTTTTCAATAAATCACAGGGCTGTGTTTGTGTTACAGGTTTTGCAGCTTGGGGAAAAGAGCTAGCTAAATGCAACTCATCTTGGAACTCCTACAGACAGAGGCAAGAGGGAAAAGGACATGTCATAAAGCAGAGCAACAGCACACACTGGACAAAGATGACTCAATAGGAAGTAGTACAGGTAATTTCACTGTCATCACTGATCATATACAGGTAACAACCACACTGTTAGGATGGCGCAGACCAGAAAGACTCCATGCCTCAGAGGAGGCCATGAGGAACAAATAGACCTGTCAGTACATTTGAGACAACAGTCCTGAAGATTTTTTCTCCTCTCCCTCCCAAGAGAAAGGGGCTGAACTCCAGAACTGCAGCCCTTTCACAGGCAGTACCTCTGAGCTACCACATCCACTGCTCCGAATAGCAACAGCTTGGTGCGGGGAGGCTGAGACCAACATGTCTACTCAGTAACTTACTTGCACCCACAGCAGAACCAAAGCACCAGTGTCATGAGATCCCACTGCAGAATGAAATATCAAGTGAGATGTGACATTCTGTATTAGTTTCCATTTCTAAATGATCTCAGGCTGTAGTCACATGTGAAACAGATTAGAGCAATCTTGTTTCAAGTGAGAAAAATGTGGCTAAATGTGGCAACATTTGTACTGCAAAGATGTTATTCTTCTCACCAGGCTCTGGTGAAAGAGTGAAATTCTGGCCAAGACTATGGGCTGCACATCTGGAAGCAGCTTAAGATGAAGCAATTACTTATCCTACAATAGCTCAGATGCTTCAAGATGTTGTACTCCATGTGTATGCTATCGTACAAGCCTGTGAGGCACATGTACACAACACGTTTTCTTAGCAGCACCAGCATTGCTATGCTTGTATGTCCTAGTTCTTAAGTTCCCCTATGAGGGGACATAAAAGCTAGGCTAGCCATGTCTGATTATCCTTGGAAAGCTAACCCCATACTACTGAGAGCTCTAAAGAATCTGGACAGAAACCAGCCGAGGAAACATTCACTGACAACAACTGTAACAGTAGTAAATAATTCCATTTTTTGGAAAAAAAAAAAAAAAAGAATCAAAAAACCAAGAGCCACCAACTGTTGCAGATAGAGATTTCTGCTTTCTATAACTTAATATAGCTGCCCAGTGGGTGCCAGCGCCTAGGCGGTAAATCTAGTGAGGTGCTCCTTACCATTTTCTGGTATCCCTCATTCACTGGTATGTGTCTGTATCATCCAAAGACAGTGTCCCTCAGTCAAACACGCTCTGACATTTGGAGGGGTAAAAACCACCCAGCCTACCCGCTGGGCAACTGGAGATACACTATGCAATCTAATTCAAGAACATTTATGTTGAAGTAGTTTAGCTTTTAACCATAATACCCAAAACAGCAAAAGAAAGACCACAGAATCACAGAATCGACTGGGTTGGAAAAGACCTCAGAGATCATCAAGTCAGCCCTTGGTCTAACTCCAGTCCATTCGCTAGATCATGGCACTAAGTGCCATGTCCAATCTCAGTTTAAAAACCTCCAGGGATGGTGAGTCCACCACCTCCCTGGGCAGGCCATTCCAATGCCTGACCACTCTCTCTGTATTATTTCTAATATCCAGCCTAATTGTTTATTTTCCTTTTGATGTAGTAGAACAAAACTCAGGTGTTGTCAAAATATTCTGTTCTGTCCTTGAATCTGGATGAGAAGGTTTAGCAAATAGAGATAGATTAGTTTCCAATGCTAATTGAACTGATGCATTTCAATTAGGATGCTGACAAGAAGGCAAGGGTGAAAAGTCTTGAAGTTCGATATTGTGCACAAACTGTATCATAACACAAAATGGCTGATGCTCAGCACCCTAAGTAGTATTAACCACCCCCTGCTTCACATACAGAATCCGAGACTCTAGACTCTGGCTTTTGCAGTCAATATAAAAAATAATTTCCTTGCTGACTTTCTTGGACCACTTTCTGCTTTATATAAGAAACTACTGAAGTGGTGGGGATTGGTTAGTTTTTATTTTATTTTCACAAACTTCTCCATAAAACATAGATTAGCATGCCTTTCTGATCTGGTGAAAGAGGTAGTCCATCTTAAACCTAGCAAGCTTAAAGAAATAGTCTTTTAGAACTAGTTTTCCAGCCCCAGCAGGTGTTATAATTATTTCACTTCAATCTACTGCTGCAATGTTAGGGTCTGAGGAGGCCAGCAAAATACCTACAAAGATGAAGTTTCCCAGAAGTGTCTATTTTAATAGAGCTTTAGTTTGTTCAGTACATATTCTTTTGATTTCAATAGGTAATTTAGTATCTTAGTGCCCAGTTTAAACTCAAGGATGGTAGTTTGTTTTCCTGAACTTCACATGGCCCAAATTCAGCTTTTTAATCTTCTGAGCAGTTGAAGCTGGAAATAGCAGAAGAGAAGGTCACAACTTCCTTGCAGTGCAGGATCCTCACTATAGGACAAATCGCATCTTTCCTCTGCTATACAGCTGCAGTGAGGATTACAGGGGAGGCTTGTGTGCTTGAGGCAGCGGGGTTGGGGGGGAAGGGCTGTTTTGGCAGAGCAATCTGTGCTATACTATTCAAACAATTTGACCAACACTAGTCATAAAAACAAAAGATTCAGAGGAATGAGGCTGTGAGCCATTACGTACTTTGTTCTTGCTGCAGTTACTCAAGAAGGCAAATAATTGCTCATCTTCGCAGTTTTTAAAGTCAGCACTATCAGCCCAGCAGCTGTGTACGGGTTACCTCCTCAAAAGGTCTCCATTTCACCTCAAAAGCTGTGGGATCACACAATGCAAACCCCCTCCCTTCCAGGCTGCAGCACCTCCCCTCACCTGGAAGGTCAAGGGAGGAAAATTCTTGAAGTCACGCCCAAACTTGATCTCCTGGAAGGGCGAATGTACAACAATCAGCTGAGACTTTGTGCTGACTCAGAAACTGCAAATGTCTTAATTTCTTTTCTTCTCAGATAAAGGACTTTTCCCTCTCCCTCTTAAGCTTTTTAGTGTGGACAAAAAGAAAAAAAAAGCAACCAACATCTTTTTTAGCTGCCTTTTTCTTCTGTGTTCACTGTCCTTTGTAATATACTTTGAGTCGCTGACAAGACCCGACTTTCTGTACTCTCACTCTGCCTTTTAATCACCAACCAGGAAAAAAAAAAAAAAAGGAAAGAAAAAGAGAAAAACCACACCACCCAAAACCCCCTCAACTCTGCATCCCTAATCATTACAAACTACCTCCTTTATCTAGTGGTCTGGAGAGGATGAAGAGGAACAGTAAACCTTTTTCTTTCATTTGCTCATGCCCCAGCCATACGACTTCATTTGCTCCCAGTTCTCTTTTGTGCTGTATCTTCATTGAGCATAATATTCAAGCACATCTCATGGGCAGCCAGGCACACAAGCTACAGTGGTGCCATTCCCTTCACATGCACTGTAAAGCAGCTAATGAGGACGTATTCTTTATTTGGTCACATGCATTTCCATGACTGATATGGCTACATTTCTGATTCTGTTCTGTATGCTTTGATTCCTAGATTTGATGAAAACAGATTTACTGATATATAGTGATGTTTTTTCTTTTTTAAACGGGCTAAAATAACAAACATATAAATTGCACACTTTTTAAATGCAGGGTTTAAGTGTTTATACTGTGACAATGGCTGTGTTATCTGTGGATTATAGTAATATGCTTTATTTGTATATACACCTCTGAAAAATGCTCAGACACTGCAAATTACTGTAGAACAAGCCGCATAGCTGATCAAGGGCTTTTGTCCAGGCTCTTCAATGACATCCACACTGTGATTTGTTGTGACTGCCTACAGATCAGTGAATGCACTGCAAGGCTTTGCTCGGGTGGTATATGAAGTTTTAAGTCACACAAGACACAGGAGAAGGCACAACTGCCCTGTTTGTCATCCAACCGGGATTTGTCAGTCATGGACCTGCTGAATGTTAGTAGGTGACTGTATCTTCACATACAATCCATATCTGAAACTCTTCCCTGTACCCTTTATCTTCCACAAAAGATTCAAGACTCTTGCTAATGTCAAGTACTCAAATATGTAAGTAAGCCATAAAGCTAATTGCAAGATTTCTTCTTAAAACACTCACTAAATTTCTGTGCTGTTTTTGCAGTACTCACAATTCAGCTTTTCTCTACAGGCACAAACCCCAGGAAAAAAACAAAACAAAACAAAACAAAACCCCTTAAATTGTCACACACGTGCGTCTCAGAGTTGTTGTTTTACTGCTAACGCAAAAGTCACAATAAACCAGGCTGTGATTCACTCTCTAAATACATATTGGTGTTTGTGTCTCTACATTGTGTTTCTTATTCCAATATCAAGGAGGATACTGTTTTGCTTCCAAGAGAGGGGAAAAAAAAACCCACAACATTTGTGACTTGCAATTTGGCAACTCAAGGGTGTTTTGGCCACACTGAAATAAGTGCTACCTTAACAACAATAGCATATTAAGAACTGCTGCTTACAAAGCCCGCATTTTAGAAGGAAGGTCTATCTGTGGGCTTAGTGTCTGCCAGCTTCTCCCTACACCTGCCATGTGACTGATCAGCCACTAACTTCTGAAGCTGAACGCTACTGTATCAAAGTCCAGATTCACTATCTGTGAAAGGGGGATAATGACATTCACTACTCTAGCAGATGAGCTTTTGAAGTGATAAATGCCACATCTACGGTACATCACTACAGATGAACACACTGCATGGACACCTGCTTTTAAAAATGCTTCTTTGTAATCTGTCAACAGTAACAAAATCCTGATCATGCTGTTATGAGGTTCCTCCTGATGTACACTGTATAGCTAAGAGATGAGACATTTTGTTGAGTGCACTCTTTATGTGAAATTACAGAAGAAACAGTGTTAACATGAAGATCTATTTATCTTACCTTAGTCATGAACATGCCCTAATGGTGTAGCTGTCACTTCTGTGCACTGGTGCTCCAATCAATGAAATGAAAGGAATACAGTGGGACACACTTCCACAGTGTCAGATTATGATTTATATTAAGAGCATTTTTTTCCAGCCAGCAACAGAGAGGAAGGATGCAGCTCTCATCATTTTTCTTTGGAAGCAAAATTAAATTATCAGTATTTAATTCAGTTAGTGATAATCTCTGCTAAAACATTCCCTCATGGCTTCCACTAAACACACCATTAAAATCTCCATTCTGTCTAGGCTAGGAAGTGTGCTCTCTGCATGAAGACGCTGGTTCAGCTTCGAACTGGGTGCTCACTGGCTGCTGGGAAAGCAGCTTTCTGCTCCAGAAAGAGCTTTCACATGTCACTGCATGACATAAAAGTGCAAATTGGTCATGTTTTGTCATCCCATTAAGAACCAATAACCATAAGAAAAATACAGCTGCAATCATAGCAGGAGAAAGAAGAGAAGGAAATCCTCTGTTAAACCCTTTTATCACTGAGGACAACTTTGTCAGTTTTGCCACAAAACAACAGCAATTTCCTGGGTTGTATTTCAGGAGAAAGAACCTATCTGAGTAG
Organism: Streptopelia decaocto; assembly: GCF_964273445.1. Taxonomy (NCBI): domain Eukaryota; kingdom Metazoa; phylum Chordata; class Aves; order Columbiformes; family Columbidae; genus Streptopelia; species Streptopelia decaocto. The sequence continues at coordinate 27,809,064 of NC_138659.1, read as the reverse complement.
CACTCAAAGATAAGGAGAGTACAGGCAGCTGCATAATATTTCTATCTGTGGGAGAGTTCCTGCACACACTTATTCTTTTCACCAGAGAAATAAGTGGTACCAGTTTGGATCAGGAAGATGCTCCTGAATGCCAGCACATATAATTAATCTTCCAAACATGGTACCAATGGGGATATAGTGTAAATTACTAGGAAATCAGAAGGGCGAGACTGGAACTCAAGCAAAGTTAAAATCAATGAAACTGAGGGTTCACAGAGGGAAGCAAAGATGAAAGACAGAAGAAAACACCTGTAAAGGTACCAGCAGAGTGAGAGTGATCCCTGCTCATGCTTATAAAAAGCCAGTCCAGTTCTTGGTTAAAAATATCCGTTCCGAATCTCCATTACTTAAGCCAATTGGTACAACTCGGCTATATGTGGAAAAGGAAGATAAATTCTACTACAGCACAAAGAAACTGGTCCGATTTCCAGGTTCGAATCATTTCGGGAAAAATCCTCTTTATACACTGTTGAAGCAGATATGTCAAAAATGAAAAATAACCTCACTTCCTATTTTGATATATCGGAGATGTACTTGCAGTAACAAGCCAGATTTGAATCCATGTATTCAAAAGTCCCTTGGGCAGCATGACATAGAAGTGATGGAGTGCAGGGTGCCAGATCCAGTTTGCTTTCCCCTTTTGTCTCTGCTGACGTAAAAGTGAGCTGACTCAGTTTCAACTTCTTGTTACTCTGTAGCTCCTGCTGCTTCTCTCCTTCCTGAGCAGGACAAACAGACCACACTATAGAAGACATTCAATCACTAACTCAAGAAACCACTGTCTCCACAGTGTACAGAAAATATGGGAACAGCTGAGCACGGAGTACTATGGAGCATATAAAAACTCTGGATTTCAGACTTGGCAATAAACAAATTGCCTCTTTCCTGGCACTGTGACAGCATTTTATTAGTGTGCACCCAGATACCAATTCAATGTCCAGAAAAGCAAGAGCTAAAGAAACTGAATTTTTCACTTGTCAATGAAGCCTCTCTACTTTGTATGAAAAGCATTTTCACCAGTAAAGAAGGGGATGTCACCAACAATACAGAAAGATTCTAGATGCTGTGCAAGAGCAGAGCACAGATGTTCTATCTCTTGCTCCAAATTCTTGAGCTCTGCTCAAGACTGCAGCAGATCAAGGTATAATCTGGAGCCTAAAAGCACAATCATAAATCTTCCTGACAGAGCTGGCTCAGGGCTTCTTGGTGCAACAAACAACAAGTGAGTCTAGAGTAATGTGGCCTGGAAAAGGAAGGGATGGAAACAGGACAGTGAGTCTCTTTCCTGTTGTTATTGGAGAAGTGGGTGCTGAGGAGGAGAGTGGGAAGGAAAGGCAGCCTCCTGCCCTCCTGCCCTTCCTCACACCCGTCTCTCCTGCAGCAGGAATCAGCCCAGCTCTAGCACAGACAGCATGGGTGACGGGCTACAGCTGTTCAGCCACCTCCTGCCTGGTGTCCAAGACAGTCACTTAGACTTGCCTTCAGCAGGTCTTGTCCTAGGAAATGCGGGAAGTTATTAGCTCTTTTGTCCACCCTCAGGAGGGGAAACACTGCTCCCAAGGGGAGAAGCCTCATGTTATTTTGCCAAGTTCCAAGGGAATAGAGAAGGCAAAATGGGAGCTTTGATCCTCACATCCTGGTAAAGAATTACTCTAATGTTCCTTCATTGTGCATGCCTATGGTTTGACAATAATCATAAGTGAGTATAAGGCACAAGAAGCTATTTCTACTCTAGCACTGTCTGAAATAGATGCCTATAATTTCATACTTTTAATCATATACACCACATCAGTTATGCATAAGAAGTAGTTAGAATTTTCTGCTCCCTGGCCCTGCATATGGGAAGTTTAATACTATGTCCAAATTACTGCAAATTCAATTGATGCAGCATAAATTAATGCTCAATACTAATAAAGTTTATGATATTTAGTTCCCAGACAAAGACCACTGTAAACGACATTTCCACTATTTAGTGAACTTGTGTTTCTTATGCTCTTTAATAAACATAAATAGGACTGTAATGAGCAATTCCATATGCTCGTCATTCTTTCCTTGATAATTTTTTAAACACCATTTAGAGAGTTATGTGTAAAGAACTTATTATACATGCCTATGTATAGTTGAATATGTAACTCACTTCAAATTGCACAGAGCTCAAGCAAGTTGAATATTGGAAAGTATTTATATTGGCACAGAAACTATCAAGTATGGTCCAATTCAAGCTGTTTTCTCATAGACCCAAACCTATAAACAACCTCACCTCATCCAATCCCAAGGTTTTTTACACTTGTAAACATGCTATTGTGTATGAAAACTCACATTGCTCATATCCCACTCCCTTCAACAGGAAGCTCACAAATATGATATAAGCTGAAAGGGTTTAAGCACTTTAACACAGTTTAAGTGCTTGCTTGAATCTGTAGTGGTCAAATAAGCACATTTGCCCACAGCCTTTAACAGCCACTCTGACAATGCAGACATCAAAATTGCTGGGATGAAATGGCAAGATTCTACGTAGCCACTGGACAGACAATAATTTTGACATGAAGGTTTATCTTGTCCTACCCAAGGACCACCATGGCACTAGGTAGTTGTAGCATTTTCCACTTGATTGCACAATTTCACCAAGCCCTCACCTTTTATTTTTTTTAATGCCTATCCCACCCCAACTCCATGAAAGAATATATGCTGCTCTTGAAATAAAAAAAAACCAAAACATTCAGTGTCATAGGCAAGCGATTTCTAACTAAGATGACACCGTGATGCAACATGGATGGTTATGCTGCTGAACAACACTGTCTATCTCCACACAGAATGAGCTGTTAAGGCCACTAACACACTGGCTGCAAAACTCATCAGAAAGAAGTCTAAAATGAAGGTTACAGATGTTAGCTCAGAAATAATGGGAGCCCTGGTCATATGCCAGCTCCTGACTGTTTAGTGTCTCTCAGACACTAAGCTGATGCAAGTCCTTTCTTGTCCCAGTTCCTTAATGTGGAAAAAAACAGGGTAACTACAGATGCCAAGGAAAAAAAAATAATAAAAATGTATTAACATGTCTACTGCTCAGCCTTCTAGTTTAACACATCAGTTCGCAGTCCTTACACTATTATACATTATTCCACACCTGATCAGAAAAGCAGTTTGTTTTCAAACTGTTCAGGCAGAATGCATTGCTTTATTTCCATTCTAATTCCACCACCATCCCCTGCCCCCCATCCATGCAAAGGTGAAAATCCACATTAACAAAGTTTTTTTAAAAGTATAGACAAACAAACCAAACCACAAACCAATTAAGCTCTTCAATTTAATTATACATTGTGGCAGCAAGTTTCATGAGCTCATTATCTACCATGCAGAAAAAGTATAAATTTTTAAATGCTTGTATTTATTTTTAAAGCATGTTCTTTTAACATCAGAAAGCACAAACATGAGCACACAGTGCACCTCGTCAACAGTCACACGATTAGTTTGCACAAACCTCTGCCATGTATCTTCTCATTCATTTCCTTTGTGAACTAAACTATCACTTTTTCCCTTTTTCCTTTATTGTGCCCTATCTAGAGGTAAATCCAGGCCTTTAATCTCTCTGGTTGACATTTTTGGCCACTTTTTTACCTGCCCGTTTCTCCTTCTCACAAAATATTTCAGTCTTAGATAATATGTAAGTGGTTTTCCACTAAATTTTCCTCACCTACATTCCTCAATGTATTTCAAATTGATACATCAATAAGAAAATATTATGATATTCATCACAACTCCTTAGCCTGCTGACTCCAATAGCCATGAACTAAGCATACTTTAATTGTGGGAGAAAGCCTTCAACACAGCATCATTAAGGATGGGAGTGACCAGCTGATCGTTACCAAGAGCTTGTTTTATTTTTAAGTAAACATCAGAAAACAAAATGCTTTGACTACACACCTGTTCTTCATAGAAGACATTTCTGCCTGTACAATACTTAATCTCAGCATAAGGTGGGAGTCTTTTTTATAGGTGCCTAAATACATATTTAGGGGTGTAATTTTAGATAAACTAAATATTTGTGTTAAGCTTTGTTGATGCTCATGCTTTCTCCAGCTACATTTCTACTTTGTGTTCCTTTCTGGTTTTTAGCAAAGAAATACAGGACTTCAATCAGAAAATTCTTGTCTCAGGATGCAGTACATATCCAAAAGGAAGACTCAAATTTGAATTGGCAGAAGTCAACACGAACAGGTCTGGTACCTGTAGCAATGTATTTCTAAGCTCTGGTACACTATTTATTGTCAAATCATTTCTAATAAAATGGGTTTTGATTTTTATTAAATTGATTTACACGGAAGCAGTATATCCTCTCCTATAATTCCACGGCTATTTAAATTCTGATTTCAAAGTCATTTCTGGACAAAATTACCCTGAGCAACTATCTGAATGCAATAGTTGCCCGTAGAAAAGGAGTCACAAAAATTGTGTAACAACTACCTGGACATGTTTAGAAGTGAAGATTCTATTTTTAAGGCTGTAAATAACAAAACCCCCCAAACACTTGGCTGGAAAGAGAAGAAAGCAGGGTTCCACATCTGCAATGTGTGTTTCTCCAAAAGAGATTGCAACAGCTACTAAACTAATTTAAATATTTTTAGCTACAAGGCAAATCAGTCTACAGAAAACACGTTTTTGCCTTACACTCCTATCACCTCCCTTTTGTGTCATATTGGCTGATGTATCAAGGATGATTACTTTTAACTAATACAGAAATCAATAATACTGAAGGTTTATGGAAAAGAGAAACATCTGTAGAGATTCAGGCATGATTACTTGAATTTTAACATGAGGAAATAAAAGAAAATGGTGATTTACAGGTACTAACTACAAGGAAATTGAGGTAAACAGCTTATGGTTGAGAAAACTTCAGAAAAATTATTCATCAGAATCCCAAATTGCTAAATTAATGTTTTGTTCAAATAGATTTTAATGTATACTGTTTTCAAATCCTTTTCCCTTAAGGATTTCTTGTAATATTTAATACACAGTTTATGACACATGATCAAAAGCACTGTTGTTTCTTCTTCCTGATTGAGTATCCAAACTTTTATAAAACAGGAAGAAAGAAATCTGTTGCACTAAACTTCAACTCGGTATTTGATTTACATTATTATTAAGATTTATGTCAACACATGAAGAATAAACCAGCAATTCCTGTAATTGTTCCTAAAAACAGTTTTGAAAGAATGACGGATGTCTGATCAGCACCAAAAATTAGCAGAAATACTCAGACATTTATCCTTGGTACCCTGACTAAAAGAGAACACCATGATAAAACGCATACTTCACACCTCTTGCAGACTCAGACAACAATGCGTCAGTTATCCCTTCATTTCGTAAGACAAGGTAACACTACCAGTTGTTCATTGCCAGAAATTTTAGGGGCATTTTCTTAAAACCATAAGTTAGATGTTATGGCTTGATTTAAAGAGAATAATTCTGCACCAAATTTAGGGAGCATGAAATGCAGAATAGCCCTGCATGTTTACTTTTATATGGGTTTTCTGTTAACTATACATACATAGAGTACATCTACAGTCTCTGCACCTACTATTGATATTATAGGTTATTAGTTAGAATAGCTTACAGGTACTTGAAGTATGGATGCTGCCACTCTTTCTGAAGTTACAAAGTAGTTTATTCGTGCCAGAAGATGAACTTCATTTAAGAATTAAACTGGTCATCTGACAATAGCTGAGTAAAGGATATATATAAAACAAATTAAAAATGTTTCAGTAGTGAAACGCAGTACTAGTATATGTAATTAGTACATTAAAATAGATGTATTCACAGACTTTAGAATATGTAAGTAGAGACAACATGAAGATTTAAAGACAGTCTGTGTCAGCTGTTAATGAGAAGAGATACCCTATACTTCATTAGTCCTAATACTCAGCATTTTGAACAACCCTAAGATAATTTGAAGTTAACAGGCACTAGATATTCAGCATGTCTGAAAATTTGATCCAGTCTTTCTTCAAATGTCATTCCTACTGAAAGGAGTATGAAAATTCAAGAGATATGCAAAAATCGCTTTTCATCAGCAGAGGTGCCTTCAGTGTCTGTGTTCTACATACATAACCAGCTATCCTGTTTTCCAGCATTTTCTAATTTTTTACAAGACAACTGGTGATACAGAAATCATAACACAAAACTTTCATAACACTCGTATCCCTCCACCCTCCAGCAGAGCAAGACCACTTCCACCCCAACCCCAGCAAACCAAAACACTCCCTATCACACTGAAGGACGGCTGCTGTGGGGCTGCACCGACAACTATTACTGAAATAGACTGACTGATTGCTTAAATAACCTAGAAATGGGCTACCAGTCTTCCTGCAGTATCATATGCTCAAATCTGTATTTCAACTGATTACATAAGGAGATGGAAAAAAAAACAAAAAACAATGCACAACACAATAAAACAACCCCAAACCCATTACGTATGTATATGTGTGTGTATATAAATATATAGATATCTTTGCAGCCTTTTTCTTATTTGTGGTATTTTGCTATTATCCCTATGTCTTACCTAGTTTCAGGGAAAGCAATATAATACTACAGGAGAAGTAAAAGTATTTCAGAGTGGTGGAAAAAGAAAAAAAGCCCTCCTAGGTCTGATACATCTCCATGCTGATTTCTGATAAGTGTGTCAGCAGAAGAATGGCAGACCCACAGTAAAAAGCTCAGCAATGAATGTCAGCACAGCAGCAATTGCTGCCAAACAGGAACATAATGGACATGCTGCAGGAGCTACCACGTTTGGAGGGGACCTGCTAGACAGAACTCAGAACTATGGTGAACGTCTCATTGTCACTCTGCTGAACATCTGCCCTCACATGGTGCAAGTCACTGGCATGAATCTTTGCTGAAGAGCACCCCTCCCACGTCATGTTGCATCATTAAATACCCCAAATGAGTCTGCATCATATGACAAGAGGGACTGCTTGTTACAAGCTGCTTTCAGAGTCAGCTGTGAAATAATCATATAAAGTAGGCAAGAGGATGGGGAGCTGAGCTGGGGAACATCTGTGTTCTGTCGTTCAATTTTATCTGCACCTCACTGCAAGGAATATTCTGTGGTTCATTGAATTAATTCATGACTCACTTTCTCCCAACTGAAAAATCAGATTAAAAGTGGCCACTTGCTATCATAAAGGACTTTCTTTAAAGGAAAGTTGAAATTAAGCTGAAAAACAAACAACAAAAATCAAACAAAACAACCACCACCACCAAACAAACAAACTGATTTTGTGACTAGTGAGAAGAAAGATCGCTGCTAGAAACCCACCTGCCTACCTGTAAATGAATGCAGCAAAAAGAAAAAACAAAAACATTATAGTAAAAATGTATTAGGGACACGCTGACAATGTTTTGTTATTAGTGACATGCTTGGGTACACCGTGCTTCAAGTATTTTTCTATAAACCATCGCTACTGTTTCAATGTTTTCCTGCTGTGTGTTAAGATTCAGGGTTAACGTGACATGTCCTGTCTCCTGACAACATATTTTATGGTGAGCTTTTCAATAAGATAATAAGCCTGTTGTAATAGGCCAGATCTTGTATTCTGTTTCCAGCAGTGTTCAATAACAGATGCTTTGGGAAGAGCACTAGAGAATATGATCTGTACTGTTTGTTTACACTAGGAAAAGTATTCTGCCCTTCTGATCAGATGGTTTACTTCTATCTTGTATTTCTCCATTTTTTTCCCCAAAAAACCTTTACAAATTCCTTTAACAACAAAATCTAGGTGACCTAGCAAGGACTTTCCTATTAAATCCTCTGCAACTGTTCCCTTACAAATGTTTTACAGTGTGGTGTAAAGAGAAAGTTCTCTGTCTTCCATCCTGTGACCAGATTGGTTGCTTCTACTATGTTTTCATTTATTTCCCATTTTCCTCTTTTTCATCCAGTCTGACATCTTTCAATCTCTGTTTTTCCTGAAATCTCAGCAGTTTTTATCTCCAGCTTAGGAACCCCTTTGCCACAGTTCATATTCTCAACCAAATCCATAAAATCATGCACCAGCTTTGAGATGTACTTAGACTTTGGTTGCTATTATTTATGAAGGTAGGAGATGCCACTGGAAGCTACATATCAAGCAGCTGCAGTCAATAGCATCAGCAAGCAGAAAGTCTTCACTGAAGTATACCCCAAATACTCTACTTAATTTCTTAATCACAGTTGGCTGTAGAACTATTATGCTACAAAACCATTTATAACCTGATGCTTCTTAAAGACTCCATCCCATTCCAGTTTGTGGAAGAGTAATAAGTACATAAAAAGAATAAAATCCAATAGTCTTGGCTAATTTTATGAACACCTTTACTTTAATGTTTCATCCTCTGTGCTGAGGTTGATCCAATCCATTTCCCCATGTAAATCGGTTTCTTTTTAGAACAAAAGCTGTTGAAATCAGGTCTGTCTTTTTGGTAGTAATCAGTTCAATTCCCAGATTAGGGTGATGTTTGTGTACCAACTGTTTCTTATTTACTCAGGTTGGTATTTGCATTAGCTTTGCTACAGCCAGATTTGTGCTTAAACTGATCCTGATACGATTCAGGAAGCAGTAATTTGCAACAGCTATTATTTCCACAGTGTCTCAAAGGTTTTCAAATGAATATTATGGAGGTGTTATCAGCCATTATCACAGTGTGATTATCCACACATAGCTTTCTTATCTTATCATATTATTTCTTCTTTCCCCAGCCTTTCCTGTTGTGGTCATTGTGTCATGGTCTTATTACAGTCCTTTACTCTTTCTGTCCACTAACTCCAATTTGATTGATTCATTAGAGAATTCTAGGCCTAAGAGTCTTCATTTTCTTCATATGAAATGCCATTATTTCTTCCCTACTTCATTTTTAGTCACTAATCTGAATGTATACAGTTTAAAATAATACCTATTTAATCTCCTAACTTTAAGACATATGTACGCATGAAAAACTCCTAGATGGTTTTAGCTTATTGTTTCCAATATTTCTGGTTCAAAAGAAAGCAAAGAAAGGGTAAAAAGAAACAAGAAAAACCAACACCACACATGACAACTGAAACAGGGTTCTTTTCATTCAAATTTTAGGATAATGCAAAAGCAAAGTCTATTATGTAGTATTTCAGTGACTTTGGCTTTTTACAGGACGACATTATTTCACTATTTTGTGCAGGGTTTAAACTGACACATCTGATATGGAGCATTCTTCATGCAGCACACATAATTGAAATAATTTGTGCTTAATCTCTTGTTCATTCTCACTTGGCTTCTGAAATTCTCATTATATTATTTTTATTATATTACTCCAATATTACTCTGTAATCACATGATAGCAACATTGTACAATGACTAGTAAGTTGTTACATTAGTGATGAAGAATAAGCATTACTTATTTTTTTTTTTTAATATTATGTTATAGAAGCATTTTTCAGTAACTATTTGTTTTCATATACAAGACAGAACTCCTCTTTGGGAACATGCAAAACAGTATGAAAACCTTGGCTCTTTCTTAGATTTTTAAAGAACCTAAAGCAATTTCTCTGAGACTCTCTTGCCATGGATGTATTATACTGTCTGCACTGAAGGTACTTGAACACTAAGAAGTACTCCAGAGATTTATGAAAGAGTTGGGGAAAAAAGCCCTCTGCACCATGAATATTGATTTTAGTTTTAAATAAAGCACTGAGATGATGCAAGATTAGAAAAACGTACATTTAATAATGAGGAAGTGACACCATCAGTCCACTGGCTGCACAAACTTAATAAATGTCATTTAGGGTTAAACAGTAGGTGCTCAGCAATACTGCAAAATTATTGAGAGCCCTAATTCTGGGCTGGAAATAATCAGCTCTGTTTGACCCTTAATTCCAGAGGGCTGCAATAGATATCCTCAGTAAATAGCTGCTTTCAGTAAATTTCTGAAAGCAAGTTCATTATAGTCCAGTAGTCCCCAAACTTCTTCCATATTCTGTATGACATCTTCATAAAGAGATGCATATCTCTCCTCCTATCTGTATCAGAGACACAATTGTCTTTTCCATTCATTCTTTCAGTGCCCCCAGGGCAAGCACAGCAATTTCTACATGGAACATCTATTTCACTTAATATAGCTTTTTAGCTTCTTGTGATGCAATGGAAGAAATACAAACAATGAGATGAGATTGCACCATGTAACTCACTCAGCATCCAAGACCCCTAGTAAGTGTGCCTGAAAAGAAGGCTTCCTGGGTAGCCATCTGCTACTTCTGCAAGGACAGAGGATATAAATCTGTACTGAATGGTCAGTATTGACTTCCAGTCTCATTCTCATCCTTTCAGGAATAGGAAGAAAAGAGAAGAACAATTGTGCCTCATTAAACAGCTCATTGCAACATTATCAGAATGACTTGGAGATAGCAACGGTGAGGAGGACATCCAGGCACAGAGTCAGAAGTCTGGGGACTGGCCATGCACTCCTGAAGGGCCCTCGTTGCCATCCAATACACCTTTACCATCTAAGTCTAATTCACTGCACATTACAGCACTTGCTAGGTCCTTCTACATCATGTAAGTAGTTACCAGTTCTGCATCTCCATTCTCACTGAGGTATTTTTCTGTCTAGCTTTTGTACAGCTGCTTAGGTTCTTATGGTTCCATATATCAAAGGGTGATTTATCTGCAGAAGTCAAGACACTAACATTATTTTAAGGGGCCATGACTCCTATATGATGTGATTATTTTGCATTATCATAATTTCATTGCCTGATATATTGACTTATTTATTAAACTGATTATACACTTATGTGGCCTTTAAGTTTAGTTGCGTCATTCAGAACTTGGGTTTTTTACACTGCATTTACAATGGTGCAAGTATAACACCACCATTACTTTCTCATCCCCCAGAGAAGCAGGCTGTACACCCATGTTTCTGTGTTTTACAATCCATCCTTGAAAGTCATAAAACACTTGGAGAGGAATACGACAATGCATCAGAATTTGAACACTTCACTTCTCAGGAAGAGGGAACACATAAGTGTAGAGTTTTAGGACAAAAAATACAGGAATCGGGAGTGTCTTACGTGTCAGTGGTCTAATCCTCAGCACCAACACAGGACATTCCTCAGTGTAAAATACTTGGTTATATGTCATTTCAATGTCAGTACTTGAAGCAAGGTTTTTCTCGGTATGTAGTATGAGTGCTTGAAAACTGTGCCTTCTTTGTGCAAAACACATGGGGGAAGAATCCAGGGAATGACCTAATATTGTATATCACCATATAAGATATTTAAATTCTTGGCAAACTACAGCAGAATTGGACATTCACATGGCACTATGTCTCCCTGGAAAGTAGATTTGCTTCCCTACTAACTAATATAACACTGGAATTCAAATACCACTGCATCTTTTTATATGGTCTATATAAGGCTATAGTAGATGAGTTCCTCATCCCTGTTTTTGAAGTGTGGGCATAGGGAACCCCTCCAGAATACAATACATAGACCTTCTATAAACCCCCCTCACATGCCATACTATTTAGATATTTCAAAACAGATCAAAATGAGATATTTCCATTAAAGATGCAAGTAACTTCCAGTATGTGAGCCATTTCTTCATAAACAGAGTCCATGGTTTCTCAAAACAAAAATGATGAACCTGATTCAGCTGTCCATCACATTTCCTTCCTGCCTCCCACCTTGATATCACACATTTCCACTATGGCACAGAATTATGCATACTGTTACATAGCACTAATAATGGAAAACACATAAACTAGATCTAAACCCCACGTAAACAGCCTTAGTAACCTTTCACTAGGTCTTTAAAGAATCAACATTGCACAACAATTATGAAATTACTAAAAGTAATAGATGTGTGCATAGGTGATAATCAATCAATGCCTCAAATATCCCAGCATAATTGTTTGCAAAAAACAGTTTAAAAGAAGATTGGTGCCTACTGTCAATATCTTCAAACTTGGAGAGTTAAACAGAATAATAGATAACACTTATTGCCTCCAACAAGCAAGTTACTGATCCCAGTAAAGGATTCACAGTTCACAAAAGTCAGATACAGTTGATAAGTTGATTTTATAGGTTTCCAACGCAAGATGCTGTTCTCTTCAGCTGCCTCTGTTCTCCAGCCATATTTTGTTTACGCATCTCTCAGAATATTATTTGAAATGGCAATTCTTAGCAAAACAAACTAAATGTTATCAGGACTCTCCAACCACAATCAGAGAAGCCTAAGATGGCACTCTGAAATGCAGTGTGTACTAAAAAGGGTACTCTGCTCTTTCTACAAGATGGAAAAGTGTTGGCTGTTTAACATACTGACCATTGAAACTTAAATTTTCTGTTGGGAACAAATAGCAGTGGACTTACTCATTTAATATCAAACAAGTTTGCTGTATATTGGTGATAAAAAGCATAAGAATAATGACTTCTTCAGCTGAGTGACAAAAAGCAAGGGGGATGAGGGGTATGGAAAGGGAGGAGGATAGAAAAAACAACCAAAAAAACCCCAAGATGAAATAAAGGCTTGATTTTAAGTGAACTGAAACACTTGACTCAAACACCTTCATTTTGGAGTAGTTACCTCTTGCTCCCTTTTTCTTCCTACCTCATTCAAGAAAACAAACAAACATCTCAAACTCTACAAAACAAAAATGCAGGATAGTTTAGAAATTAATTCTTGCCACATAAGCAGACACACACATATCTTACAATCATGATGCCCGGCCCTCCAGCATATTAATCTGTGCCATCCCCAGATTTTCAGGTTTTGTCCTATCACCTGGGATAGCAATGGGAGTGTCCAAGAATATTGTTGCAGTATCAGCCTTGGAAGACCAATACTGTAGCCAGCTGGCAAGTAAGACCATCATTTACCAGCACTGTTTGAGCCCCAGGGTCCAGTCAGTTTTTTCCCTTATAGTCTACTCATCCAGTCCATTTATCCCCAATTCAGATGCTATGATACTACAGGAGACCATATTAAAAGTCTTCCTAGTGTTAAGGTAAAGAATATCTAGTGTTTTCCTACAGGGTCAATCATTCCATCATCAAAACTAATCAGGCTGTTAAGTCACAATTCACCCTCGATAACTTGATGCAAAATAAATCACAAAAATTAAGAATTCATTCTTTAGAGGTCTAGCTATATAATTGAAGCAGAAATCATCCATTTCCCCACCAGCAATGTCATTACACACTATTTAAAGTCAACCACTAAACCAATAGGAACTGGCAGAATTAGAGACCCTGAGGCAAGGTGAACAAAGGCCAAGTAATACAAGTCAAACAATACATATAAATATGGGCAACAGGTCCTTGGTTGTAATGCTGTGCAGAAAAAAGTCTCAGCAAAATATCCTGTCTGAATAAAAATGGGGGTGTGGTGTGCTAATATAAAAATCATGTATTCTTTAACAATACAAGCTCGAAGATCCTTCAAAACTTTAAGCTTTGCAGAAGTCTGGGAAAATAACCAATAACCAACAATTTCACTGTTCTACATCTGCCAGTTATTTTTTTACTGCCAGGTTTTGTACATTTACAAAACTCAATAACATTTACAAACTTATGCTTTGCTGGACCTTGATTTGCAGGCAGCAGGGAACACTACTGACCAGTGCTGTTTTCCAACACAAAAAGAGTAGTTTTAAAGAAAGTCCATATACAAACAGAAAATTTGAATCATTTAGAAAAGGCTATACACAGCATTCATATTTTGTATTTCTCTTTTTCTTCTCTTGTATACTGCACATGCATGTGCTTATTAAAGACAGTTGGAGCAAGTTCAGAAAGAGCTATACAGTCCATAGGGACTTGTGCAGATAAAGTAGAAGTGAGACCTCCTAATAGAACTGATGAGGATCTACACTCTTTGCTTCCCAAGGACAACATTTGCAAATGTATCCAATACTCACACTTCAAGAAAGAAGTGAAGGAAATTTGATGGGTTCTGTATCATTCACCTACAGACCAAACCAGTACGTTCTTGTTTATAACATAAAATTTAGTTTAAAATGAAAAAAATATATCTATATATTTTACAGACATTTTTCTTTCTTTTGAAGGCTCTCTGCTCCCCCCCCCAATATTTCTACAGAAGCACGCATGGATTTATTGGAAAATATATGATACAGAGAGCCAAGAGCTTTGTGTAGGTATCATCAGAAGGGCGAAAGCTGAGCTCGGTTTCAGTGAGTGTTTCTAAGTAATTAGGTTTCAACATATGCAGTTCCAGTGTTTAGTACAAGATTAAATCAGACAAAATCATACACAAATAGAGATAGTGGATTATAGAATGTTTTTTTTTTCTTCCAGTTAGTCCCAGGTGGATGAGAGGAATCTCCTCAGTTTAAAAGATAAGTATGAGACAAATTCTAATATTTACATTTCATCATTAAGTACCTACAATTAGTTACCTGCATGCTTATCAGGTTACTAATAAGTTTAGCTACAGCAAGCTGTTTAGTCAGTTAAAACATTGCCATAGGATTATTACTTTTTGATCCTTTGATTACTACTATATCCTTTCTAAGAGGTCGTTTAGGCACAATTCATTGAAGTGTGGATCCTGAATTATATAGGATAAGCACCAAGTTTCTGACAATACGCTTTATAAAGAATTGGTCTTTCAATACATCTTACTACTCTTTGTACTTGGGAATGCCCTGCAAGTTACACATTTGACTCCTTTACATGTAGTGCTTCCACCAGCTGAGCAAACTGTAGCATTCTGTGCTTATACAATATGCACACAAGTTGTTCCCTGGTCTCACCTGTGCCCTAGTTCCATTATACCACATATATAAACATACAACGAAATTTTGAAAGTCTTGCCTTGAAACCACAGTACATCATGGTTTATCACCCTTGGAGTATAATCTAATACAAAGAGCATTCAGGTCTTAAGGATATAGGAGACAAACAATTTACTGAACACAACCACAAAGTCTAGGCCAAGTCTCTGGCTGGATGTCTCAACAGTCTGCTCGGGTATGTACAAATTTAAATGAGGCAGTACACTTTCCTCTTCGAATATTTCACCAGTTGATTCCCCCTGGCTGAATTCCCAGAGTCTTACAGTCTTCTAATGAAGACTTCACAGCATTCATTTGAACTGATTCCTGCCAATATCAAAGTAGCACAACAGAAACAAAAACACTAATGTGATGCTAGAAGTCACAACTGTTAACTTAAAAAAGAAGCCTTGGTATGCAGGTTAGAAAAACATGTAGTTCAAGCAGGAGTCTGGTTAATTCACGGAAAAACTGGAAACAAATAAAATGGCCTTTAGAGAACATGGGAGTTCAGTCCTACTCTAATAGCAAAATGTGATTTTAAATAACAAGTGAAATATTGTTGTATTTAAAACCATTTATTCCACATAAAGAGTGGGACTGAAAAATGACAACATGATGATAAGTGCTTTAAAAAGTAATTGTGAGTCAGGCTGTTTTTTAACAAAATGAAGGTAGGAAGGTTGAGTAACTGCTCTTCCTTTGTTCAGCTGTACCAAATATAAAAAGATTATCTGGAAGAAAAAATATTTTCTAATTATCTGGACCATCTGATGAAAGTTGCCACACATTCAATAACACAAATGTCTGCCCATGGTTTTTCAATGCTTTTATGCATTATTTACATTTATATTATTTGATTACAATAAAAATAAGGTTTGTTAAAACTAAACGCCTTCTTCTGGGGGCCTAAAAAAAAGAATCACACTTTGACATGAGACAAACATAATTCAAGATTTTTATTTCCCATTTAAATTATGAAATTCAGAATTTCCAGTTGATATTTTTGCAGGGCCGAAAAGTTCAGGATGTTTGGATATGATTATGTATTTATAATGCTACTACCTCCATTTCCTTTGCAGTTTTGATTTTTTTTTTTTTTAAACTCATCTCAATAGTTTTGGTCTAACATAACTTTGCTTAGTAAAATCTGAAGTTGTCCTGATTATTCTAATACAGCCAAAAGACATTTAATTTAGGAGAAATTACTTTGAACGTGCAATCTAGGAAAGGAAGAAATTGAACAGACCTTCTCTATGAAGCATTTGGGATGTAGTTAAATGGTTTGGTTGTTCAGAAGGGTAGTGCAAATTTAAATCCTACAGGCAGAGCCAAACTAGCAACGCAAGGTAGTATAGTCAGTTAATCTTGTGTTGTTCAGTTTGTTGGGTTTGCACTGTGAAATTGCTCCTGAGGCTTTCATGTGGAAAATGAGAATGTTCTTTAATGGCTGATGGGGGAATAAAGAAGTAAATACAAAGAAACTCCTACAAGCTCTTAATATTAACTGTATTAACTGCACTAAATAAGTGTAACTAACTGCATTAAGTTATTGATTTATCAGGGTTTGAGCAAGTAGTATTCTTTTTTGTTCTTTCGGGGGGAAAGAATGAAAAAAGAATGTTAGACAAGCCAACTGCTAACAGGTTACTGAAAAATGATACTGTTTCTGCCTCCAGCTGTTTCTGTAAACTACCCAAGGAACAATTAGTAATGACCTCAAATAGACTAAAGCTCATTGGCTTTAGCCAACAAAGTTTACCATGTCACAAGCAAGTTGTACTTTCCTGAACGGCTGCGCCATATTCAATTAGGTCCACTGTTTTTTTAAAAAAATGCTAAGTACAGTAAACAAGCGCAGGACAAGATGTTACAGGAAATCTACTTTGTTGCTATAATCAGATCGACACATCTGACAATTTTATTACCACATATCACAAAGACTGAAAAACTGAGCTAACAATGTCAGTTTATTTACAATTAAACTGTTTGAAATATGTGCACTTATAGAAAAGTCAGTGTTCTTAGGACAGAAGCAACTTGAAGAACTTCAGAGGCATTTGGGTATTTTCCACTCTGTTAAAACTTACAGTTACAGTGGCTTTGTTCACAGGGAGATCTGACAAGAAGTTGCAGCCATGTGTTGGTCCCATTTGAGCTGCAAAATCAATTCTAGTTGGTGATTAAACTTGCGAACCATTTTAAAGGCAGAACAGTATATCTGCATGGAAGTTTAGGGCTTTTAAGTGCAAGTCCCAACAGTGAGTTTCAGCACATTTGAATTCTGATTACCTTTCCCGTCCTCAATTAACAGAAAAGCAGGTTATGTGCACACACTGTAAAAAGAAAAGAAATCACTAAAACCAACTTGTTTCCCTAACTTGATAGGAGTAGATAGGAGTGGTTAGCCTGCTCGATAGTACCTGCCAGGTACAGCATAGGAACCATTTGCTCCATTAGACACATACACACAAAACCAACCAACCAACGAAACAAAAAAACAACAACAGGAGACAGATGAGAAAAGTCTGCAGACAAACCATAGCCATATGCAAGAATTAATACTTACACAACTTACTGCATCCGCACAGAATTTTAACCATTTCACACACAGACTCTGGTCCTTAACATAAACAAGTTTACCCAAACAGTTCTCTGCAACTTTTACAGCAATTATAGAGTGGCAGCTCCTAGCATGTCTTGAGTGTAGTACAATTGCTTTCGCATAAAGAAGAGGAAGAAAAGAATCTCACACACTATTTGAAGCAGAAAACCTTTGGCAGACCAAAAACTTATTTCAATTTTTTTTTTGGCAAGCCAATTCAAAGCTTTGGTTTGAAAAGGATAAAGCATATCTGATCATTCTGTTCAATTCTTGTTCAACTGTTTTGGTTATAATAGCATTGAGAGAGAAAGAGAGAGAGCATGAGCATATGTAAGATTTTATAGTTGCAAGAACAAAGTTCAGTAAGCTTCACCATACAACATTTTAAAACTTCTCTTTGCAAATTGTTATTGTATCCTATGCTCCATCCAGGCTGACTTTAGAGTCAGGGAAGCATGACGCTGTTGCACTATACACTTCTGAGATCATTTAGAACAACTTTTTTGATCCTTACAGATTATAGATAACAAGAACTTGAAAGAAAACAAAATTTACATTATGTCAATGTCTACACCAATGAAACCACTGTACATCTTCTCTACCTGTTCATATATTCACTCAATACCAGACACAAGAATTGTCTTATTGAGGAAAGACTATTTAAATGCAGTTCTTAAACACAGATTTAGGTGATCAATGGAAACACCACAGTGATGCTATTTGTCTGAAATCAGACAAATCAGTAAAGTTAGGCTTAAAAGAACAACCTCAAAACCTATATCCAAAGTTATTAGAAGTAAAGCATCATGCTTTCAGAAATAAACAAACTAAGTCGTGTAAATTACACTGGTGAAGAGCATTTGTGTAATAGCATTTTCATTCATAATGCTTGCATTATGTAGTTCATGAAAAGTATAATAATTTTTAAAGCAATATTTGATTAATGCTATTCAGACAGTTGTATTAGTAACAAGATGAGGAAGAACCACATGTTACCTAAACATTTCTACATTTTGATATTTTAGTGGGTAAAAAACATATCCCTGTAGTATTAATTTTTACTTAAGTCTCCTGATTGTTCCAAATTAAGGCGGAAATTATCCTTCTTTCTCCAAAACAACCATCAGTGAATCACTTCCTTCCTGTCTGACCCCAAAATTGTAGTTTCAGTTCAGGTCAGTTTACTGACCATCTGTCCTGAAAAGATACAAGCCTGAAGTGTCATGTTGTGGCCAAGATTTTAGACCTTGTAACCTGTATTAAACACACAGATTATAAATGGATTTGGCCTTCATAAGAATCCTCCTCTTACAGTTCCTTTTGCAAAAGAAGAGTGGTTTGGTTTCAAAGGCAAACAGGGTATGACACACTACACTATTAACGTAAATACTGTCACGCACACAAGAAAGATCAGCTTCCCCAAGGCTTCCCACTGCTCAAACTGTCGGGCAAACTACCTTTTTACACACACAATAGAGTCCAGCTGGACCAAGGAACCACAGTTATTTACCATAATGCAGAGTCTTTCTTCTAATACCAGCTAATGAAGCCATTTACTGCAAAGCTAGATGAGTTTTTAACACAGTTGTTTGAAGTATTTTCATGTATTACTGCAGATTTAATTATCAAGAAACTCACTACTACTCAAAACACAGATTTGAAAACCTGGTGTCACGGAGGCACTCCGAGGTTAGTTTAAGGGACAGCAGGGTCCAAACCAACTTTTATTAAACCAGTGAGAAACAGGGATTTAGCACTTACAGACAGGTTCGGCTATCAGTTGAGGAAAATTATTAAGGGGCAGCAACTAATACAACAGGCGGTCCACAGAGTGCATGCACATGGCTTCACCAAAACAATGCCAGAGCCATCCCTGAGTCCCGGAGAAGTACACACTTGCCTAAACACCGTGCGGGGTTATTTTAAGAGAGATACACGTACTCGTAGTGAGTACGGGAAGTGTACACTCGCGATTCTGCGAGGGTAAATTTATAATACCCTCGCAATCCTGCGAGGGTTAATTTACTTACATGTGCAAATGTGCACGGAATATTACACGTGCTTATGTGGAAGCACGGGAGGAAAACACACTCATGATTGTGTGAGGAAATAATTTATACACGTGCTCGTGTTGAGCACGCGTGCAAATGTGCACGGAAAGTACACGTGCTTGTATTAAGCACGGAAAGTACGTGTGCAAATGTGCACAGAAAGTTACACGTCCTTATGTGGAAGCACGGGAGGAAAATACACCCGCGATTCTGCGAGGATTAATTTTACACGTGCTCATATTGACCACGGAAAGTTACATGTGCATATGTGCACAGAAAGTATAAATATACTCGCAATTCTGTGAGAAGTTTTACTCACACCCGTGGCGGCAAGGCAAGCGGAGTCTCCATCCCGGGGGACACTCTTGGCAGCAGCATCTTGCTCGTGCTCCGAGAGACCCGCGACAATGGGTGGAGTCTTGACGAGAGTCCCGTTTTTATATTGGCTGATCAGATCTGACTATAGGCATTCTAGAAGCTTCTCTGCACACCCACACTGGCTGTGGGTGCCCCTGAAGCCTCCAAACATCCCCCACACTGGCCGCAGGTGCCCAGCGGCTCAGTGGCGCCTCGGCACTCCCTTCTCCTAATGGCCCTGGCCAGGGTGCTCCGGGGCCAAACAAAAGCAGCTGTTAGCCTCAAGTAGCAGAGAGAGAGAAAGATGTGCCTACTCCTTCCATACTGAAGGAGGGAGGGGGAGAGAGGGGGGTTTGCATCCTGCCACACCTGGTTTAGAAACCAATGTGAGATTTAAAATCCAATTTTGACAGCAGAAGTTACTGTTTACTAATCCCTTTTGTCTCTGACTGACAAGCAATGAGACAAGAAAAAAATGATGTGTATTTCTGAACCTTTCGAATAGCTGAGTAAGAAAGGGTTTGCCAGAAGATGCTGGGACACACAGGTGGTATCCCCTGCTGCAAAACTTTAATAAGTTTTAGACTAGATCCTCTAACATTTTAGACTGTTAAGGAAGAAGGAAGGAAAAGCATTCCAGCAGAGTTCCAGTAATAAAAAACTGTTATCTTAGGTTGGCAAAAAGAACTGACATTAGGCTGTTTATCTGGAGGTTTCTGACTGATGAATGGCAGCTAAGTGACACAGAACAGACTCCCGAGAGCAGCGTGATGCTCCTACCTCAAGTCTGGCTGCTGTAGAAGAACCTGGAGAGCGTAAGACCCCTCATCGCACCTCTGGTCATCTTTCTCTTTTTGAGTTTTCTCTTTTCCATTACAGTTGACATTTTCAAGTATGTGATCTGCTCCAGAGTATTAGCGTATCACCATGAGCTGCTGAAGACTCCACTCATAGACAGAATACGTATTTTAAATTCTAAATGAAAATAAAAAGGATGAGTTAATTTTTGAACTGTCTACTTGAAAGACATTTATAAGCAATAAAGCCAGCAGACAAGTTTAATAGAATATTCAAGGCAAAAGTATCTTTCTAAATTTGTTTTATTTTAAAAACTCTAGCAATAAATTAATTTATTATATGATTAAATTAGGACCTGACAGTGACAATAAACCCAGTCCTACAGAGTATTACAGTCACCTGGGAAGACTAGAACCATAAGTAAATTAAAAAAATATTATCAAAAAAACCCAACAAACTGATTCGTATCTAACATATCTTTAAAAAGAATAAGTGATACAATGCTGTAGGCAATAAGGGTCAAAATACCAGCTGGAAATAAAACTTTTATTCCTTAGCATTCTTTTCTACTCATATATGTTCTACTTTAAAATTGAGATAAACCTTAAACAAAATAAGACTTCAATACCCTTCAAAGCACATGCTTAACTTACATTCCTTGTAAGAAGTTTAAACTTCACTTGGAAATATTTACCGAGAACAATATTACTTGTATCATGCTAGAATAAGCGTAAAGTGTCTGAATAGTATCTTATTTCAGGTATCTTCATTTTGTAACTCTACTTGCTTATCAGATTTTGGGGTGTTAAAAGCTTTTTTAACAGCAGTCCAAATATTTATATACAAATGACTAATAACTATAGTAGGTAATGACAAAGATGATGATGATGCAAGTTACCAAAAATGTATTATTAACTCATAAGAAAGATAAAAACCATAAGACACTTTAAACTGATTCTAAACAACAAAAGAATTTCATATAACAAGTCGATTTTTCTTTCCATTTCCTGAGAGAAACAATAATTTGGAATCAGCTTGTTTTCTGTAAGGCTTTTCTACATACATAGTTGTCACAGTAACACCAAAACAGGAGGAGTTCTCAGTAAAATACATGCACAAAAAATAATAATAACAGCTCTGTGTTCACATTTATCATCTTACTTTCTGCAGAAATATGAAGGCCATTTTGTCAGAAATAAAGTGATGACATAACTACTAAACTAGTCAAGTATTACACTTGCCCTTTACAAAGAAAAACACATATTTTCAGATTTCTGTATTTAAGACTGAGGGGACAAAACAAAACCAAAGACAAAAAAGAATGCAAACATGTCTTCAGCAATAACAGGCTGCACCTGAACTGAACACAAAATGGCTGTAGCTTCCTACAGAAAGCAAACTCAGAGCAGATTAGAAAGACAACTTTCAAAAACAGTTACTCTGGAGGCACACAGATATGCACCAGGAAAGTATACGGTATCAAAGGTACTGACCAGTTTGCTGACTTGTATCTAAATCACAGAATTAGCAATTCATTTCACACATACTGTTAAATTCTTTCACCAGTCTTTATCCCTTTCCTGTTATGGAAAGATTAAAAGAGATATTAATTAAACTGGGTCTAGCTAGAGATCCTGTCGGCAGACTCAACAAAGACAACACAAAAATTCTAACATCTTTGCCTGAGCTTTGACAATTAAGCCATCTAGGAATATATATATATATATATATATATATATATATAAATACGTAAAATACGTAGCTGTTACATTAGCTATACCTGCTTGTGCATGCAGTGGGAGAGCCTGACAGCATCTTTAGCTCAGAAAGTGATACATCTAGGTTCCTTTCAAAAAGAAACTGCATTTAAAATCTAATTATCTAAATTATCTAACTTAAATCCTTGTTTGTAGCTATGAAGACATGTTGAGGCTCCCCCTTAAAGGGAAATAATAACAAATGCCAAGCATCACATGAAAGCTAAGAGTAAACAGCTGCAACAATTAAGAAACAAGACTCACTGGCCACAGCAGTCTCTCAAGCCATAACAATTCCTTGATTTCTGGTGATGCTGTTATTGGTCTCCCTTATCAGATCAAATCTATTAAACATGTGCTTGTTAATGCCTTCCCTCTTTACCCAAGTCTTAATTATATATTTCCATTCCCTGACAGTTTTTGGGTGAAGCTACTTGCAATGTTGGGCAGCTCTTGCATCCCTTCAGGTTCTCACAAGAGCTCCACTGCTACTTGCTGCTAATCCGTTGCCTTTCCAGTGGCAGGGCAGTGGGAAAACAGCACTCCCATATCTACCTGGTTTGAAGCATCTCTTTAGTGTTGTTTGCATCTTAGATCAGCAGCTACTCCTTCTATCTTAATCAGGGGCTTGTAAGGCTTTACTTGGTAGCACATATTGACCAGAAATACAATCTGTTCTGGTGATATCATGATTGATACCAGTAGAATTGTTAGTTCCACTGTATCTCTTTTTTAAATCTGAAATTTAGCCGGAAACAGAAATGTCTGAATACAGCAAGGGCCAATGATGAGAGCTTATGCAAGGATAGCTAGCATTAAAGCATGGAAGTTAAACAAAGAAGGTTGATTTACCACAAAGCTATCTAAACAGACTGACAGCAATTAAAGTGCATTTGTCACAGTTAGCCCTTTGTACCTGACCTGTACTAAGAGAAACTAATAGGGCACACACCTGATCTAAATCATTCATTCGTTTTACTTTTTGCTTCAAATTTGGATGGTGAAGGGAGGTTAATTAGGTAGCCAGACATTTCCTTCAGTCTCACTTTGTCTATCTACAGCTTGCCTATTAGCAAGAGCTACCATCGTTTCATGTGTCTGCTCCAATTTCTGAGCAGATGCACAAGAATAGTTTGGATTTTCCTGTTACCATATACAACACTGAGATATGACTCTAAAATGTACCTTTTGCAAAGAATGGTTGGGAATTGAGAGGTACCATTCATTCAACACCCTGCAAAGCCAACACAAGTACAGGGTACTCAATGTCAGTCAGATAGAGGCTTCAATAAAAAGGATGAGGAGAAAATGGAGTGCTGTAGATAAAATACATTTATTTGAGGATAGAATAACCATTGCAGAAGACCCTTAAATGCCAGCAGTCTCTAATTCAGCACCTAGTTTTCCTTTTCATATAGGAACGTAAAGCAATGGTTACCTCAGTTCCACAGCTCTTTCTCAGTCTCCTGAATTCAGAAGTTTTTGCTAGAATACCAGTCATCTAGTTGTTCTATATGTTTGCCATATGTATATTGAGTGTACCATTAAGACCATTGAGGAAGAAGTGCATATCTGGTACATGACATATTACAGAATCACAGAATGGAAGGGACATTGAAAGATCATCTAGTCCAATCCCCCTGCCAGAAGGGTAATACTAATAACTAATAATTAGTTATTACTAATTACTAATGATTAGTAATTACTACATTACTAATAAAAGTAACAGGACACCATCCTGTATTCTTACATAATTTCATTAATTTCTTAATAACCTGTACTTTCAACATGGAGATTCCTACATTAGTTTGCCATAGGATAAGTTTTCAACCTCAGAAATAGTTTGTGTATCATACAAAGACTAAAAATACAAGTAAACACTTTACTTAATTCTGCAGTTCTCACACCTCCTACATTCTGAAAAGAGACTTTAGATTGTTTCTACTTCTTGCTGGTATGGCATCATAATCCCTAATTAAATATGTATCAATGATACAAAACTTTCTAAATTGAGAGTCAACCTTTTTCCCTACGAAAACACGTTTTAAAAAGGTTTAAATGTAGGCTATTCAGAGCAATGTAATTCTGCATGTCATTGGGAGGCACTACTGATATTTTGAATTTCACACCGAAAACTATTGCTGTTTCATCATCACCACTGAATACCAACATTCAACTTGAAAGTTGGTTATTTCTGTCAATAAGGCAATTTGAAACTTGAGTTGGTTTGAACAGATTACACTGAAACAATTGCAGCACAGAGAGGGGCTCAGTTGTCTTTCAGTAACTTTATCTTTCCGAAGATCTTCACTTACACTGGGAATGTTTTTCTGTGGCTCTAAGCCTCCCAGAAAACTGAAATATACTAAAAGGTAATACAATTTTTTAAAACTGTTTTGTAATATCTATGCCTTCTACTTTTTCCATATGTAAGTTTTCAAAAACAACAATTCATACCTGTAAGATGTAAACAAACTGCCAGTCAGCCTGTACATAAAAGCAGTACCAACAATTTTTGAGGCTGAAGTGAGGCATATTAGAAAATTTGGCTCTGTTATAAAGAATAGGCTGTTACCTTTATAAATTGATATTTTGTTTATTTTGATTGTATCATACAGTATAAACTCCTTTGAGAGATGTGCCTAGATCAGTTTGCAAGTTATTTCAACTGAAATTTTATCTGCATCCTTACACAAAAGATTATTTTTCCCTTTAGAGAGATGATTCTAAGAAGAAAGCCAAAAAACTCAAAATGACTTCTGTTTTTAACAATAAAACCTGTGCATTTTTCATTCTTCATTTTAAGCAGAGCTTAACCTGTTTTTTGCCCGTGAGCATATATGGGTATAATCCTTTGACAAGGATTTTGCAATGTGACAGTTAAAACTGTCAGTCATTTCTTCAGGGCCCATGAATTCATGGTTGAATTTGCTTTTGCTACATGTGCAGCTAAACATTTTACACTGTTTTAGAAGCTTCATCTTACTCCCTTCAAAGTTAATGTACCATCATTGCTGTTTTATACTGCAAAGTGCATTTGAGACAAGAACTATCATTAACTTAACAAGAAGTTCGGAGTCCATTCACTAGATGTGTGCCCTTCAGTTTTGCTGTATTTAATATTTTAGCTCAAGGATACATAACAACTTTTTGTTAATCTTTATTAAACTTAACTTGGATTTTTACAGCACTGGTCCTGAATTACTCGACAGCAAATGGATCTGGAAATCAACACTGTTCAGAAAGCTTACTGTCTCGTCTTGATTTCTTTCCACTTTTATAGGATTAAAACAACATAAAAAGGAGAGACTAAAGAAGCAAGGGTATCAGACCATTTTTTCAGTACTGTGCACAGTAAATGAGATGAGACTGGATTCAGCTTCACAGATCTGCTAATAATAATGGGAGTTGTAAGCCTAACCCAAGGCTTAAGAAATTGAAATTCTAACTGACTTTCTTTTGATTTTACAATTCCAACAAATTCTTTTTCCAGCTCTCCTAAAATGATCTTGATTCTAGTGTTTCATTATACCTAAAATGATATTAAATTATTGCCAAAGTTTACAGCACTGTAAAGTACTTGTTCAGAACTATATGTACAGATATAATAAATTAATTGGTTAGCTTATACTAAATTAGAAGCTTTTAAATAATTATTTGGATTGTGGAGTTACATATCCTTGGGGATATCATATGGAACACTCTCTGTCTTTAACATTAAGCAACTAGAGTGAGGTACATGTGTCTGAACACCACAAAATACTATAGGGAAACTCAAAAGCACAGCTCTGGATTGTGCACACTCTTGACTTCAATGGTGCACAGTTTCTGCTGATAATCAATTCTGCATAATGGCGAGCTGAGGAAATCAATTTTTTCAATATATTTTGGATTGTACTTTATCCCTTATTTCTCTCAGATTGAACAGTAATAACCAATCCATTTGAAATAATATGAAAGCCATGAATTTTGAAGCCATAAAATTAAATCCTGAGAGATCTTTTCCTATTACACTTACAATGTACATACTTTCCTGACTGCTGGACTCAAAAAGATTTGCAATCTTAGCCTATGGTTCCTATCCTGCAGCCCATAAACTTCATTCCTGTGTCCTATTTAAAATAAGAGTATAACAAAGTTAAGACTTAAACTTTCACGCGTCGCCTCAATTCTGAGTTTCTCGGTCAAAGTCAACCAGTTATATTCTTCACACATTTCTTCATTTAGAAAATATACAAGTGTGCTTACATTTTTACTACAAAAGTCATTGCATATGGGTAAAACAAACCAAGAAGCCATTTTGATTTCAGCTGAATCATGAAGGTCACTGTACATTCAGGTTCATGGAGCTAGAGATCTTCCTGATTTTTCATCTTATTGTTCCTGTATCTTTTCTTTTTAATTATTTACCAGACAAACCTCAGGACACATTAAAATTCCTCCACTGCAATCCTGTCTGCATATGGCATACTTAATACTGTTATTCATCCAAATTCTTTTTACATCAGGTCTGCAAGCATTCTATTCATGTCAAAGGGAATTTTCTTTTTATTTGAGACATACTGCAAAACACCTATTTCATATAATAAACGAGGTTTCTATCCAGTGCTGATATACTGGTGGTTATTTTTTTAAATGGTTTAAAGGATTAAAATACACTTTACAGGTGAGAACCAGAGTCATACACAAGACCCTGGAAATCAGATGAAGTCATCAATTTGCAGCTGGCTAAGCTATTCATCTGGAAGCCCAGTCTAGATGCAGTTGCTATTTTTTTCTTATTTATGCAGAATTTGCCGTGGAGTGCAACAAAGAGTCTTTCATACTGGAAGGATATCCACAGCATTTGATTCTCTTTTTTTTCATAAACATATGGAATTTCTGTACAAAGAGTCAGAAGTAACTCTTGTTCTCTAGTCATCTGCTGTAGTACTTGTGTGTGCATGTGCTACATACAAAACACTATGTTGACAAATTAATAGTTAACAATTAAAATCACAAAAAGGTAAAGCAAAAAATAATTATCTGTCAGCATTTTAACTTGGCCCATTTTTAGACAATATCTGTTTCTGGGGATACAGCTACAGGTAAAGACATGAGAATGGAAAATACACAGACTTATTGTTCTTACAAGTCATCACATTTTCTAGACAGATTATTGTCTATCCCATAGCACAAAATTTATATTTTGGAAGAATGCCCACAGTCAGAGTAAGGAAGTATTATTTTTAATTACACTGGTGCTAAAAAAATTGCAAAACCTTTTATACCATTTTACCCATACTAATCAATGTATTACCATGTAAAGCATATATTCCTATAATTTATTAAAAATGTCTGTTGATTTTTTTTTCCTCTCTCTAGCCATGAAGTCAGGCTCTTGGAGTATAATGACTTAAAATGGAGCAAACTTCAGATGGACAGAATATGCAAGGATTTTTAGAAGCTCTTCAAATTGATTTCACATAGCTTTAAAAAACGTAGTAACAGCAGAATAATGTCCACACTAAACTAGGGTTTGTTGGTGAAAAGAAAATTTAAAATCGTCCGACACAGCTAGTCTGATCTTTTACTTTTGAAGATGGAAGTCAGAACGGCAATATGAGAAAGCAGTAAACACAGGGAGTTACATCAAAAAGAGGTTGCAATTGCAGAAAATGTTTTGTTCCTTATATTAATCTGCTCAAACATTTTAAGCAAAATTACCGGCAAATGTCTATTTACTTCTACACAAACAAAAGAGTTGTTATGATCTCTTAATTGCCATGATATTTATTCTGGTAATTTATACTCATTCATTAAAATAAACTACATATCTCCTGTGGAGAAACACATGTGATATAAACACACATATATATAATATAAACACATATCGAAGTTCAATATAGTTGCCCCAGTACAAAATCAAATATCAATTGCAAAGGTCATTCTTTAACTGCCAACAAAATCTTACACATAACAGGTATGAAATGTATGATATTGTGGTGTGTTACACAAAACCTTCAAAACATTAACTGGAAGGATTTTCAAAATATATTAATTGACGTTGTAGTTTGAATTGTCCTCTCTGTAGAATGCTGACTATTCTGGCAGTCCTTTTTAAACATAAGCACATTATGATAGAAAAGCTTGTGTCTCACTAATGTGTGGTGCAAGAACGTTCCTGAATACATTAGGAAGTTGGGAATCATCCCCTCCTGGTGGCTGAAACTTCAGTTTGTAACCTTGTGGACTCACGTGTTACCCACATTTAGAGACATGACATTTCTACATCCTAAGCAAGCCGTTGCTGCAGGGATTCTTCCCTTCCCTTCCCTACACTGGGTGGCTGTAACTTGAGATGAAATCCTACCTCCAGTGAAAGAGGAAAGGAGCACTCTAAAAGAATTTCATTTTTTTATTGTAATGGCAGCTGTGTGAATCTGCTGCAAGGTTTGAAGTGTCAGAGGAAGCCCTGGGAGAGAAGGATTAATGGGCAGAGGGCAGGTGAAGCAGTCAAAGGTGCATAATAAATTAGTGTATCACACAGTTGCACAATTTATCACATAGCTCTCTATTTCATCACATTATTCACCACCACATATGTGCTTGTATGTATATAATGCGCAAGTCCACATGCACTCTGGCCCAATGCTGATCACTGAAACCAGTGGTAAATTGCATAGATAAGACTTCATATCTCTCATTAAAACTTGGTTGAGAGGTTTCAAGGCATTCAGAATACACAGCAGTAAGTAATTTGTTCACTTTGGCTTCATCAAACAGTAAGATTCAGATATTAAACCTAAATAACCAGTATGGCAGAACGAGTAATTTTATAACAAAATAAAATTCAGCCTATGCTGGAATGAAAGAAAGGCAAGAAATGTCAAATTATCTTTTCTGGTTTATGGATCAATTTTCTACTGTTTTCCTCATCTCTGTATAGAATCTTTTTTAGGGATACCACAAAGTACTGACTGAAGATACTGGGCTAACCTGTAGATTTTTGTACCCACTTAAATAACACAGTTTTCTTTGCATTAGTGTGGTAAGCTGTTATGCAACTGCTGAGAAATCAGTTTACAGTTTTGAAGATAAGTTTATTGGTGTTAAAGTAAAAAAACTATGTGCAATTATTTAAAGTGAATGCGGAAGACAGAATTTCCCTAGAGAAAAAAAGATCAAAGGGCTGTAACATAAATAAGAATTTTGATCAAACCTTAGAAGCATTTGATATTTTAAATAAACAAATATTGATTATTTGATTAGGTAACAACACAGTCCTTCATGATGCAAGCCTGGATAGCTCTTTGCTCATGCTCACTATGTAAAAACCCACCCCTTCCAGTTCTTGTCCAATATTCTGTACAACCCCCATTATATTCAAGGGGAATTTTGAGATTGATGAAATTTTTGTCTGTTTTTATTTCTTCTTCTTTTTTCTGTACATGAATCCAGAAGCCTTCATAAACTGACTGGACTGGAACTACAGACAGAACAGGACACTAAGAAGAAGAGAAAGGATTTCAGCTGGCAATAGCTGTCATCACTGCAGACTGACAATAGGGGAAGTTGTTGGACAGAAGATTGTTTTTCACTGCTGTATAAAAACTGAGAACAGCTCATACAAGCCTCCCAAAGTATATCTGAGGTTATTTTATTGTTCTTATTACATTCATTTCCCCAAAGCAAAATGTTGATATAACTCATTTAGGAGTTCTCATTTATTCAGAAGTTCTCTTACAGTGACTTCAGCAAGAACCATTGCAAGAATGGTGGAAGTGGTAATATATTGTAATATTAGTGGAATTTTCCCCTCCAAATATAAGGGGGGAACTAAAATTACAGTAGAAAGGCAAAGTATCATGGCATGATAAATGTTGTCCTGTCTAACATCCTCTTCTGTGCAGGAATGTATTTATTTTTTCAATAAATACAATTACAGAACACTTTTCCTTCTATGAAGCTGTCCCTCGACTCTCCCTTATAACGCAGGAGACACTGGCAGATGTCAGAGGGCCAAATTTCTTCAGATTTCTTTATCTCCTCATTAGTTTCCTGATATTTTTATTTTCTTAACTGTAACTCTCTTGGGGGTTTTTCTTACTTTTTGGGCAACTAATGAGAGAATTCTAACAGTGATATTGTCTCTTTCCTTCAGTCCATATTAGACTAAAAGCAGGTTTCTTTTATTCTTTGATTAGAGTAGGTAAAAGAATATCATCTTTCATGGAGCACATTCTTGTCTTTTTCTGTTTCAAAGCTGCAGTAAAGTAGAAGTTTCTCAGACCTAGGGACTCAGCAGCTATTCCTGTTAACTGTCTAGGGAGGTTTGTTTGCTTGTTTTGAGCTCAAAGGGGCACTAGACAAGAAAGTGGAGGGCAGAGGCTTTAAATTCTACTAAGGGAATGTGGTCCAGCTATGTTGCTGCTTTACTTGGTGCCACCCTAGAATGCCACAGGGGAAGAGGAAGTTATTTTACAAGCGCCCTTTCCTGCTTATATTTCACACAAATCTAAATCATTAATTATGTCTTGCATGAGCATCCCTTATTCAGGACAAACAAAAGCAGAAGATTTATCCTATCCTTGGGTGAAAGCAAAGAATTCTATCCAAAACAAACAATACAAAAGGGCAAGAACTTGCCATACAAAGCAGTTTTGGGATCTGCAAGCTGTTCCATAATATGCTGTTGCTGAATAGTGACTCATGTGTCTGTTAGGTAAATATCATGCTGTCATTCTTGTGATATACTATAAAAAGAGAAAACAACAGTTATGACAACAGCATTTGCATTTATTTTGGGGAAATTCTGTTTCAGTCTATGTGGCACTGCAAGATTTATTTGTTTTCATTTTATCAGTGGGATAAAATCAGACAATGGGAAAAATATGATGATGAAATTTTCATAATCTAAGACTGGTCAGTTAATGTAATACGAAGCCTTCAATTCTGAGGGATAACACAAGTTTACTCTGCTTGTCTAAGTCAGAATATATTGACTTGATACAACAGTAAAGTATAAAAAAATCAACTCACAAGCAGTTTCCTTATGACAGAGGGAAAAACAGGCCTTTTAAAACTCCTGCAAATAGAAAAAAATATTGTCTACTGGCCTGACATATGAAGGAAGTCACCTTTCTCAGCAGGAGATAGGGTTTGTAAGAAGAAATAGCTCCAGGTTCACTTTTTAAGGAAGCCATTAAAGTTTCTTTATATCCTAGCTTTCTATACTTATCTGTAATGTGAATGGCATCCTTGTACCCCTCTGAGAAGATAATTGGCCTACTTAATGGCTACAGATTTTGATGCCAGGTTATGCCATGTATTGTAATAACTAATTCTTTTTCTTTTGATGCCTTGTTCTCAAACAGGATGCCACAAAAGCAGTAACTTTTGTCTGTGAGAAGACTATGTTTTCCTTGCAGAGGTGGAGTGAATTTTGCAGGCTTTGCATTTGAAGAGTAACAGATACCTTTGGGGTACTTTTATACAGTAATTCACCATGGGATTTTAACTCATGTCATTTATAGCCCTCATTAGACTACCAGGGGGAAGGAGCAAGTCCATGGCCAGTAGGTTTTAAAGCCTGTACTTGTAGTGAGGAAGAGGGACTCAAGTATGTTGTCTAAGACTATGCCATGGTCCTCGAGTTCTTTCAGTGACTGCTAACATAAAGCATTTTAAAGTTTAACACTTTAAATTACAAAGCCAATATTCTCCAAGATTTTAATTTGAACTAGTGAACAGCTTCAAGGCCATTCATCATTTCAAGCAAACACAGATTATGTGTTTAACATACACATCAAATATGCCAACTCACGGTCTGCAAGAGAAATGTACATATATATTTTATTACATAGTTATTAAAAAGTCATAAGGCCAAAAATAACCAAACGTCTTCTAAAAGCAATCTGATAAGTGGTGAGGCATATTAATGTTATTAACATGTTTAATGCTGAAATGCCCAATAATTATTGTGATGAATATGAAAGCTTGCATTGTATTCTGTCTACCTTTTTCTTTAACTGTTTCATTACAGACATGTGTGGTACATATTCTTACGTTATGTTTTCCATTGCTATATTGATCAGAAGATAAGCGTTCTCAAAATTTTGTCATTAACCTACACTGCCTCAAGCAAGTATAATTGAAGATAAAAACTTACTGTCCCCATCCCATTTATTTAATCTTACTTTAAAATTTGGAATGAAAATGTAAAGAAAAAGAAATCTAACTACATCCATTAACATCTTAGTATTATGGATATCAGGAGTATGATAAAATGCCTAGGTAAACAAGAATGGAATTCTAATACTTATTCTGCTTCTCTTATTCTTTAACTTGCCATTGACTCATCATATCATATGATCTCATACGTGTAATAGTTTAACTTTAGCTGTGGTTGTTATTATTCTCTTCTTAATATTAAAAACAAAACAAAATCAAAAAACAAACCCAGAACAAAAAAAAATACAAAAAAGTATAGTGACCGTGTGCTATATTATGTGCATCTAACTGCTGAATCTGACCTCTGCTTTACAAAGAATTCAAAGATATTTTCCTGAACTCACATTATAAAATTGTCTTTGGAAAATGTTCCCTGAGAGAAGACAAGTAATTTGAAGTGAAAAACAGGTTTAAGAGAACCACTTAATAATATTAATTAATAATATTTTTACCCTCAGCTCTTGATACTGGAAAATTAGAAACATATCACTTTCACATCATGTTTGAAATTTTGGCTTCAGCTCGCCTTTTCTTTCACATATCAAATAGCCATAACACCTTATTTTGTTTGTCTTAGCCTGTTAATGACCTTTTCAAAACAGTGGCTGTGTCACATACTTTTACAACACCTACAGGTGAGCTTTTACTCTCTGGATTATCTGTAGATGACCTGGATGATAAAATAAGCAATAATAACAAGATCCCATCCTGATCGACATATAATCTCAAAGGATTAAAACTTTCAGGACACAACACACTAGAAATACAAGAAATGTACAACAAACTCTTACTTCCAAAAAAGTCTTATGTTCATAGCACAGAAAAGCAATTTTTCTTGACTTTCCTTTTCACACCAATAGTTATTTTTAACCTAATGCTAGAAGTCCTAAGGTTCCTATTTCCTTCAGTGAATTTTAAAATAGGCTCATTATTTCACTGAAAAAAGTCAAAGCTATTGTTCACATCGGAAGAATTACTTGCATGGGTTTTAATCCACTGTGCCAGGAACTTAATTTACCCTGCCATTTGACAACTGTGTCCTTACAACCTGAACAAAGAACAACCAAATGGGCACAAAAATCTTACAAGTCGTCTTCTGCTACTTTTAATTTCCCCATAATTACTATATGACTTGTACTTTGTCTCCCTTTCTACATTTCTTTCAGAGACTTCAAAGAAGAAAAAAACCCCACAACATTGTCCGTGTTAAACTTGAAGATGGAAGGCATCAAGAAATTTCCTGCATTCCTTTTTTCTTTTTCAGCCAGCAACCCTAGAAAGGAGTTGATGGGTCTAATTATAATTCTTCACACAATAGCAACATAAACTTTAATTCCAGCTCACAATGAAGGTTTGCTGCATTTCTGTTTCATAGAATTACAGCATATTCATGGCTATATATTAACCAATGTATCCAATTGGTGTTGGAGAATACAGGCTTCAATAAAACATGCTGGTACAATGTAATTTTAGTTGCAATTTCAAGACAGCAAAAAGAATGAACTCGAAATATATTTGAACATGTGATCATTTACTTATCTGAGAATATGACCAGATAATGTCAGGATCCTAGCATTCTTGGCTTTTTTACATTAATTATTGGAACAGGCTGCCCAGTGAGTCTCCTGCTTTGGAGGCATTCAAGACCTGACTGGACACCTTCCTGTGTAACCTCATCTGGGTGTTTCTGCTCCAGCAGGGGGATTGGACTACATGATCTTTCGAGGTCCATTCCAATCTCTGACATTCTGTGATTCTGTGATAATAATAGATTAATTTGCATTAATAGCATTTGAAAAACACGAAGGAACTTTTTTGAGTTTTGCCTGAACCACATATTATCCAAAATATTGAATATTTCCTGTAGTGGTGTCCTTTCTTTTCTCCTTATTTTTATGCAAACACAGTTCTATTTGACAGAAACGCTATGAGAAATTTGAAGAAGGAAAAGGAGGAGAAAAATGAGAAAATTACAACCTCCTCCTCTATTCTCAGCATTCTAAAACATCTTGTGCTCTTACATCTGAAAATACCAAATGAGGTACCAATGAAACAGTACTGGAAATTAATTTTCTTTATATATTTTTATTATTACTATGTGTTCGCCCATTTTAGCTAATGTGCTTGGCTGGCTCTCTCACCAATACTAAGAAAGTTTTCTGCTGTCAGTTAGGACTATTTGGTCCCCAAAAAAGTGAAAAATATACTTGGGTTTTTATACTCTACACCTTAGCAGCACCCAGAGAATAGCACATTGTTCAGAAAAATACCAGAACATGTCACTGTCTCCAAATACTATACAATAACTCCAAGGGAAAGGTCACTCTCTGACAATGTTAAATTTGTTGTATATTTAACTGGGTGACATCACATTTCATAGCCATTTTCAGGAATAAAACTTATTGTTGTGAAGTTAATGAAGAAGTCATGATCTTTTCTATTCCTCTTGCAATTTTGCATTATGTTTATAGCTGTCCATGAGAAACTGAGGGATTTTATTCTAGCGTAAGTTATCAAAGGTAAATATGTGTCGTAATGATATGCTTTAATTATATTAGTTAACTTACTGTAAGATAGTTGTTTTATGGCAGAACCAACTGTGGTGTCTCATGACAAATGCAGGCATGCTGAAGTTTTGTACCACTGACCAAGAAATCCAGTTACAAATACATTTTACTGTTCTTCAAGGGAGTGTGCAATGGGTTGCCTGTTGTTCCTTCTTCTCATCCACATGTTATCTATACTTGCCAATGTGTGGTAAGGTGTGACTGTCACCTTTACATCTTCAAGGTGAAAGGAAGCACATAAAAGATAATGATTTTGTCCAGTTCTCATGTGTTTATCTAGGTTCATATTTCCTTTCGCAATGCTCACTCCTATGACTTCTTAATTCAGCGTGTCCTGGTTTTGTTAAAAAACAAGTTTCTCTTTTAGTGAATTTGCCTGTCAGCTAAAGCTTTCATATTAGCTGCATTTTCCTGGAGAACCAGATACATGTTTTGGTAAACATACCAATGGAATGAGAAGTTATTGATAAGCATGGATGGACATCTTGCGAGAGGGGCAATGAGAAACAGGTGACCAAGAAACTGACCAACTGTGTATAACATTCCATTCACGTGAATACTTCATATAAAAGTGGGAGATCACAAGGATCTCGACTTTGGGTGCTGGCTCTGCAGTTGCTGAGACTTTCAAGCTTGGTTTTGTACATTTTGTATTATTTTCTCTATTCTTATTAGTATCATTAGTAAAACATTTTCAAATTTTCCAGCTCTCTTCTCTCTGTCCTTCTTTCCCTCCCAATTGCCTGTCCTTAGTGGGAAGGGGGGAGAGGGAGGGGCAAAGGGGGAAAGGGGGGGAGAGGAGGTTAACAATACATCTGTCACGGTTTTATTGTCACCCCGCAATCTAAACCCTTGACAAGTGACAAAATATTTGAGTTCTGACAGGGGGCAGCACGCTCTTGCCTTGGCCAAGAGCTGTATACAATGCAACAAAGATCTGAATGTGGTAAGCATCACCCACATAACAATGCAAGTAGAACTGACTATAGTGGGCCTTCATATAGACTGTGGGTGAGAAATGGAGCAGAGAAGAGCACCTGAAATGGCTGGAAAGGTATACAGCAATATTACCACATATAGCATGGTGTCCTATGCAAATATCCAGCTATGATGACTACTGGCATTACAGAAGCAGACTGTAGGGGACATTGTAATGCTGATATCCAACCCCATATAGGAGCAGAGCACTTTGTTTCAGGTGGAACCAAGCCACTACCTCAGAGCCTGGCTCTGAAACTCATTGGAGGGAACATCGCCTTCTCCAGGGCTTGGCTGTCCTGACTCTTGGGATCAATAATTGGGGTGAACCTCAGGTGATGGTGTGTGTATGCAATTGGGTACATGATGGGAAAAGCTTTCCTTGCCATCACCTACCACTCACTTGGTTCACTTAATAAACAGAACTTAGCAGTGTGACACTGTTTGATGTTCCTTTCCCCACCATGACAGAGCTACATGTTGTTTCCTTTTTGAGGCAAATAGCATTTTTTTTTTGAACTTTCAAAAGAAACTGCAATGCTCACATAACTCAAACAAAACTATATGAAAGTGATAGTTATGCACTTTACAAGTGACAACCATTTAGAACCCGTCAGTCAGGAAGAAAATTATTGTACTTTGTGCATAAAATGGCAATTAAATTGTGCAGCTTGTATTTCGGTAAAAAGACAAGCATCGCTAGACCACAACTTCAAGCATCAGAGAATAGACAGATTTCCAGGGAAAAATTCTGATTTCAGTTACATCTTTGCAAATTCATAGCAAATTTATTGAACTGTAAACCTTTAAAATGAACTTACAGTAACAGTGAAAGCAAAATTTAGACCCTTCCTGCTTATTTCTGTTAGCAAGTGTTCTATATTTAGCTATTGTTTTCCATTAAAAAAAAATAAAACTGTGTCCAGAAGAAAGATTTTATTTTGCCAAAGATCTTTTGCTATCATTGGATATTTGAAAAGAACTAGACTAGCTGAATGGATATCATGACATATTTTTCCTAACTACACTTCTCTATTTTATATGCACTCCAGAAAATATGAATTAAATAAAACCTGTATAAATTATAGAAAAGGTGGCTAAAATTATAGCTGAAGAGCATTAAAGATGTTTTTTTCACAGACTGTGCAATTAGAAAAATTACATTTCATAGTATCCAACTCTCATACACTAACAACAAGTGACAGTATAAATAAAGAACAAGAGGTCTGCTCTTATTATAAGATGTTTGAAAAAAGATTAAGGATTGAAATTTCAAACTGGAACGAGAGAGACATCCTTTGCTAATGAGAGCCAATATACTGCACCAACAAACAGCTGTCTCGAAAACACAGTAATGTGCCTCTATTTTTGTTGCTCTCATAAGCCGAAAATGTTAGTATATTGTAGGTTAATAAAGACATTTCAGGTGTCATTCAGGACATATTAGTAAAATATTATATTCATGACTCTAGAATATATTAACAACATCTGAAAAACAGAGAAGGAAAATTAAATAATTGATAGTACTGGTCATGCACCAGAATACTGCTGAAGGGACATGTTTGCTTTTCAGTGTGCATTATCATATAACCCTTGTGCAGCCTGATACTACTTAAATGCCATACTATTTTCAGCTCTACCTTATCAAGCACAGGAGCTCAAAGAAAAGCAGCCCAGAGAATATCTTATGTGATAAGTCACTATCCTCCTAAATATGTCTAAACTATGGACACCTCATTGTTCCAGAAACCATCTCTTACAATGGTAATGCCTGTTCTTACAAGCACTAAAGATGCCAAAAAAAGAAAAGCATTTCATTGTTTTATGTGAAAAAGCCTGCATTTCTTAAATCTTTCTCCTCTTTGCTCCACTGCACTGAAGAAGTACCTTTGAAATAAGCTGCTTTTCCATTTGAAGCATTCTTAATCATATTTCGAGATATCAGCTTCAAATATTGAAAATTCAATTTATGTTTTATTGTACATCAATTTTGAATATTTTGATTTATTTTTTTAAATTTTAATGGAGTGTTCTATTTTTTCCATTGACTATTTCTAGAAACCCATACTGACCTTTCTAATGATGGAGAAAATTTACACTTCCAGTTCTCTGTAGGCCATATCATTACTAATTGTAAGACCAGACAGACTAATCCAAAATCAGAAAAATTCTGTGCTGTTGGAACTAGAGTAATATTGGTACTCAAAGCTAGATCAGCGTTATTTTACTTACAGTCTAAAATTAGCAGACAATCATAATCAGAAAGACCTCCTTTCAGGTGGTTGTAGACAGCAATAAAGTCTCCTCAGTCTCCTTTTCTCCAGGCTAAACAACCCCAGTTCCCTCAGCTGCTCCTCATAAGACTTGCGCTCCAAAGGAAAGACAAGACAGGAAAGTGAGGAAGGAGAGGAGACCAGGAGAGCCAGTTGATTTTCAAGGAATACCTCTTCCAAACTCAAGAAAGTTCCATCCTCATGGATACAAGCAAAAGAAGCCTGCATGGATGGATGAGATGGTCTTGACAAAACTTAGACGTAAAAATGAAGCATACAAGAGCTGGAAGCAGGGTCAAGTCACACAGGAACAATATAGAGACACGGTTTGAGCATAGTGGGATAGATTAAGGAAATCAAAGCCTATCTGGAGCTGAATCTAGTGCAAGATGTGAAGGGTAACAAGAAGGGCTCTACAGGCATATCAGCAGGGAAAGGAAGTATAGCAACTAGGGCAGTTTATTAACAGAAACACTTAAAGAAATTGGACATACTCAAATCCTGATGTGATGCATCAACAAGTGCTGAGGAACTCTCCATAATCTTTCATACATCAAGGCAATCAGGGTAAGTTCCTGAGGACTGGAAGAAAGCAAATGTCACTCCAATTTTCAGGATGACAGGAAGGAGGATCCAAAGAACAACAGTCCATTCAGCTTCACCTTGGTCCCTAAGGAGGTGATAGACTCAGGAGGGATCCTATTAATGTGTACCTGATAGGAGGGAGGAAAAAAGATGCAGCCAGACTCTTCCCATTGGTGGCCAGTGAAAGAACAAGACACAATGAACAAAAACTGAAATACAGGAAATTCTACTTAAACATAAGATTTATTTATTTTTATCCTTTCCCCCCTGTAAGGGTGATTGAACTTTGGAACAAGTTTGCCCAGAGGCATTTTGAAGATATTCGAAACTCAGCTGGATATGATCTTGAGCAATCTGCTGTAGTTTAGCCTGTTTTGAGCAGGGGGATTGGAAAAAATTATCTCCAGAGATCCCTGCCAACTTCAACAGTTCTGTGACACTGACACCATTACAACTATGGGCAAAGGACTAGAAAGGATATCATATAGCTTACAAATTACCAGTTTAAACCAGAGGGAAATTATCAGTAAAATACTATGATAATCAGTGCTAGAACAACCAGTCAGCTATCAGAATGAATGTGAAATACAGTGATTTATTTTACTAATGACAAAACTAAAGGAGACCAATATCATCCCAACAGATTTTGTTGAATCTAGTTCATGGACAGAAAATGGACATTCAGCCGAGGAAGACCGAAACAATAAAGTTATCTTAACCTTCCAAAGCTGTAGGATCTGCAACTATTGTCCAGTGCTATTTGTTAATATAGACATAGCCTGTGATGAAAGGGAACACAGCACCAGTTGACCCAGGAGTCAATGTCTTGGTTTGATTCCAAGAGAACTGTTATCTATTATAGAACTCAGACCTTACTTTGCCTATAAAGCTTTTTTTTTTTTTTTTACCTATACAACTTACATTTTATAAAGCTCATGGAATATGAGGATGTTGTGAATTATAGTCTATGCAAATCATATATTTGACAAAAAACTTATAGAAATAGACAAGTTGTATATGAGGAACATCTAGGTTCATAGTAGGACTCAGGGATTTTAGCTGTTCAAAAATAGATAAGAAATAGAAAGAAAAAGGAAAGCAGATGCATAGAAATAATGTATTTGTGAAGAAGAAAGAGTAGTATCTACATAGTCATTAAATCTATTGAAGTAATCTGAATAAGAAGCAATGGATAAAAGCAGAAAAGACTGGGCAACAATGGAGTGGATAGTGACAAGAATCTCTTATATAAAGAGTACTTTATATAAAATGTAAAGGTACAGTAGGGTAAGTCTGAAAAGCTCTTTGGAGGCGTACTTGAAGTACATCTTCAATGCTTCTGAAAATTCTAAATTTCTGTAACATAACTCTTAACAGTGTTCTTTGAAATTTCCTCACCTACATAAAAGGTTCAAAAGCATTTATTCGGTCTTGCTTCGACTTACTCAATTTCAGTTAAATTATTGATATACTTAGTATATTATTTACACTTACCTCTGGTGTATTATTTTCTCCATAAGTCTGTTAAAATACGAATTTTCCCCCTATGTTACCTGCCATCAGGGTCAACAGGGTGTCTAGCAACTACCCTGAATTACAAGAGAGCATCCACTAACAAAATAGCCAATTAATATTCTGAGAATTCCAGAGGGAGTTTAAAACTTGATCATTATAAATTTGGAGTGGCATGTT
Organism: Streptopelia decaocto; assembly: GCF_964273445.1. Lineage (NCBI taxonomy): Eukaryota > Metazoa > Chordata > Aves > Columbiformes > Columbidae > Streptopelia > Streptopelia decaocto. The sequence goes on along the minus strand of NC_138659.1, from coordinate 27,768,345 downwards.
CAGTTTAGACAGATTAATTAAAATATCCAGGTACATGTTGTTACCATATTGAATTTACATCTTTTTGTACTAAGGTTGCATTAGTTTGATAAGATGACGTATTAATCCCAAGAGGCGCTAATTAGGTGTGAATAAATGCCACAATGAACTTTTCAGGGAAGCTCAATAGGACATTTTACTCCAAATAGCAACATTGTCAGGCAGTGTAAACATAAATATTGTCTCTTACTGATAAACACACAAACCCCCCAATTCTATTTTCAGACAGCCATAGGACAATTACTCAAAACAACAAGGACCAATCAGTTTCTTGTGGTGCATTGACTATTTTTGAATATTTGGTAAAAAGAGTTATTTCTTCAAGCTACAGTGACCCATCATGATATCAGGCTATAGATATTGTTATAGCTGATTTCACACGTTAGTCAGTTACCCTAACAGTCTAGCATTTACCTTGCAAAGTCATTAGTTTAGCAGAAAATCTTCCCAAAACAATGAGGTAATTTTAGATATACCCTTTTAGTTAAGATCTTTAAAAAGCATAATTTTTTAAGCAGTAAGAGAAAACTTTTTTTTCAGGTACATCAAATACCTACAAAGTAGACATCTACATTGTGCTTATGTGTTGAATTGTACCTAATTCTAATACAAACTTCCTTACCTCCAGTTAGACATGTAAAAGACTATATGAGCTACTTGAGCCACAACAACAACAACAAAATTCCCATGAATTGCCATGAAGAACAGCAGTAATAACCGGTACATTGCATCATAAGTGGTCCCTTCTCTGGGGCTATATAAGAATTTCCATATCTGGCACTCTAGTAGAAAATGTCCATCAGATATAATATAAACATTCACACATAATACATATTTTACATTTGAGACGAGTTTTGTGTTCACAAAAAATAAAGGACAGACAACACTATTTAGAGCCAAGCAAAATTCAGAGAAGTGCTGTGCTTCTCTGGCAAAGTTGTGCCACAGAACTTTACCAGTGAGTGATGGTATTGACCTGCAGCCCTTCTGCTAATTCCAGTTCTTGGTTTTCTCAAGTGGGGCCTGAGCCAGACTGGGTGATATGAATAAATATCTACTGGGCACAGTGATGCACTTTCAGTATGCTAAATATTATTTGTGGTATAGTAATGGTTAGAGCTATGAGAGTCAGTAAAACCCCATTTTGCAAGCCAGCTCTTTTATAGTCATCGTCTTTTTTTTCTTAAACCCTCTGAAAATTCCTGCATAAAAGCCGGTTAGTTAAAGGTACTATTTATTACTCCACGTTGTTTACAAATGCCTGTTTGTACTCTACTGCTGAATCCAGCAGTAGATCAAGCAAAATGTCGAAGTACCACATACACACTAAGTAAAAGAAGCTCCTTTTTCCTCCCTATAGTCCTCAAACACTCCAGACACACTGTTATATCCAAAGTGGTATCCAGTTACCAAGTCTGGCAACTCATATGAACATCTAAATTCTAGGGTTGTTTTAAGTATCTTTAAATTATATGGCAAATAGTTGTCTCATGATGTTTCTGGTACATCTTCATCACTTTCAAGCAACTTTTTTTTAAGCTACCACACAGAAAGAATTTCCCCTGATGAGGAAAAATTAAGAACCTGATCCAAAACTAAATGGAAGAGATTCCCAACTGAGTTCAATGGACCACTTACTAACCACAACAACAAACTGAAAAACAGAAACTAATAATCAAACTCAATATTTTGAATTCAGTAAGATTTTTCCTTCTTTTTGTGGTTGCCAAAACACTTTCAAGGAGGTGTTTCATGGAATTCTGCAGTCCTATAAAATGCCACTTACTATTTTAAATTGGTGTCAAAAAGTAGTAGAAAATGTATGCTTGGTAAAAAAAAAAAAAAAAATTAAAAAAAAGTTGAAAAAGTAACAGAAATAGATGTCATTTTTAATCTACTGCCAAAATCTGACAAACACTTGGCCTTTGGCCAGTCACAGTTGAGGCTGACATGAAGTTTTGTCAAACTAGGTTAACATTACTATTGAATTACTATATGAATTCTATCATTTATTTTGGAAGGTTGGCAAGGAGACAGTAAAATTCCTAGAAGAGATGCTTACATTTTGGAGACTAGCAATAATCTGCTGGATAATGTCTTATGGAAATTAAGTAGATGGAAACCAAATACCATGTCAGCAGATAGTAATTTTTACCAAACAAATCGTAACTATTTAATGGGGTACTGAAACATATATATTTGCAGACACTCACACACATTCTAATTAGTGCTGTCTGCCGTTAAATGGCAATGACTAACAATTTTAAGTTAAATATGCCTTCTTCAGCCTTCATTATATCCTATTTGGTATGTTGTACCTTATAGCTTTAGTAACATAAAACAATGGAACATAACAAACAAGATGTTTTCTTACATTATGCCTGGTCTTGAAAAATGGCACTCTTTATGCCATTTACTGTAAGAGCAGAACAGAAGACTAAACAGGCTGTTTGGATCTTTGAGACCAGTGCCTAAACACCGCAGTTACTGTATCATAAAATACTCTTCCTATAATACTCTCTTTAGAAGGTTCTCTCAGAACATCACTACTCTGATGGCTCCTGTAATTTTCCAAACTAAATTTATACTTAACCTTATCTTATTCAGGCCTATCAACATTCTTAAAGTCTTTCAACTGTAACTGTAGGGTTTTCTTTTTCTCTCTCCTGGTTTCTTCTCACTCCCTTCTCCTGTACCTCTTTCCTTTGCATTTTCTAAGTCACGAAGTATAAGGTCTTACTAAACTATACAATTGCTTCTGTTGTTGTTAAGTGACTGTTATTAGAGAACAGTGAGTGATCAAATATCCTGAAATTCAAATAATGAGAGAAAAGAATTTTTGGCAGGGCTATTCCTCAACTTGGGAACTCCTGTTTGTCTAGAAAGGACCAGTTTACTTGCTCTACACAACAAATCCTATATTCTTCTTTTTCCCTTATTCCTGGATATTAAAAATAATTATGACACTTCCTTTGATTTCAAAAGAAATAACATGAAGGTCTCAATGCATCTACTTTGTTTGCTTTTCCTGGTAGAATTTTGAATGCATGTCATTTGTTTTATTTTACTGTCATAAAGCTGAGAGATTTGTAGTGCTTTCATTTATTGTATTTTGTTAATCTTCAGGCATATCAAATACGAAATATGAGAACAGTCTTGAAACATACAAATTTGAGAAGATAAGGTCTTGACTTTGTAAATTTCTGTATGTTGACTTCCTATACATAGGAGCAGTCTCAATGAAGGTGACTAGACTTTACTAACACTTAGGCAGAACTACACACAAACGTCAAACCAAAGGGGTTCTGTACCTCAGTGAATACCTGGTTTGAATTGTGAGTTGATAGTAGAAACAGCTGAGCATTTTTGCATCTGGAAGCTGGTTGTAGTTATAAACAATAGGACTTTGCAAAAATTTTTTGTCATGGTTCTTTAATCTTTTAGTTTTCAACTGAAACTTGTTTCATTAAAGTGGGGGATGCCTATTCAAGGCTTGCCTTTATAATCTTTGTTGCTACTTGAGACAGAGATCTGGTTTATGTGCATGATTTCTGCAGTGAAGGTTTATTGTATTTACTGAACTACATGCTTTTCTACAGCCTACTTGGAATTTATGACGACATGGTATTGGTTTGACAACTACAGTACATTTCATGTTAGCTGATTGCCACTGAAAATTATAGTATCTAATGAATGAGATTTTGAAAATTGTCAATCAATTACATTTTTCAATTTGGTGATAGAGTTCTGTTGCAAGGATTTGTTCGTTTGGTGGTTTATTTGGGCTTTTCTTCACAAATTGATATGATTTCATGGAAGGTCTTATTAGTGCCTTCTGGGACAAATTCATTATTTTGCATAGAATCTAAAAATCAAAACCTCTGTATCTGAAAAAAATTATTCCATTGATAGAAACAGCAAAAATACACACTTGGCCCAATTTACAAATACTTCACAAGCAAACTTGATTCACATGGTTACTCTGAAACTGGGAACACATCACATCACTGTTTCTGAAGAACGTTAGGTTAACTAGACTAGCACAGCATGCCCATACAATGCGGAACAAGTGGGCAGGGCAGACTGGCTACTCAGTTACTTAATGTCCTATTTGCTTAAGTCCTTGGATTAGTGGTTTGAACCACTAACCACAATAGGAACATCTGCATTACATAAGACACCAATTTCAAATCTTGATTGTGAATTGCAGCTTTACAACTTTATGAGGTGAATCAGCTGTATTCTGTGGTGTACACTACTGAATGGTCTCTTAGACGTAGTCTTTAGATCAACACATATTACTCCATACCTAAAAATATAGAGTTTGTATTCTGAGTATGCACCTTTTGAGGGGCTCTTTGCTGCTTCCCTCATTTTGTGCATCTTTTACTATGCACTGACACAGTTGCTTTCTAAACTATAAACAGTATGTAGTAGTTGTGTTGTAAAAATAAAATTATTAAACATGCAATTGTCGTTCTTCAAATCTAACACATTGTACCTTCTATTTTGTCCCACTCCCATGGGAGAGGGAAGTGGGTGAGCACCCTGGGTGGCCATTTGGTTGCTAGTCAAGGCTAACCCACCACAACTAGAAAATCAGGAATGTTGGTCTGGATTAATTTATGTCAGTGGTCAAATTATGTAAGGCAGTTACTGAATAGAGCTCTAGATCAAGTGCCGACTGTTCATGGAAAATAAATAAAAGTTCAGTCTAAACCAAATTTTGTCCAAGGAGGTAAAATATTAATAAGTAATCTCCATGCTGAGATATCCAGTTCTTTTGCTTTTCTCCAAGCTACATAACTGACTAGGAACAAATGGGGACATTCTCTAAAAAACAAGCAGCATATTGAAGGTACACAGACTGGCACAGGGATAAGTTCCAGCGGAAGAGTTTTTGAAGAAACAGCTAGTAATGGAAGTGGTAAGTTTTAGGTAACATATTGTCTAGTTTATCCTCTTCCTTACATTTGTTTGTGTCATGTTAAGAATAAAAATTTTTGTGGATAAGAAAATTCTCAATCACTTAAAAATCTATTTACAGGTCCTCAAAGCTTACACTGAATTGACCAGTGGAGTAATTATGATCAACGTACTTACAAATAGCCTAAACAAAAGGTTTAAGTATGAGAACTGTGACCTTCCACATCTGAGCAAAAGCCATTTTGGCAAAAGCCAAAGGACAAAGCCATTTTACCTACTGGTAGTGGGGTATGAGTTAACTGGAACAAGTACTATAGGAGACAAATACTCCTAACCCTGTAATCAATGAAACAATGTCCATGTTCTTCCAGACCCAAAGCATTAGGTTTTAAATAAACGTGAACATCTTTTTCATGTAGTACATTCCTAATGACTGCAGGTCCCACATTAAAATCCTGTGTAACGACCTCAAGTCTTGCTTTACACACTGTTTATCTACACTACATTATTTCTTTGATTTCTCAGAGATGTGTCTTTGGTTTCTTATGCTACAAGGTAACACACCAAAGGTTCTTTATCCTGTGACCAGAACCTGACATGATATGATGCAGAAGGCTTGTAAGAGCCACATAAAATGCTTAGAAAATACTTTTAGAAGATGAAGGCATACCAAATCTGGTTATGATTATTTTCCCACTGGAATGTTATCTATCCATGGCAGGTACATAGAAGAGGCATAGACAGAAAAATAATTTTCATTGCTTATCCTATTGAAAACATACTTAACTCAGTAACCAGAAAAGTATTGACCAAATGCTAAAACTCTATGTTTTAAATATGTTCTTCAGCAAAAACATACTTAATAGAATTTAATTGATTATTTGTGCTGTTCATTTAAATAATGGGATATTATGAAACACACATGGATGTAAGGAATCAACTGGGCTCAGCACAAACACATTTAAAATTTTATTGGCTGATAGAGTACGAGAGATTTCTTTTGATTTTTGTTTCTGCTGTTTTCATATGTTGAACATATGGTATGTGTCTCTAAAGCACAGTTGACACTAGAAATCAATAAAGCCTACTCTCACTTATGTCCAAGCATCATTTGTAAATGGCTTTAACCATACTTTCATTAATTCAGTTGCTATGATCAACTTCTGATCAGTAAAGACCAAGTCATGAGATTCATAAATCCATCTGCCACAATCCATTATTGGGTAAAACTGGACAATATTTCATCTTTTTTTTTTTTTTTTTTTTTTTTTCTTCAGGCTTGTGAAATCCTTTAAATACAAAGTAACCAGGATAGCTCAGAAAGTGACTTGGAATTTTGTTTTTAACTTTTTTTGAACTTTTTCAAGAATTCTTTCCATACAGTATGTCATACACAACAAATTATTTTACAATCACATAAAATGTGAATTGGTTTAATTTACCAACAAGTTATCCCACTTACAAAACGGATTTACCTTTCTAATGATGAAGTTACATTAGCATAAAACTGAGCATGAACTTAGTAGCTTTCCAAGCTCAGCAAGGTGCAATTTTTGCGAGATTTACCCTCCCTCTTTTGAATTTTGATATCCTAATCCAAGCTCCAGCAGCAAATACAGTTATCAGATAATTATTTTGTAATTACATAAAGTTACTCAGAGGTTAGAGATAAAAAGTCACAATACAGCATTTTCCACAAGGGATGTGAATACTTAAGTTTGCATTCCAGTACATGTGCTTGCAACTTGACCAGCATTTCTCACCAAATCCCTCTCTGCAACAATGCCCTCTATGAAACTGAATACATCAGATATTATATTTACTGTAATAAGTCCATTCTATTCTGAATAAATGCTTTATGTTTTGTCAGGTCTGAAGATTTGGCCTTCTATATATTATCTGTATTTTCTCTCCATCTGTCTTGAACTCATCTTTGTAGCTATCAAACCCAAGCACATTATACTGCATCCCATTTATACACTGAACTACATTTTGCCTTTATTAAAAGCTGACTTGTGTCTCACTGGCAGCATTTGCTGCTTCCTCAAGAGTAAATAATTTTCAGATAATCTTCTGCAACTATATATAATTTTGATACTTGAAAATGACTAGTATACCTCTTATTTCACTGAATGCTTTTAACACTTCTTTCCCTCCTTATGGAAGTTCAGAACAAAGCTGATTCCTAAAGACATTTTACAAGCAGTATCACACAATGGTCCATGGCAGGTGTGTAACTCTATGTTCCCTTCAGCCACTGAAGCACACCAGCACCCCCTTCACTCATTCAACAATACCCCACCTAAGTCTCCTTCCTGTCTTTTTTGTTTGTCTGTGGTTTTGTTTGTTTTCCTACAGCTGGGGACATCATGCAGTTGTTTCACATTTTAGTTCTATTTAAATTGTCAAGATCTAAGCTTATTCCTAGAAACTGTTCAGAGATTTTTCAGCCTTTTGAGTAGGACTTAATACTGATCCAAAACACTGACTGGGTTCCAAATTAGAACAGGGTGATATGGCGAGCACTTTACAGAATTGTTGATAAAGATGTGATGTTAATTTAAAATATTTTTAGACAACTCTCCTAGAACAATGCTGTGTACTATTAGTCAATAAAATAACAAAGTGAGATTTTATTTTGCATTTTATAATCTTCACCAATCTGAAAACACATGCATTCAAAAAATAATATATATATATATATATTTTTTTTTTTTTTTTTTAAGAAATCACAATACTTTGTCACCTCTCATCTAGAAAAGTCTTGGGGAATATTTAGATAACTAGCATAACAGCATACTACATACATCCAGAACATGAAGGCGATCATCATGTCAAAGTCAGTAGGCTGGTAAGCACTATTAAAGGGATAAAGACAACTTGCATATTTTCATGCTACCCATGCATATAGAAATGGCTGAGACTGCTTGATAACTTCTCTTGATTTTGAGAATTTTGCTGTACAGGATAGAACTTAATAACTAAAAAGGGAAAGATTCATATATACTATTTTAAATCTCGAGGTTTCATTACTTTCCTTTTTATTCAAATGTAATATAGTTCAGTCTTCTAAGAATTGCCAGTTTTTTTTTACTTGGAAGTGTAATTTTCTACTATTACCCTAATCAACAGTCCCTGGCACTTTACAACTACACTGACATTTCTTTCTTTTTCTTTTTTTTTTTTTTCTTTTCTTTTTATTTTCTGGGGGTTGGGGCAGTGGGCAGATGGCAACAACACAGGAAAATATCTTCACCTTTGAAATCTATTTTACCAGCTTTCTAAGTAAAATATTATGACCTATTACATCATCTTAAATATGAGTTCACCTCTAGAACAATGTCAGTAAATAGGAAATACGATTCCTCCAAGAAAGTGCAGAAGCCTCATTTTGTGCACAGCTGATAACAGAGGACATTTGCAGAACCTGTAAGGGGAAGCCAACCCTTCCTATACAACTCTGATGAGATTCTGTCATTTCCCTTAATCTGAGAAATTGTACTTGTCCTATCAGTAGAGCTTTCAGCAAATATTATAGCAAAACCGTGCTTTATCTGAAGCATCATATGAGCAACTGCTTAATGAGAAATATTTCATGATAATTTTTTAAATAAACTATATTATTTCATGTTAAAACATAAAACATTGCATTTAGAAAAGGTACTACAAGTCAAGAATTTCACTTTCACTCAGATTGTATCAAAGCAATAGATCTGACCTGGGGCAAGACATTTAGCCTGGTCTTGTCTCTAGCCCTTCTATAGACATGTAGCTGAATGTGAACAAGAGCACAGTCTCCCCAGATTTTTCCCTGATGAGAATGGTGATTTAGAGACATTATTTCTTTGTCTGTTTAAACAAATACTGCATATGAACAAAGCCTGGCAGTGGGCACAGCTAGTGCATTACCATCATTCATGTGTCTTCTACAGATTTCTAAAACACAAAAACTTTTACTCAAAATTCATCATTCTTCATATTTCAGCTCTTAATATAAGCCAAAAAGGTGGTCTTGGAAATCTTGCCTCTATATAAAGCGCTCCTCCAAATATTAGCGTACTTTCGGTGCATGTTAAAAGAATTGTCTCTTATTTTCATTCACACCTTTCATTCTCCCCTTTAGCTTGGATCTCATTCTATACCAATTTTCCCCAAATACCTCTTCTTTCACTACAAATCTCCCTAGAACATTTGCCTTCTGCTAAGACATCTGCCTACATTTTGCTCAAAAAAGGATAGAAAATGATAAAATATAAACAAGAAAACTGGTCCTTGCTACATTTCAAGATTAAACCTCTGATAATATTTTGTGCATGATTTGGTTTTGACACTGTAGTCAGTGATGGTCATATATGACACAGCTTTTGCCTACAATTCAGAGCAGTGCATTTAGACATCTGGTGTAAGTTCAGCACTTTAATGAAGAAAAAGACTAAAGATGAAGGTAGTGTCTACATTCTAAATCTAAAACAACTCAGAGGACAAAAATTGAGGTTTTGTTGGACCTTTTAGAGAGCAGCAAAACCTTTAAGATATATAGCCCCTTAAGGGGCTATATAGTTCATATAGTCCACAGGGAAAAATTGGCTTAAATTCACAAATACTGCTAATTTCCATCTATAATACTAGATTTAAAAAAAAAAATCTGACTATATATGTAAAAGGCATATGAAATGACATCTCATTTGTAGATCAGCTACTGTGCCCTATTTTATAAATTTATATGCATTGCTAGCTAGTTAATCGCGTGGAATATTCTACTTGACCATTTCACTATAATAACAGAGAAAAATATAAAAGTACTTGGAAATAAAGAACATCTCACCTCCAGAGAAAGGTAATATTGTAATATGTCAAATAAAGGGGAAATTTTTTTAATAAGAATTGACCAAATTACAGTCAAATCATCACAATTAGACAATCTACATATTTGTCTAAAATAATCTAACCTAGAAAAAACAGGAGCCATTACTATCTGATGTAAAATGATCATTTTGCCACACCTTTCCTTTCACACTTACAAAAGAGAAGAAAACTCGAAAATGAATTCCTGCATGACTAGAAAACCAACCAAATATTCCATATCTGGAAGAAGGTAGAATGAAAAATAATTATCTAGAATGTATGGTTTATTTTCAGAAAACAATACAGACCAAGATAAAGTTATTTGAAACCACACCTTTACCTTCATTTTAAAACTGAGGGAAAAAGTTCAACAAAGGATCTCCCCACAGGTCCACCTACATTATGCAGTATGATGAAATCACACTTTTCACTGTAATTAAAAAAAAAATCCTGCTTAATATCATTTAGTAATTCCATTCATATCTCCCAAAAACACAGAATGTATTTGGGCTGTGAGAGAAACTCAGCTACATAAACCACTGAAATCTTCTTTTATCTGTAACTTGAGTAACGCTGTAAGATTATGAGCCAGATGGATCCTGAAGTGTTACTTTAGTAGGCTGTAGGAAGATCACAAGTTTATCAGCACTATTAAACACAGTCCAGTGGTCTGTTTTTTTTCAACACTGCTCAACATACCATGCTGTTGTCCTACAACTTTGGTAGATTGCTGATTCTGAAAATTCTGTATTTTTGAAGTCACTTCTGGCTTTGCAGAAGTGACCCCTTGTCACCTGCAACTCATCAACTGCTCTCTCCTTTGACATCCAAAACCATAGTTTAGCACTTTGAAAGCACTTATCACAAGTGTTGCCTTATGGTAAAGCTTTTGTCTTTGCATGCCATTGTTCAGTTTTCTTTCCAGCTTTCTGAGCAGCTCTGTTCAATAGAGGCTGATGTTAAACAAGTGCTGTACATGTGCAGTGCAGCATTTGCCTTCTATTTTCCTACCTAGTCCATAAACTCACAATGTGATGATCATTTTCAAACTAAAGTTTCCATCTGTGACTGCTGCCTTGCATTTAATTTAGAAAGCTTTACAGTCATTCCAGTTTCTAGTTTCTGCTATTTCTCCACTTTTGTGCTGTAAAGGTATTACATTTCTTAAATAGTTTATCTGTGATCTTCTTTTAAGTGAAACATACCAGTTTTTGGATCTTTAGGAAAGATTCCAGACTGGAACCTTTGCATTCTAGTCCAGCAGAACAGGTTTCTCAGCAGCAAACACCTTCACACACTGCATTCTAGTTTCTCAATAACATTAAGGAAATGGGGCCAAATACTGAGCTGGTATGAATTACCCAGCCCCTTTGCTGAGGTCAATGCAGCCTAATCATCTGAGCTGATGGAGTAGTTTAAATTTTTGGTATTCATCTTGCTCAGAGTAGAGCAATATCTAAGAAGCAATGCAAGACATTATTTGAAGCATGCCCACATGTGAAAACTTAAATTGTCATCCCTGTGATTAACACGGCAGTCCTGAAATGCATTTTTAAAATTATTGAAGGAGCTGTAGAACAGCACTGAAAATATCACCAGTGTGAGAAGCAAAGAAGTTGAGGATGGTCACTGTTGTGCCAAGTGGGCTAACTTGGGAGCTCCAGCAATAATCTGCAGGGTGCTGATGTGAACCAAATGCTCCCCTGACAATCCTTTAACGAGTTAAAAAAGAAATAGAGCCTATATCTATTTTGTTAGTCTGATTCTGCTTTAGATTTTGACCAGACTTCGACCTGATATGTGCCTGAAATCTAACCAAAACCAAAACAACAACAAAAACACCACCAAAAACCCCCCCAACCAACCAACCAAAAAAAACCCACAAAACACCACCACCAACAAAAAAACCCTCCAAACAACAAAAAACAAACAAAAAGATGAAATATGGATAGCTTCCAGACTCCTAATTATAGCTTGCAAGTTTGTTCAGGACAATTTCATATTGCCATATAACATGATATAACACACATTAAGAGAAAAAACATTTAACAACTTGGTATAAGTTTTCAGGTTTCACAGCATGGATTATTTTAATCAGAATTCATCTGGACATTAATGGCCTGTTTCTCCTCTTGCATCACTTTTACACTGACATAACTCAATTAAGTTCAATGGAGTTATTTCTGATTTACAATATAATATCTGAGAAGGATCAGACCCAGAGACTTTAGTGTGCCTACCATCACAATATAAATAAGAAAATGAATCCTCACCATGAATCAGAAACATTTAAATCAGGTAGGGACCTTATTCCAGGAATAGCATAATGTTAAGTCTTTGGAGTTTGAGAAGGTTTAGTGTTCCCTTTCTTAAAAGTAAAAAAATAAATAAATGATCCTAAACAACAACAAATAACTCCAAACTTCTGCAATGCTCTACATAGCTGTAAAAACCTTTCTGGATTACTTCTTGGTATGCAATTTTAATATCCTCCTCTCTTTGACAAGGTCAGGTCTGCTTTCTCTTTTAGGCAGCTCAGAAGACTCAAGTTATAGCTAATTGCTTTGATTATTGGTTCTGTAACCTCTAATTCCCTGTGACCTTTTCCAAGCCCATTTTCAATTTAATGAGCCAAACTAGTAAAGCTTATACTGGAGTTTTGATGAGAGCTGCCAGAATGTCTTGACAAATTAAGTGTTCCACATACTATGTTGCTTTCAGACCAAATGAAACTGCAGAGTTAATGTTGTTATTTTTCTTTTAAGTTATATCATTTGTTTGTGCAGAACAGTTACTTTTCACAGAAAAAAAAAATAAAAAAAACCCCACATTTTTATATACTACCTTCTGTAACTTTAAGTTAGTCATACTTATTCCATACAGGCTGGTCCCTCAAAGATTAAACAAAGATTGTATTAATGCAACACTGTAACACTGTTTTCTTATCCATTTCTATATTTGATTAAGCTAGACTGATTTATTCAACAACTCCACAAGGGTGGATAATGTACCAGAGATGGAAACATCCTTACAGAAGACGTTAAGAAACTTCCATGGCTTCTTCCAACAAAAATGAGGTTATTATATTAAAAGCATTTTTATTCTAGCTGGTTTGTACCACTCTAATTGTGTCCACAATTGTCAGGGTTATTTTTTGCAGCTATTTACTGCACTGCAGCAATTCAGCTTTCTTGAAGGTTGAATGTGACTGGAACTAGGTGGACGGTGCACAAACCCATACTGCCTTTCCCTTTGATTTTTTTTTTTGAGGGGGATGCAGGATCAGTATCAGGATTTGTAGTAAACCAAAACTCAATGGGGTGTAAAGGATAAGGCATTAGTCCTTCCTGCTTACCTTGGCCTTAGTATTTCATGCTCCTTGTTCCTTTAAAGCTAGGCTGACTAGATTACTGTCCATCATTCTTTGTTTTATGGTTATCATGTCCCTATTTGTTCTTTTTTTAATAACAAGTACAGAATTAATATTTTGTTTTCTAGTGCATTTAGATAAAGCAAGTGTTGTCAATATTAACCCAAATATTAATCTACTAATATTAAGTTTAAAAATCATAGAGTTTCTATGGCCAGACATCCCATAACCTCTTAAGTACATCCGTGTTTTTTCCATCTGCCTTTGTGCCACATCTGAAAATTTGACCCTGCAAGGTCTTTAGGCACTTAGAAGTTAGCATGTATCTTTCAGACACCTGATACATAAAGTAGAATCCAGATACCTCCATCTCAAATTCCATCCTTTTCTACATCGTGGCCTCCAGAAAGGTATCTCTGTCAACTTCAGATTCATATCTGCCCTTCAGTAACTGTTGACTATATGTACATATTTTTTATGTGATTATCTTTTATATGATGATCTTGTTACCAAAGTAGTTAGCTGCCTAATGGTGGCCATTTCTTCAGCAGTATCCTGCAAACTGTGTATTATTTGGTTATATTTGATTTAATACAGGGATCTACTTTTGAACATCACGTACACAACAATAGGTTGCTTTCAATTACATGTATATCTTGGTTTACATGAACAAGGCAAACCAAATAACTCAGTTTTTACTGGACACCAGTTCTAATAATAAGTAAAATTTACAAATAATGAATAAATGATCACTATTATAAAACTCTTACACCTATTAACCATAGGCCTGATTTGGCTTTGGATTACATCAACAAAATCAGTTCACTATTTCAGTGAACTCTAAATAATGTAAAATCACCTTCAGTGGAAACATGAGCCTTATACTTAGGAGTACGTGGGTTTCCACCCCCAGTCTCATTTGCTATCAACAGATTTTATTGGATACCAAAGTTGCAAGTAAAGAGTTCAATGAAATTAAAAGAAAACTAATACTAATAAGAAAACATGTATCAACAAAACCTGAATTTCTTTCTTTCATGAGCATAATAGAAGAGCTGTTAAAACAAGAGAAATGTAACTGGTTTGGTTTCTTTTCTTTACATATCATTATTATTGCCCTTTTAAACAAAACGTTCCCTTGCCATGCCATGCCATGGCCAGTTCTGGTAGCAGGATGAAGCGTTGACTTGTTTCAGGACAGCTGTTTCATCCTTAGCTTTGAAAGATGCACATTTGTATGTCTTTTTATAAAACTGTCTCTCCAAAGTAAATCCTAACTCCATTATCTAGAATAATGAATGGTTGTGATACATAGAATGATAGGAGGAAAAGAAAAGAAAAGGTACTACAGGTACCTAATTAACACCTTCTGGTAGGATTGGATGCCTTATAATAAACTTCAGTGCCTCTACACCAATACAAATACAGCTTTGATAGTTTCTAGCCATTTCACATCTAATTTACACTTATATTGTACAGGAAGCAAAAGGATCACTTGGAGGTTTCTGGCACCATTTTGGTTTGTTCATTTTAAATACCTACTTAACTGTTAGAAAAAAGTATGCATTAAGGCCCTCTTCACCACTCTTAAGCAATCACTTCCAGTGCATCAAGTTGTAAGCATGCACTTTGGTCAACTCCGAGCATTTCCCTACAAATTACTACAACCACATGGTCATTAGAAGCTTTTGTACTTCACAGAAGTTAATAATATCAAGAGTATCTTGTCTCCATAAACTTCTCACTGTGATGCTACCCTTTACAAACTACATGTACTATCCAGAAAGTGACTGAAGAGCCTTTGGTTTAGGATTTTTTTTTTTTAACTTCTTAAGATAGTTATTATTAAATAAGATTTTGAAAGATTATATTGCTTTAGAGGTCTATGTCAACTTTAAAGTGAATAAATCTCAAAATAAAAACTGAAGCTTAGTGTCTTGGTGTGTATGAGGCAGACCTATGTACTTCATGTTAATCCGAGCCATTGATTTTTTAAAAAGTTATTTTTTTTAAGTGAGACACTGAAGCTCTATCTAACCTGTTTTATGGTAGTTATGTATTGTGCTGGTCTATTTTTTCTTCTAGATTAGAGCAACATTTTTCTCATTCCAAGAGATGTTCCAGCACACTCTTGGTCATGATAAGGACAGATCAGTATATTTCCAGAGCAGCTAAAGCCAGATTATAATTGGAATGAAAGGCAATTTGATATCTGAGATTGTACAATATCAAAGGACAGAGAGGTAGAGAAACCTCCCAGTTGGTGACCTCAGGCCCACTAGAAGGAAAGTGACAGAAATATCCTTACCAACCCCTTCCACAGAAAGACAGAAGATCATTCCCCAGAAAGTAGGCAACAGATGAAGATATGAGTGTTCAGACTACCTGGCATCAGTTATCACTGTAAGTAGTGCTAGCATTAAACTGCAGATGTGACAAAATACTCAAGAAAACTTATTTTCATTAATATTATTTAGTATGTGACATTATTTATCAATCAATCCTGAAAATGGCAGCAGGTTTACCGTTTTTCTAGGTGGTTACAGTAACATATGTGAAGGCAAAGGATAAAAAACAATGTGGAAAACGGTTGGCAAACCAGCACAGTGACTAATATCAGCACACAACCCTATCAACTGTGCCATACTGCCTTAAGGAAGGAATAACAGTGAAGGGACTATGCACAACCATCTTTTCTACTCTTGGCGTTATTCACTCAGCACTAGACAGAGGTAATAAAGTGACTGTACGATATACTGAGGGCTCATCTGGCTCACTGGCGAGCCTGCCAGCATAGTGCTTTTGCCCTGAAGGAGCAGAAAATATTTGACATCAACAACCTGAACTACTGGGATTGTGACAGCAGGTCTGTATCTTTTTAGTGCAGCATGTCAAACTGAAGAAAGTAGGGAAAGCAACATGGGACAAACGTTTTGACCTTACAGCACTGTGCTGTGGTGATTAGATACTACAAGTGTTATCATTTTCCCTGCTAACCCTTGCCAGGAGCAATGCCTTCTGCTGTACTTAAGACTGGTCCTGTTTATGTACATATTATATCCTCCATTGGCAGAGAAAGTCATTAGAAGGAACAGTTTGATTCTAAAAATTCTATCTATTCTGTTCAGAAATGTATAAATCGTTTAATAAATAGAAATAACTTTCTCAGATCAGATAAAGGATATGTAAACTTAGAGAATTTTTTTAAATAGTCAAAAGTAATGTTGAAAGGACCTTGAGATATAGTTAATGCCAAAGAAAAAAATAACTTCAGTGCATTGTTCACAAATGAAAATTGCAACACAGTTTCCTTTACAATATGTAACACAAAACTATCTGATAGTGCATCTTCATGGTTCATGTTTTGAAGTGATTCTCTTTGTTCCTGTATTGTTATTAAGAGTAATGATACAGGTTTGCTGTAGAGAGGCTTCTTTCCCATGTCCCCTTCTCCCCCAAAAAGGCCATTTTTATTCCTATTATTCCAGAACAGAGGAAGTAAAAATCCTGTATATACAACCATAGAATCATAGTTTGGCTTGGAAGGGACCTTTAAAGGTCATCTAGCCCAACACCCCTGCAATGAGCAGAGACATCTTCAACCAGATCACTGTGCACTTCCTTGTATCTAGTCTAAAACACCTATCTATAATCAACCCATCATATATCTAACATATCTATCTTCATTGCAATTTTCAGTTCAGCAAATTAAAGAAACCAGAAAGAAGAGTTGTATTATATCTATAAGACCTTAATTAAATCCAGGAGGTGCGTGACTAGAGGCTCCTTCAGACTCTTGCAGTGAAAATATTCTGACCAGAATTGCAATCACATTTTTAGTTTATATTTTACTGCCTTTGCTACTGTCTAGGCATATCAATACAGTCAACAATAAAAGGGATTTTACGAATCTCAGTAAGTGTCTAAAAGCTTTTTAACTAGGATTAATATGAAAAGATATTATAATATACATAATAGTAATTGGAGTACACAGCTGAAAAAAATAGCAACACCAGGCTATCCTAAATACTTACACATCTATATGGTGTGTCTCAGTGTCACTATTATGCCATGGCATAGAAAATCTTCAAAAAAAAAAATTTTAGGAATTTTGGGGCAGAAGAGATGTTTTCTTGTAACTCTTGATGAAATACATTATTTTCAAAACTCTTCCTATAACAAATGTTATTCTATTATGCAACTAGATCACCATAACTAACGTGATAAGTTCAGAAACCTGAAACTGCTAATGGAAGATATCTACACATCTTTTGGATAATGATATTGAAAGACCAGCACTGACAGAAGAGTGGGACTGCTGAATATTAATAAAAATATGGTGTGAAGTTTTCTAAATACGTATACTGAGGTGGTTCTACTGTTAACTTTAGCGTGAAATAATTTGTTAATCATGAGCATACAGCCAAAACTCAGTACTAACAACTGAGTCTGCAAGTGATAGGATTTTTTTTCTACTGTAATCAGTGGAGCACTTAATACATCATCTGTGGTTTTCTAACTTAGAAGCCGTCATACAGTTTGTCACAGATCAGAAACACTACAATGTAACTTAAGCAATGAGTCACATGCCATCATTAACAACCAATGCTAAAACCCCACAAAATTAATATTATTCACCCATATAATCAAATAGTTTATTTGGAAGTACTAAAGGAATTACTTCCTTGAGGAACAAAGACTTGAAGGCCAAGTTTAGCAGAATCTCTCTCGAAGTCAGGGAATTAGATCCCATATTTGCAACTAATAATTCAGCCTCTTCTAATACAGCAGGATTTCATTGCACTCTTTAACAGTGAAACAACACGTTTTAGTAATTTTACTTTCTATCACAGTTAATAGTCATATATCCTGAGAATGTGAAAGACAATTTTTCCTCACTAAAAAGGGAGAGCTATCCTTGCTATTTACCATGTTGTTAGGTTGACATATTTTATTTACATGTAGCTTCTCCCCATCTGAGGTTTCATACTGATGGTCCTTTGGGGAAGTTAAGTACCCCAAAGCACTACCTCTTTCAGTGTTTTGTTGAATTTGAATTAAGATTCCCTGTAGGAAGTTGCAAAATTGTTCAAAATTTACTCTAGGCATCCTAAGAACCCTAAAGCTTCTAAGGGACTTGTTTAAAACTAAAAACTGAATATCTCCTGAAGGAAAACTACATGTCAGATTTATATTGTAATGCGTTATTGTGCTTTTTGTTCTAATTGGGTTTGAAGGCAAAATGCTGTTGTTTTGCAAATGCTCCTAAAGTATTATTCTGGTATTATTATCTCCACATAGAAAACCAAACAAACAAACTACACAACAAATAATAGTACCAGAACAACAGTGATTGTGGCAAATTTTCCTTCCATTATCCCTATTATTTAATTATACATTTTTGTGTCTACTATGAGTAAGTAGTTTTAATATTTATGGTGAAGTATGGTGACAGGTTACATTTTATACAAATGAAGTAAAAATACTTTAACTGTCTAAGAGGACAATATTTCATTTTGAAAAATTTAGATTAGCCTCAAGAATTAGATAAGGAACATGAAAAAGTAAATAATATCTGCCAATAAATGACGTATAATCATTAGCAAATTTGTACCACTACTTTGCACTTCAGCAATACTAAAATACTCTCATTTAATGCTAATCAAAACAGTAAAAGTAGCCAAGATACGAGAAGCCTAAATGCATTGTTTCTTTAATCACAGAAATGTATTGAGTACCGTATGTGCTTTGTGGATATTTAAATATTCTTCAGTACAAACTACAGTTGGCACCTAAATATACATATGATTCAAATATACATGTAGAGTTATTCACTCAGGGTTAGATTTTTTTGATGTAACAGAGTATGAGGCTGCTGCATATTCTAAATATAACCACAATATGAGTTAGAAAGGTATTGTGCAACAGAGTTTTGTCATATTAGAAACTCATCTTTTAGATCTTATCTTTCGAGACAGAAAGATGACTTAGCAATTACTTTGTATTATTTATAATTTTGTTAAAACTTTTTGCTTTCAAAATTATGCCTGGTTGTCTACACATGTAATTGAAACTCGGGTAATGGCAACTTCTCCAAATAAAACCTAAAACAAAAGCCCACCAAACAAATGTGCAACAATCCTTCATCTTTTAAAGTAACACCAATACTTTAAAAGTGTCTTTTGTCTTCTGTGTTATAAAAGTTAGCAAAGCAATAGCTTGTCAGAATGACATACACATTAGATATACTTAATAGCTCAATAGGTTTTCTAGAGATAAAAAAAAAAGCCTCTGTTCTTGTTTATCTTAATGAAGCAGAGTGTCCCAGGATTCTTTCATGGCTTTCACAAGCTAGATTTGGTCTTTAGTTGTGTTTTAATATAATCAGTGTAAACTGATGGATCCACTTTCATCACTAATCTTCTCTACTGATTTATTTTCAAATCAACCTTTTCTGATTTTTCTAGTGCCCCAGTCCACTCTACATAGCTAAATCAAGCAAGAGTAAACTAATGTCATTTAATATCATATTCTCAAAATTATTTCATAGCTATAGTTGGTACTTGATACGATATCAAATATTTTCTCTAAAAGTTTCTTGAGAGTTCAAAGTTTAACAAAACATATTTAAATACAGGAACAGCACATTGCAGATTGGCAGACTAAGGCAATTCTCAATGAGCTGATGTGAGAAATTGAGAGTTAATGACCTGGATTCTCAAGATGGTCCAGGCTTCTAGACTAAGACTGCTGGCTATGACACCAAGGCTGTCTATACCCCCGTGAAACAAAATGGTAGGAGGACCTTCAGCTGAAGACTCCTTACCTTCTACTAAGAAATCCTCTTACTGAGTGAAATATGGTTCACACCAGATCCAGCTCCTTCACTCAAATGGTATCTGAGATTTGTAAACCCTCAACAGGTCTGAAATGGTGTGGGTACAGGCATAGTGAGACTATGCCATGTTTCATTACTTCGAGATATAACACTCAGATCTTAAATATACAAACAAGCAGAAAATTACTACACTCAAAATTCCAACGTTGAAACTATTCAGATTCTTGAACTAAACATTTACATTTTAGTTCACTGAACAGATTAAAGTTCTGTTCTCTCAATGTCTACATGTTTCTGCACTACAGGAAACAGATGGTCTTTGACACCAACCAACCTTTGGAAAGAAAAAGGAAGGGAGTTCAAATACAAGTCAAGTCCACGTGCAGTTCAGTTTGCCCATTTACACATAAATCCTTTACAGCTTACATTTGAACCCTGTCCACGCAGAAGAAAAACCTACTCTAAATTCATTTGCATTTTAATTCTCAGTAGGAAAATAACAGAAGAAGGTCAAAACAGTTATACCAAAACAGTAATGTACTTCAACTATATAGAAAAGGTTACAATCAGAGGACACCAATTTTGGTGCAGCCATCCATACCAGCTCCTTCACAGTATAGCTAAAGGCTCCATGGAACAAGTAATTGAAAACATTTGTAATCTAGGTTATGTCTTATAGGAACAGCATTTCAGCGCATTGCATAGCATAGATCCTGAAGATGCTTATTCCACAGGCTACCAGTGTGTATCACTCAGTTAATATAATTCAGGATGCTCTCATTTTCATTTTTGCATCAGACAGCCTTCATTAGGTACAGCAAAATGTTTAATATATAACATTTGTTCATATTATGACCAGCATATACAGGATTGGGCAGATTGTATGACATGAAGGTACCAGTATAAAAGATCTACAAGCAAGCCAACATGCCCCATGCATTAATCGTCAGTGGGTTATACAGTCCATTGATAACTACGTCTGTCATGAACTGACAGGATTTCCACATTTTCCATACATGCAGATATTTATTTTGACAATGCAAAAATCATGAACATATATTAGAAACAGAAAATGGGTTTGAATGCATTTAAATGAGTATGTATTAATAAAAGAAACAAGGTTTTACAAAATTATACATACATTTGGAGATAAAGACCCTTTTGTCTAATTTGACACGTTCTATAAAATGTATGTTACTTCATTTAATTACCATAGAATTTATCTTTCCTTGTCAGCTTACACACAGTTAGAATAAAGTGTCATTTCTTATGATGTTTCTTTTAATTAAAGTAAAAAAGGACTTTTCTCATTTAGAAGCTGGGCACAATAGGAAGAAGGAAGTTTACATGCTTGCCATTTCAAGCAAGGATCAAGACATTGTTTCTTAGTGTGACTCATAACCAGGAATTCATATCTAGATTCCTGTTAGGTTGTACATCTGAGTCATGTCCTCTCACAAGGTGTGGTGCAGAAGTTATTCTGAAAGTTATAAGACAATAACTTTCAAATACACCAAGGAGACTTATAAAAATGAGCCACTCCGGTCTCCTGGAAATGACTAATGAGAACTAGTTCAGCCATCACTTGCAAATATTTATTCTCCAAGGCAGAAGGCCATAATTACCAAGGTTTTAACAACAGAAATACTGGGTAGGTACACTTCCCAAACATTCTGGGCCAAACCATATTATGTGGCATAAAGACAAGACAAGCCACCACTGCAACCTATATGTATATATGCGTATTTAATTTGTCTAATTCTGGAAGGTAACCAAACTCATGCATAAAAGCAACTAGAGAGACTCTCACTTTACAGTCTGTCTGAGAATACATAGGACATACAAGAGGCAGAGTTTAACAGACATGTCTGCTTTCCCTCTCCTGAAGACTGTATCTAACACTTCTCAAGCTTCCTTTCCCCTCTATATGTATGTGTCTTTGTGCAGGACATGTCCTGGCATTTCAATCAAATTCATACTTGGGAACCCCTTTCTCCCTTTTCCACATATCATTCATTGCTACTTGTTTCAAGTAAGCAGGTAAAGCAGGCAATTTTGGTCTCATGGGCTACCCGTTTGATGTAAATCTGTTTATCAATGGAACTCAAAACGAGAAATGGGCTCAAGTCCTACACAGCAATCAGGCTTCCATTGCAATACAAGAGAAGAAGCAGCATGAGGCAGGCTAAACCCTTGGTGGTGTGTTTTATCTGTGAAATATATGAATTATACTTTCTAGCTACTCTTTATAGTCTTCTGAAAATCTTCCTTTCTCTTCTATATCAAGCAAAAACTTGTTTTGGGGGGCATGTCACAAGAAGCAAAACAGGGAACAAATTAAGAAAGAGCATTTATCATGTAGGGAGCAACAGATCTATACCTATATAAAAACTATAGAAATAGTCCTACTGCTTTTCATTTTGCTATGTCAGAAAGTTCGTCTAGGAAGCAAAACACTCATTGCTCATAGATTTAACACCATATTTAACTCCCCCCGTGAATTGCCACTTCATAATGAAAGTTCAATGTGTACATTACAATCTGATGTACTTTCTTTGCTGCTAATGGCATTTTCCCTTCATGATGACTTGAAGAGTGTATCCCAGACTAAGTGAAAATTTTTCCTTCAACATAAAACAGAAAGTTATTGAATACAGTTAAGCAAAACTAACTGTCTTGTAGGAAGTCCACCTTTTTTTCAACAAGGTTACTTAAGGCTGTGCTTGAGTTTTGTTACCACAATGTAATCTGATAAAACTGATTATTTTCTTATGAAATTTAACCTTTGGTTTCTAAATAGCCAATGATATAAGGCATAAATTTCAAATCAAGTCATACCAGAAGAGAAATGGTAATATTTTAACTGTACTTGTGATATGACCAATCATTTTAACTATCTTTTTGCAAATAGGATTTATTTTCTAAAGGTTCCCCAGAGATACAGCTTTTCCTGATCAGAGGCTAATTTTTATCATCTCTCCATGCATTCAGGTAAACAGGTATCTGGACCATGAACTTCTTTGTGCTTTGTGGTAGTTTTCATTCAAAGGTCAAACTAATTGATTAAAATGGCAACTAGCAAGTCCATATAATCTGATTACACAGTGGCCCAATAGTCTCCATGTGCACCTCATTAGGTCTAATTGCATTGAAGTGAACTGTAATTCACTGTTAATCTAAAACAGCTGAGAGGATGGAGTTCTTCACACAAAGTGCAGTCAGGTAAGTAATTTCAAACATGTTTTGTGTCCTTGCAAATTACAGTAGACTTAAGAGAATGCTTGCATATTACTGGCAAAATGAAAAGGCTAGTAATCAGTAGATCAGGCTGGAGAGACAAAGACTAAGTACCTAAGTGCAAAACAATTTTTGCTAGCAAAAATTTCAGAGATGTACCTGCATTAGACATCCATAAGTTTGAGAAATACTATTCAACTCATTCCTTATCTGTTCTAGGTCTCACCCCACTCCCTAGTCTTCATAGTACTGAAAAAAACCCAAATATTTTTGCATAAAGAATATGCAGGAATAGTGTGAGCTGCTTAAAACTCCCTTGTGTGTCGTACAATGGCAACTTTACTGCCAGCTATCTGGGAAGCTTTATGTTCCTGAATGTAGTTTTCTCTAGATCAGGGGACACAAAAAATAAAAATCAAATCAAATCAAACCGGTAGGCAAGTAATGAAAAACAAAGTGCAAGACAAGTATAGAGATTTCAAGGCTAAACCCAAAATCTAGCCTTTGCAGCAGCATTAGATTGCTACAGTGCTCATCTTTTATATGTCCGGCTTGCAGGGCAGAATCCATGTTTGAAGAGTATGATGCAAGGTGCAGTGACAGTGATGCACCTCAGGAAGGAATCCACTTTGGCTGGCATGGAAGAGACAGGTAAAGAAAATACCTCCAAAACTTCACATCCAGACAGGGGAAAGCAGGTCTCAGAGCAAAAGTGTGGATGTTTATTTCAGCTAACATCTGAATATTGTTATATGGTTTAGATTAAGCCTTACAAATTAAGTATCTTTGACAGATGAATCTCATAACTTAACTTCGTCCTGTTTCTGGCCTCTTAAGTCTAAATTTGCATCTCCAAAACAAGCAGAACAATTTAAAAGGGTAATGAAGATTGGTTCAAAAAGTCAAATGCCAGCACATATGCCAATGTCACCTAAAAATTCTAACCTGTCTAGCTGAACATTCATAACTTAGTATCTAAACTCCATTCTTACTAAAAGAGCTCTTTATTTAACCACATTGTGAGACATCAAATCATGGAGTGGGCCTCTGCTGTGCTACGTGGGACAGAAGATGACAAAAACAGTCACTTGCCAGGCACTGGAAAAAAAGGAAACCACACATCAAGCTTGAGAGAACAGAGAGATATAAGCAGAGGCAGGTGCACAAAGAAAATAAGAAATGCAACATTCACAGCCTTTCCTAGACATTATAACAAGGGAGAGTTTTAAGGACTTGAATTTAATGAGGTCATCTTTTAAATGTTTATGGTAAGTTTCAAGCACAGGGTCAACACAGAAGAAAGCAGAAACGTGCTTGTTTGAAAATCTAACAAGTGGGTAGCAAGGGTATAATGGAAAGCAGGAGCTGACATCTCAACAGAAGGGGAGGACAGACTATAATATACTTGTGTGTGATACAATAGAGACACAAGCCATGTTGCAGCATTCACTTGGACACTATGAACTTGTCAAGGCCAGAAAAAAGAATATTAAGGCAACTGAGATACAAGATGTTAAGAGCTGGAGCAAGAGTTTCAAATGTTTTCTATCCATTCAAACCATTGTCTGAGACATGCTACTCAAAAAGGAACTACAAGGATAAGACGAAACTTAGCTAGAAAGAGGTCTGAGGTGATAATGATAGATCTGAGCCTCCATAAGGTGGCAGGAAACAAAAGCTAAAATAAAGGCCTCAGGCCAGGGAAAAATGTCTGATAAAACACTCTGCTCTAGTCATGTACAGCTGGATCAGTCAGTTCCAGTGATTTAGCAGCAATGGCAATCACAAGGAAATATTTTTTTTATGAAAAGACAGAAAAGAGTCCAGAGGTGACATCTTTGTTTATACCCAAGACTTAATAGTTTGGAGATGGTAGCTAAAACAGAATTTGTACACAAGATTACTGTGCTTTTTCAATTAATAATTTAAAAATATATATTACTCAGGATGGTCTTTACACTTATTCTTCAGCTATGGCAAAAGCTGAAGGTTTCCCCCTTGCTCAGAAGTTTTCTGAAAGTGAGGAGAGCAAAAAATGATATAAAAAATGATGCTACACAAAATACATCCATGAGCCTGCAACTATACCTGTGTTGATTATTACAATGGAGTGTAAAAATAGAAGCTAACCATATGTAATATCCATGCATTTGCTAGGCAGACTGGTAGATAATTAAGTTTATGAAAAAGTGCTCACCCTCAAGCCATAGGAAAATAGTCCAATTTGCTCTATGCCAAAAAAAATTCTACTTAGTCATTTATGATGAGATTTATTTGGAACTATTGGTAAGACCTTCATCACTTATGGTGGAATATTTCTTGTGAGGAAATAGAGATGTTAAGGTCTGCATGAAGCTTCACAGACAACAGAATCAGTACTAAAAGGATACCTGATGGTAACTTTGTTAGCTTCATTCAATTGTAAAAAAAGAGAGTTAACTCTCAGACTTTATTTGATCCAGGATGCAAAGCTCCGCTGTCTATCTTTCTTTGCTTCAATCACATGTGTCATAAAATGTCCAAAACTGCTTTCAATCAAAGTCAGCATAACAGTCTTGATTTCTGATGAGATTGCTCACCCTGGAGATCATCTGTGATGATCAGTAAAGAGAAGAAGGAAGAGGTGAGTAGAATTAATCTCATTAATGTTGGAAGAAAAAAATAGTGTTACCAAAGCACTAACTGCAATTGCTTCATATAAGAAAGAGATCCCTCCCTGTAGCCCTCCTGAAGTACTTTGATGCATTCTGCTTGGACTAACCGTCTTCCCTAGTTTTTCACCTAAGAGGAAGACCCTCTTATCCTCTCAGTTTGTATTTATGGGAGAAACAACATGCTTACACACTGAAATGAGAACTCACCCTGAAGAGTGGCTGTTGCTAATGGTGGGAAGTACAAGTGTATAAGGGAAGTTAAGTATAAGCATTACTTTCTGAACTTACTGCCCCTTTAACTCTTATATAAATCATTGTCAATTGC
Organism: Streptopelia decaocto; assembly: GCF_964273445.1. NCBI lineage: Eukaryota > Metazoa > Chordata > Aves > Columbiformes > Columbidae > Streptopelia > Streptopelia decaocto. The sequence goes on along the minus strand of NC_138659.1, from coordinate 27,742,111 downwards.
ATTACTTCAGGAAGAAACAGAGAGAAAAAAATTATCTTGTAGAATATGCACTCAACTGACTAAAATTGCCATCTATTTGTGCAAGCATGCTGCTACCACTGTTGTTTCATCATGCTATAGCTTCTCTATAATTTTGCCTATTCTAATCTTTTAGGTACAGATCCTTTAGTTGTTACATGTCCCTGAAGACACTAAGTAGCAAAGTAGCTAAATACATAGTTACCTAGGTAATCTGCAGGAACAATGTGCCTCGCATTAAGTGCAGTGATTATAACCTTGCATTCACGATTTTGTTTCTTTGTTGCTGATAAGGAAATTGCCAACATCCAGTAGAAATGCCTCGATAATATCTTTAATTACATATATAATAATCATATGCTCATATCATATTAGCCACTCCAGTCAGTGTAGAGCATGAAAACACTAAGACACAGATGTTACACAAAAATAATTTAATACGTTAAGCTGTACACTGAGAGAAGCAGAAACAACACATGCACAAACTGTGGTGCTGGTTGACTTGTATATGGGGTTAAATCAAACCTCTCTTTCTTCCTATTCCATTTCAGGGATCCAAAATCTTTACCTTAGATGATATGACTGTCCCAGACTTCCGTAGGGCTCTTTTTTGATGCCCTTTGAAGGCTGTTCCATCTACTCTTTAGAATCCTCATCTTTTCACTAGCTTCTCCAACCCCTTGGTTTTGTGTTGAAGGGCTTGCTTTAAAGCAAGGAGAATATGTGTGATATTTAATGGTTTGGCTAGTGAAGTTCTGATCAGCCCCACAAATTTCCACACGTCCTGTAGTTGAGTGCTCTGTACTCATGCGTGCAGAAGACTAGTGTGACACATAACCAACATCTACATAGAATTAATACTACAAAGATATGGAGAGCCTTTTTATATTAATAGAAAATACTGCAGTGTCCCAAACACAAATAAATGCATTATCAGTTTGTGAATTGCTTGCAAGTGCCTGCTTTTTATAGTCAAAGGTAAATCTATAAATTCCCTCCTCTCTCTGGGAGAAGTTACAATTTAATATCTTTTATTTCTCAATTTTTTTCCTTAATATTAAAGAAAAAAATACCCCCGAAATGTCACTTGATTGATTGTAATGGCCAGCTGTTACAGTCTCAATGGAAGTATAAGAACTGCTGCCTAAGGTGCACTGAAGAGCGCCAAGCCTCATAGCAACTCAGCTCATCCTAAAAAGCACCACAGTCTGGAGCGCAAACTGCAATTTTAAATTCTCCCAGAGACCCATTATTTGCAAACCATTGACACAAACAGCTCCAGTCCCCCCATCAGTGTATACGTGGGGAGCTCTTCATCCACACAGCCTTGCATGCTCAATAACTTTACATGCTTGAAATCCTTATGAAATTTTGGCTAAAGAGGTGTTCTCAAATATGCAAAATGGTTTTTTTCATTATCATCCAAAAAGATTATTAATGTATTAAAATGTACACTCAGTTCCTCTTGATTTAGGAAATTTTCATTATAGGAAACAAGTTTGGTATCTAATAAATGTATGAAAAAATAGGAAATCTAAGACAACTCTCCCAAAACTACTAAGAATAGCTTAATATATCTTTATATGGTTGGAACTAAGGCAGGCAAATGAATCCAGACTTTCAACATTCTCTCAAAATTTATTCCCAAAGGATTTTTTTTTGAGTTAGAAATCCTTGTGGAAAGGGATTTGTGTGTAGACACTAAAACATTAATATTACTGTACAATGGAATCTGCTACATGATTGCCCTTTGCTTATGCTAACTTCCTGTAGAACTTTTAAAAAGAAGTTTTTAACAACAGACAGATTAAATCTAATCTGATTAATCAATGATAACCAACATTCATCATAACCAGCTGGTGCTCCTATCAGCAGTGAGCCCAGTGGATAGTTAAAATACTGCATTTTCTTGCTTTTTAAAAACAACTTTAAAATTAACTCGATGAGTGTCTGCCTCTCTAGCTTATGCAAAATTAAAATAAATGATAAAAATAATTATTGATATTTGATTTGATTTAAAAATTACAGAAAGAATTCAGGATGGAAGCATTGAAGGTGTTTGATACTTTGCAGACTAAAACTGTACTCTTCACAGCTCCACTCAGAAATTTCTATTGCAGCATCTTTCCTAAGCATCCTAAGTACAACATCATCTATTACATCATTTGATATGATTTTTTTTTTCCTGTTTTGTGGGAGTTTGCTGCTCCCTTCTGCTTTATTTTTGGGAAGAAGCGTTCAGCTTCTCTAAAAGAGTACTTTTTATTTTTAAGCTATTCTTTCTTTACAAAAAAGAGAATGTTCCTGAGTGGCAAAACACACTACTCTTATTTAGATTCTGCTACATAAGAAATTGAAGAATAGGCTTCTTTAATGCACCCCAGAGTTCAGCTCAATTCTGCAAATGGACCATGCAATATTCACAGCTTATGGTGTGAAAATTTAGTATGTTATTACATCTACCTGAAGTAATTCCCCCATCCCTTGCAATGTTTAAGTATTAATATATCTACAAAAGTTTTTCCTTATATTTATCAAAACCTCTTTTTTGTCTTATCAGTCACATTTTATCTTCCAAATGTTTTTTCCAATAGAAACACTGGAGAAAGAGGAACACGATAGCAAAGGAGCAATAGGCATATTCATATTCGCTGTCATTGCTTTCTTTACAGGGAAACCGGCTCTTCTCCCCTACAATTAGAAACTTCATACCAGCAGCCAAGGCTATTCCAAGCAATTTTGAGAATGAACAGGAAAGGTGGAAATATCCCAACTCCAGGATGGCAAATAACAAACAATAAGAGAAACATAACACTCACGCAGAGGCAAAACATTGCAGCCAACTCCAAGCACACAGTGCATATCTGAAATCGCACACACATACACTCTATAGCAGTTGCAGCTGCAGCTGTAGCAAAATACCTACTAAAATCCAACTGTGAACAAGTATTAACAGGCTCATTGCATCAATCCCATGGCAAAAGTGACACTGAGACATGAAGTTTTTGCTAATTATCCGCCAGCCATTAATATATCTCCTGCTGCTAAGTTTTATCTCCTAACATTCCATCTGTGATGCTTTTTTACCTTATTTCCAATTCAGCTACTGAAAATTTCATATGTAAGATATTTCTTGGTCAAAGCAAAATGCAGCTCTGAGAAGGCTTCAGTCCACAGAATCATGTAACAGAATAGAAAGAATGTTCATTGTAATCCTTAGCAAATACCTTCATCAAAGAACTATCAAAAGATTTCAGATGACAGCATGAAGCTTTGCAGTTGCTTTTCCTCCATCTTTTCTTGTGTGACAGAACAAGAAGATCTTGTAAAATTATCAAAAAAAAAAAAAAAAACTTTTACTGGGCAAAGCCATTTTTTCTACCATAGAAGTAAATATTTCCGTACTATTATGTTTGATTTTTTCCTCTAAGGATGAATTTAAAATATTTTGAATACATGCATAAAAAAGTGGGGCTTTGGGGGGGTAATATATATATAAAAGACAATATTAAAAATGGGTAAGTTTATTGTGGCCTAAAGTATTTGTCGATACTTAATGCGTTTTACACATTATACTTAGCATTTTTTTCTGTGCTGGGAAAAGAGAATAAATATTAATCTATTCCACCAATTAATTTGCACAACAGTCAGTTTCTACTAAATGGGCTCTTGCACAGGCTTATAACACCACATCTAATGAAATAGCACCCTCGGTAACCTGCACAGAGAAAATATGCGAGTGATGATATGGGTTTTCTTTGAGGTTTTTTTGGAGTGAAAGCAAAAAATATTTGTCATACCCCATCTCCACAGTACAGGGGGACGGTAAAAGTTTCTGATCTGTAAGGACAAAATGGACCTGAGGCCAAGTTAATAAGTAACAGGGTGATTAAGTCACTGTTCAGATACAAATGAGAGCTTAATCAATTTTATTTTTCAGAACTCCAAACATGCTTGAGCTACAAGCTTGATCCTTGAATAAAAAGCCTGAACAGAAGATGTTACTGGAAGACATACGTAGTCTTTTTAGAGCTAACACATATCCTATGTAGCAATTTCTTACAGAGGATTGTAGCACTGTCATATCATGTACTCTAAATCGTACATTCACACTTCAGATTGTTCACATTTATATTGTGCAGCATATTATGGTGGAATGTGGTGTTTTATGTAAAAGGTTGATTCAGTTTTTGTCAGTACTTCCACACCTCTAGATTCCATTCAGACCTTCTGTTCAAAACCATTGGCAGAGGTTCCTACCCTTCCCACTCAGACTTCCCAAATCTCTTCCCATTAGTCATCTTGCTTCATGGTAAGCTCTCCTTATCTTTCTCCAAGTGTCCTACACTACTTTTCCACCTGTCTTGTCTTATTATATCTTTCAAAGGTCTTTTCTTAAAAGCATCCATAACTTTTCCTTTTTAACATAAAAAAATGTGAAATGTCCTATAAATACATTAAATAGCACTAATCAATTTCTTTCATTTCTTTTTGAGATTGTATGTATTTTTTTTTTCCTAGATTATAAAGCTCTGCAGAAGGCTCAGAACATTCAGAGATGGCAATAATGTTGACAATACACAAACAAGTAGACATTAAAAAGCATTTTTGTGTTTGAGACTGTACCTTGAAAGTATCAAGTTGTTCAGAAAAATACATTCCATTGACAAGAGTAATGAACAATCAGTTCTGAAACAGGTAATTTTCCCACCTGGAGAATGAGGGAGTCCAAATATTATTCAGGTATAATGTGCTAGATCTGATATAAAAGATCAGCACTTGCAAATACTATAAAAAAAAGAATGTTCTGAACATTATCAGTAAGGCTATCTAAATAGTATAATCATGACTTTTACGGAATTCTTGTGCCTTTCCATCAGTAAAAAGTCTATCCTCATAACCCACAGGCAGGGAAATTTTATTTTACAGATGGATAAAAATATTATAGGCACCAAGGAGGCCTATGCTGGAGACAAAGTAATAAAACCAGAGTTCCTGAGTCCTTGCCTCTTGTCCAAATTACAAGTAAGACTGACATAAATCAGTCTGCTACTGTAGCAACTGTCATCAGAAAAGCACAGAAGACCAGAATCAAATAAAGAACAGTATAGATACATCTGAATTAAAGATATATAGATATATCTGAATTAAAGAAATCTTTAATGTCTTTCATGAGGTACATATATAAAAGACCAAACCCCAAGTGGTTCATAAGGTTAAAAGTTAAATTTTACATTATATGTTTTTCATAGACTTCTGATATTTTAATGAACTACTGAGCTGGTGTGTTCTACATGCAAGAATTCTAGTTGGCATCCTTCCATTAAGATGTATTGGCTGTGCTTTGATTTAAAAAACAAAACAAACAAAACCAAACCAAACCGCAAACACCACTACCAACAAAATGAAACAAAACCCACAAACACCAAACCATACTAGATACTAACTGATACAGTATGAAAATCTGGAGTGCTATTCAGAATGAAAGCAGAACACTAAGCATTCTCCACTCTTGTTAGTAAACTCCTTCCCTAATATTAACTTCACCTCCCCTACTCTTGTACCTGCTCTACAAACGCTTCTCTAGACAAATGTTCTCATTTTTGGCCAAGAGAGGAAAACTGAAAATAAGACAAAAATGTTTCTGTTTTGTCAGGATAAGGAAGTAAATGCCATTCTTCAAACAATTTGGAAGCTAGAAGCACAAGAATTAATGAACACACAGCACATTGGCAGATCTACAGCAGCAGAGAGACTCTTCAGACAAAGTCTTACAGTGTCTCATACATCTAAGTGCAGATTCCTTTCGAAAAACAACTTCTATTTTTTATATCAAGAAACACTGATGTTGTGACAACCTTTTGCTGCCACTGATCATTGCTTTTACATGGTTTGACAAACAAGGAGACAAAGATCAGACCCCTGTGAAGGATTTTGCTAGACTCCTTCATATTTGTTTATGGTACCGCTGCTACCTTTGTATTTGGTTGTAAAAGCTTGCACATATAGAAACAAGAAAAGTATTTCAGACAGAATAAGGTGGGAGAATTTTTTGTAGCCTTGTACAATACCTACTCTAACTTAATAAAGACACAATAGACTTTCATAAAATCTGAAAAGCAAGCAAAGAGACATGGAGTGGTTACAGGGTGAGATGATTTTCACTGCTTGCATCTAAACTGGGATAAACTAATTCTGTGAAGTTACTTGAGTGTTCGTCATCAGACCACAGTGAGCTGGATGTGCAATGAAATGTCCTTGTGCCCATACCCTTGTACACTCACATTTCCTTTGGAAGGAAACTTGGGCTCTCCTGGTACAGACAATCAGAACACCAGGACAGGACTGACTCCTCTGGAGCACATCTGCCTCCAAATGTGGAAACTACCAAAGAAATCATTATGTACTTATTTTAGCACAGCCAAACAGGTTCTGTTCACAATTGCTGTGTGTAGTGTATATTGCATCACAATTAGTACAATATCACAATCCTATTGAAATAGATTATTTCTACTGTAAAAAAAAAAAAAAAAAGTATTAAATTTAGCCTTTTAATACTCTAGTGTATAATATCCTAACTAGGGAAAAACGATCTGTTGAAAAGGAGGTTTTACAGGATGTGCTGTGTTTTCTATGATTTTTTTTAAGAGTCTTTGAAAATTAATTAAACAGATCGTGACTTGTATCTAATGCAATAGTATATGTGCAACATATATGTGAAATAGGAATTGTTGGCCTGTAGTTTAGATCGTACACTAATTGTACACAAATTCACTAAAACAAAAAAACCTTTCATGAACAGGATCACTCACCATATATACAACCAGTTGAAAAGAAGAAAGCACAGTGTAGTCTGGACTTCATTCCTTCTCCTCCCAACTGCTTTGCAGCACTTGGGAGGGTTTGTGGTTTTTTTTTTAATTACCAGAGATCAAATTTTGCAATCACACTCTCTCGCTTTCTCCTTCCTGAGTACAAATTTAGTGTGCACACACAAACCTGAACCTAGGATGAAGACTTTTTGAAAATTTGCCCTCTGGTGTTTAAACACAGCTAGATACTGAAACTTCACTTTGCCACTAAATACAAGAAAACATTGAAGGTTATGACTTCAAACATTAGAAACTACATACTCACTATTTTCTTTTCCTCAGTAGTTCCAATTACCTCATTAATATCTGTTTTCATGCTACAGAGAATATACTTTGGAACATCTGTTTGTTGAACTGGGTATCAGTGAATCACAATTGGCTACTAATAGCTGCAACAAAGAAAATTATGGGAAGATTGTTTCTAAAGCACAAATGTTTGCAGTTGCTGTTTTCCAGCAGCGAATATGCTTTTGGAAAAAAGAAATAAACATTAAGAAGGGAAGCGCTGTGGTCTCCCCGCTGTCAGTATCACATATTCTGTGAATGGGAGCATCATTTTGCTACTATGTAGCTAAACAACTGCTTAAGTGATCGATAAAGACCATTATCTTAAATCATAGCATGAATTCCCAATATCATACATAAAATCAATAAAACACACAAAGAAAAGGACTAAAAATTTCCACTAAAACATAGCCTGCTGCTTTGGAAAATAATATTTAGTAGGTCGGGTTTTTTTGTTTTACTAATTATGAGCTCAGTGGCAGTTTATTCTGCAGTAAATCTGCTGGTGTGAGATTAAACCTGTTATTGAACAGAGTTTTGAATCTACTGCAAGGCACTCATCACTGCTGGAGAGTGAACATTGCTGTTATCTCATTTAAAAGTTGGCCAGCAAAGCAGCCCATTTGTTTAAAATGCAATTAAGCTGGTGTCTTGAAGAGAAATTAGCAAGGAGTACTTCATTCTAGAGGCATAAGAGGTCTGTTCATAGATACATTAATCCTGTGATTTGGGACATCATTACAATTTGGGACTGTGTTCCAAAAGGATGTGCAGTACACATAAGCACTTGAGATGGGTCAGCTCTGTTTCATGAGCTCCCTAGATCTTCTCCACTAGTTCATGCATGTTGCATGTGCTTGCTACAGAGTTAAAAAAAAATACTAACAAATGCTGCTGAACTGAAATTATTGGACATTTAGCAGCTTACAGATCACTGTTAGGTTAAAGAGGAAGTCGAAGTCTATTATTTAGAAACATACAGTAGAATTATTTCAGTCTTATGGCATATATTCCACTGTTACTTGATTTTTAAGATGCTGATCAATATTACATGTAAAAAGGCTAATTATCTGAAGTAGAAAGACAAGTAGAAATAAAACAAAAACAAAACAACAAACAAAACCCACAAAAAAAACCCCAAAAAACAAAACCAAAACACCACAGTTTTTCAGGAAGCAAACTGTGACACACGGACTCAATACACATTTTAAAATAACAAAACTTTTATAAAAGTCTGCAAAGTGGAATAGTGAAGGACACGTTCTTCTCTGATGTAACTTGACCAAAGTCAAATGCCAAGTTCAGTCTTTACAGAAGTCACCAGTTACAGCAAAGCAGCTTTTTTCCTATTGACCTGTGTAACATGAGAGGACAGTCCCACTTTGAAGAACAAGGAAACAAAGACAGGCACATTTTCAAATACGTGTGTGTCTAAATGTACACACATTTGCTGCAGAGAAACGGTTTAGAGGTATTCACCTCTGGGTTCACTCTACAGGATCTGTCTGTACATACTTGGCTGTTTATATGCATTTTATAGAAAACATGTAACAATCTAGATAAAGGCTGAATCTGAAAATTATTTTGCATGTAATTTTCTTAACTTGTCAATCATGGGAATGCAAAAAAACATTTTTGGCTGTTGCCTTTGTTCAGAATATCTTCAAGGATGCCTTAAATTCTGTTCTTTGTTTTTCTGGGACCCTCAGGGCCTTTCCAAATCCAGGACTTGTAGAACAACAGTAGTATTTTTAACACTCTGCTTTTCCCCACCTCATCCTGCAAACAAAGATTGAAGAGGAGGGATTCTGTATGCTGTAAACTTTGTGTCAGTTTCTTATTACACTGGCCCCCTCAGATTTAAAAAAAAAAAAAAATAATAATAAAAATTAAAAAAAATCTCAGCTGGCCAGGGTTTGCATTTGGTTTTTGTTCTCTGCCTTGCTGTATAAGGCTAATGATGGACCAGGACCTGAGTCTGGTTGAATGTTTATTTTTCATATTACTGTGATTTCACAGTCTCATACCAAAACTTCATGTAGCATTTTCAGTGAAGTAAAAGCAGTGGATGCTGGTAGCAGAATCCAGTTAACATCTTCTGTCACTGTGGACAGGACTCATTGTTTAAATTGCCAATTCATAATAACCTCAGTGATCTGTTACTAGTTTCTGATATGTCTCCAAGATCTAGCTTTGGGAAAAGTTGATGAGACTTGGGCACTGGACAAACAGGTGTTTTGATCATCACAATTCACTTTCTCATGGTTGTAGAGCTTAAATCTGAGCGTAGCTACACCTGAAGCACAGCAGACCCTTACCTGTGCATGTCCTGAGCAGTGCTTTTCCAGTAAGTGCTGACTGGCAGATACCCGACAACAGCAAGGAAGCAGCAGTGTGCTGCTGGGATTTAAGTAATCTTTCCACAAAATTAGATTTCAGAAAGAAATTAATATCAAAACATACACTTCAGCTGCCTTGTTTTTTTGTCTTCCTGTCTCTGAACTAAATGAGACTGAGGAGCAAGCTCTGAGTGAGAAAGAGTAGCAACACACTGGGAAAAGACTCCACTGTACTTCTACTTACTTCTGTCCATCATCACAAACTACCACTGGACTGTAAGCTGACTGAAATCTTCAAACTCCAGATTTTCTTGTACTGAGGAGAGTTCCTGTGGGGATACTTCAAAGTTTTCAAAAGGTAGGAGAGTCTATGGAGAAGGCTATACTCTTTCTGTGCAGCCTACAAGGATGCCACTCAGCACACACAGATCTACAGTTTTAAACGTTAGATTTAAATGCTACTAACAGGCAAAAATTAGTCTGTTGTGACAGTGAGGAAATACACGGAATCAAAGCCTAGCTTCTGAAAACAACTGTTTTTCCTCTGCCAAGGGCGCTTTCAGCCCCAGCTGCATTTAGTTCAAAGACAAAAGAGTCCACAGCTGAGGCTCAAATTGAAAATGCTACTTTCAAATGGCACTGGAGGCTTTAGGTCCCCACGGTTTTTTATTCATTTAAATGAATAAATAATTAATAACAAAACAGAAAATAAAAACATTTTACCTCTTTTTCTGCTACTTTTTCCTTAGACATAATAATTCAGCTAGTGTGAAACAGCAAACAAGTTCCAGCCACATAGGCTGGAACCTTCATTAGTTAATCAGATCATTCCCTTTTTTGTATTCCACAATACAGTGCTTCTACTGATTTCTTTAACCTTTCATTTTGGACACAATTAATGTAATCACACTTCTAACAATTTGGAGATGATTTCTCGCTAGCAAACTGTTGCATACACTGATGTGCTTCCTATTTCTGACTTGACTCTCAAAAAGCCAACAGAAATAGGAGTTTGAAGTTAATTTCTTTTTAATTATCTCTCCTTTCTTACTAATTATCTTTTGATCACAGAAAAGAGGAACAAATTATAAGAGTTTTTTCGTTATCCACAAAAGTTGATGATGTCTGCATGTCTACTATAACATATTGGTGATATTTATTGCTTATGCAAGATGTCTTGACAAAATTTTGGAAGAAAAGTATGTACATTACTCTAGTCCAAAATAACTTAAAAAAGCATACAGCTACCAAGATCATGAAACAAACTATATCCATGATATGACTGATAGATTTTTTTTTTATTAGAGGCAAGTCAAGGATTATCTTCAGCCAGCATATATTCTCTGATCTTTCTTTGATGACCCATAAAATCATAGGCCTAAAGCTACAGCTAAATATTCTAAAGTTAGTCTCAATAAAGCAGTGAGATTCTTACCTAACTCCCCTAATTCCATGTTTATAACAGAGTAAGTCACCACCTCACTGGAGTACCAACATCTCTATGGTGTGTTTTCTAGATTTTGTCCAGCCTCTCTAACATGCCAAGCAATTTGGCACCTACTTCTGCCTTTGGGAGGCTATTCCACAATCTAATGATATCACTGTCAGGAAATTTTTCTGCACTGCCAAGTCATTCCCAAGAGTGCCACTTTTATTTAAGGGAGGGGAACTGATTCTGGCAATAGTGTAGTTACTCCTCTGATATTTTCAGTTAGTGGGTGCAAGTAGCCAAACACCATCTGGTACCCAGCTGCTACAGTATATTTAGAGGCACCTAAAATCTTTCCAACCCTCCCTGGCTCATCTTTACTCTTGGAATCAGCTTCTTAATCATTTTTAAACATTGTATTGTTTTGCTATCTGGAAAATTCTTTTGTATGTATACAATTATTGGAAGGAAGAATTTAATTATAGTTCAGAGACTATTATGATGAACAAAGCAGTGAGGCAGGGTTTTTTTTCTCGCCACTTCAGTTTAATTATCTTTAACAAGTTTTAATAGTGTATCTTTTTTCAGTTTACAGCATGCAAAGTGTCTCACGAGATGAACAAATCTATGAAAGCAGGGCAAGGTTAGTGGCCACACTTGTACATAAACATGAGCAACAGTAGATCTTTTATGATATGTGCAATAAAAATATAAAAAGGGGGATCTGTATGGCAGCTTTAGCAGTTAAAATACTTCTAAGTATTCAGTAGGCATGTTTCAAAGGCATGCTTTCGCACAAGACTCTGCACAGTGAATTATGTTTGCTATAATCGACTTAAGAAAAAGGTAGACAAGTTCATTTAAAAAGGTGTCACTCTAACAAGGTGGTTAATGACTAACCTATTCTAGGTTCACGTGCAGTCCCTCCCAGAGCACAACATCCACTTAATATTTTTCTCAAGACTCCCTAGAGTGAAAACTGTGTTTAGTTTGTGCCACACTCCTGCAACATAAACACAGTATGTATTCTTCACGGCCTGATTCCAAAGCCCACTGAAGTCAATGGGAATCTTTGCAAAGGGGTAGTTTCAGATTAGAGACCAACGCATAGCTAAATATTTTATAGTATTGTAATGAAAATTGAACAAGGAGACAGGATAGAGCAGGAACCTGATGCAAATCTTCCGTAACATCATTGAAGTGATATATCATGTAAAAGTAAATGTGTGCTCTCTGCATTTGTTATTGAAGTCACTGGGAGTTTTGCCTCAGAATTAGATAAAGGATATGAGGCATCCTCAGTCTGCTCCAGTAGTGCAGGCAGAAAGGTAAAATCTTTCATAACAAAAGTAAATTACTTTTCTGTCCTAGAGAATATTGCTGTCCAGGAAAGCAAATGTGGTCTCCATCACCTTCAAGATGCAAAATGAATATGCAAAACCAAGATCAACCACTACTGAGAAAACAGCTTATTTCCCCGTGTGAAACCTTTTAAAACAAGAAATAGAACTATTCAAGGTAAATAAAATCTTGTCTTTCTCAGCACACACATCTTCCTCTGAAGAAAGAAAGTTCCAATAACTGGGAGCAAACAAATACAATTGTCCACAAAATTATCTCTATAAAGGACACTTAAAGCAAGTATTTTGAGCCCATCTGTCAGATTAGCAGTCTTCTGTTGAAGACCTCTTCTCAATTGGTATCTATGCTGCCATAAACACAAAGTGCACAATTGCAACACCTGAGCCAGGACATACAGCACCCACACGTACTGAGATCCCAGGACCTGCCTGCCCCAGGTTTGAAGGCCTGAAGAGATCAGTTTCTTTCAGTCCAAGATGAACCAAAGACAGTTCTATGAGCAAAATCTCAATATGTATTTTGCTTGCCAGGGATCTCAGGCATGTTTGCATGAACAGAAGATTTCCCATAGACATTTTGCAATGAAAATCACTGACTGCAGATTCCATACTCAAATCCAGAGCTTGGTTTACCTTATTGCTTTTCTATATCAAAATGTAAAAGCATTATAAAAGGCAAAGAAACTTGAAAATTAAACACTCCCTTAAAATTGGAAAAGAATTACTATCAAGAATTATTTGCTTGAACGTCAGTTGTGTTCATTCTCAACAAGGGGAACAGCACATTTAAGGTGCAGTCTGTATGGATGATCTGAAAAAAGTGCATCTTGACATAAAGGTAGTAGTATTTTTGCATGCTTTTTCCAAAGTATGGTGATACCATACGTTCCCAGTTGTATCTTAGAGGCACTTAAAAAAATGCTCAGATTGTGTTAGCTGCAGCTTTGAGTCACCAGCACTCTGAGACAGAGACCTCTGTGCAATATTTCTGCCTGAACTCTTTAATGTTAGTAAATTCACATGCAATTGAAACCTAAATCTTATAACAAACTGTTAGGCAATCTTAGGTATGGACAACAATAAAAGGTCTGCCTATAGTAAAAGTGAAAGAAAAAAAAAAACAGAAAAATATGATTAAGAAGAGAATGAAGAGCAAAGCAAATGGAAACACTATCCACACACTGACACACAGAGAAAATCTGTCCCCATCAGAGCAGAACTGCAAATCTTACAGCAACAGCAAGGCCTGCTGGCAGCTGCCAGTTTTAGTGCTGTCATGAAACTGTGTTCCTCTCACCTCAAGTACCCTGTGCTTTAAAAAAAATTAGTCATATTAGCAAAATGAAGTGTAGTTCCCTATCATTCTAATAGAAAGGAAAATAAACAGAGTACCTGATAGTCTATGAGATGTGTGACAGATGATTGCTCAACTGATTTCATCTCCTCATTCATTTCTATGACAAACTGCAGACCTTGTAACTGCAGCATCTCCTGCCAAGCACAACAGGTAAACGAAGAAAACACTTGTTCACTCTCTTGGCTGGACAGAAGACAACAAGGCAGTCAGATGCTGTTGTGATGATGATGTGAACACATGCATTTAGTCAGGGCTCCACAGGATAGGATATATGGAAGGGATATAAGACAGGAAGTTTGGGAAATGAGATATTTTAAACACAATAAAGCATCAGATTTTTGCCCTTTTTTTTTTGTCTTGTGTTAAAAAACTGACAGCCCTTTTGTCTTAGAGTTAGTCCAATAAGTAGAATCCTAGTTCTCAGTTTGGGACAAAATGAAAATATAGCTCTGAATTTATTGCAACCCTTTCTCCGACCTCTACTGGAAGGTCTCTTTCTCCTACAGCCATTGCTCTCAGCAGTCGGTCTCTGCAGCTTGCATAAGGTTCCTTTAACTATGCAGGCCCACCTCACATTTGTGATACCTGCCAATGGGAAACAAAGCTAATGTGTGATACTCATTGTTTTTTACATTAATGTTTAAAAGAACACACTGGTGCTTAATTAAGACACAACTGAGAGACATCAGAAATTTGTGAATTATTTCACACTACCCACAGTCTACATCCAAGTTTAAGTTTCAATGCCTTTTGAGGTGCCAAAACCAGAAATTTTTTGGCACTTCTTGTCTCTTTGTGCCTCCCACTGTAGGACATGCACTTTTCAGTTTATATGGGAACTGTTTTGTCATGAAACTACAGCCAATTTTAGGTTTTTAGTTACTCTATAACCAAACTAAACTGATCAAAAGCTAAATAATATTTTTTCGCACTTTCATACATTCTATTCCTCTTTTTCTTCTCTTAGATATCTTCTGAAACCAAATCCATTTCATACTCTGAAAACATTAAAATCTGACAATCTCTTTCTGCCTTGGTCACCTAATAATCTCTAATAAGCAACCTTTTCCCTTTGGAAGATCTTTCCTTCCAACCACCATATCTATAAATGTATATTTTCTGCTCTACTAGAAAAAAATCTAAAGGATTTGATAGACTTCTTAAATGCAAACATTACTTCTAAGAGAGTAGTAGGCATTATCTACTGATGATCCTTCAGATATTTTATCTACAGCAGAAGAGACTTATTCTAAATGACCGTACACATTGCCCTGGCTACCTAGGGCTTTACTAATGGTTTGTTTCCTGACCCATTTTTATTGAGCACACAGTCTAGCTGAGGATTTATGTATTTTCCTCTCACTGTTCATTTTTGAACCTCAAATCTATGACTCAATAGGAATGTCTACTGTGTCATTCTCTGCAGTCAGAAATAAGAGTTTTAGTTATAGGGCGACAGTGGAAATAACAGGCAGTCCTTCAATCTATAATACTCTACCAGAGTTTCTATTAAAAGCTCCATATCAAGGAATTTATTATTTGGAAGTAAGAATTTATGATAGATCAAATATTTCAACCATGCCAACACCTCAATCAATCAAACAATCAATCACATTAATAAATAAAATTATTTGTATCTGTATCAAAACTGACAGTAGAAAAGGAATGTGGAGGAAAGTAGAATTTGGGGACTGGATTTACATATGTTTCTAACTGAATTTTTCAGCTGGTACCAATAGTTATGTTTTTTTGCAAAAAAAAAGCCAAATACAAAAATTTAAAAGTTCTTGATGCTGTTTAGTAAAAGTTTCCAGGGACTATAGTCCCCCAGTGTTCTGCTCTGTGGAACGCTCTGCAAAGAGGACTGCTACAGCTATGTTCTGTGGTTCCTAACAGCACATTATCAGTAAATGTTTCTATACTGTCATAACTTTTAAACTGAAGTTATCTAATAAAAATTTTTAGTTAGAAATTGAAAGCAGGAATGAGTATAGAGACCAAGATAACTTGAATCCTTTTACACTGTTATCTCCCATAAATTGTGACATTTGGTGTATCAAAAATAAGCTAAGGAAAGTGAGATTTGAGAGGTAGATGGTAGCACAGAAATAGAAGTCAACTAAGAAAAGTCATAATATGGAAGAGGATTATACACAGCTTTTGAGAGGAGGAGAGTGAGGGAAGTCTTAGCTGTGGAAGCATCACTTAAAGAGATGTTACTGCAGGAACAAGTATATTGCAAGACGCCATCTGAATGGGAGGAGAACATAGAACAATAAAGCAAATGAACTACGGAAATATTTGAGTATTACTTCACTAAGACATTTTCTGTTTATTCGTCATAGAGATTATTTGGGTTTGTAGCAGATAGGGCTGTTCTACACAAAGAGACCATAATGAATATGATTCATCCTTTAATGAATGCTTAATCCTTAGCCTTTAATACGCCATACCACCATCTACATGCTAGACAGATGTTACTTATAATGCCAAGCAGGGACACTGAATATCTGCTTACAGGAAAGCAGTTCATTAAGCTATCAAAGAAGCAGTCAGAGTACCATAGACTCATAGCTGTTCTGTTCTTTACAAGAAACAATTTCTTTATGTTGAAATTGCAGACTTAGAGACAATATTTAACCTGTAGTTCCAGGTGACACTTAGGCACAGAAGTTGAACTTTCTAATTGTTACCATTACCCTATCTCTAATCTTTCAATGTATGGAAAAGTTCTTGAGAGGCTAATTCTAGAGTTTTCTTTGCTAATTAGGCACTAAATATGCATATATTAAAGAACTAATTTCTCTGCTCAGTGTCTTCATTTTGGTAATGAAAAAGGTGATATTACATTTATCTAGAGACTTTAGCACCATCAAAACTGAAGTTTGATTTACTCAACTATAAGTTGGGTGGTTGAGTATTTCAGTTTCTTACTGTCAGAGAACCCAGCAGGGAAACTGCTTATTTATAAAACAGATTTTTTTCAAGATTGTCTTATCTCTGTTTTTACTCTTCTTTCTTTGTATATGGGACTTAGAATGAATATCAACAGAAGGATGCTAAGTCAAGTTTCCACTTTGTCAGCATCATGGCTGCAGTCACTTAAAACAGTAGAGAGTTTGAGCCTGGAGATCAGCACTGTCTGTGTCGATCTTTAGAAAACATCACATGCTTGGTATGGTTGATGTCAACAGCTGAAGTCCATGTCTATATGTGGATCTTGTGGAATTCCAGAAACAGTGGAAATTTCATATTTGCAATTTTATAGCAATTTGCTCTGATATGAAACTGACACGTTTTCTAAACATATTTTGTCTGAACTGTCCTTCTGTAATGGGATTCCAGGCACAATCAGCTATCCATATATAAAGCTGCTTTCTGAGCCTGATTGATAGATAATATACATCCTCTCATAACTGGGTAGGCCCACACATTCAATAAATACTCTAAACAAGAATGTCTGCCAAAGAAACCAATGCTGAAACTCAAAATATAATAAATACGCACTATTCTTCTTAAAAAGCATGCAGGACAGATTCAACCCACGAAAATGAATTAGGTATCAAAACCCTAAATATTGTTGGTAGCTTGACAACTAAGCATAAAAAATAGACTCAGCCTCCAGAAAAATATCAAAGAGAACCTAGAAAGAGTGTGGCAAGCCTTGCAAAGACACTTAAATGAGATGATGGCAAATATGGAAAAGTGAGTATGGTTGTTCTCAAGGACTTATAACCATTAACTCGAGATTAGAGAATGATAACTCGCCACATGCAGTAATGAATACGTGAGTGACATACAGGTTGCAGCTAGGATGTGAGTAAAAGGAAAAAAACAAACAAACAAAAAAGAACAACAAAACAAAACAAAACAAAACACCACAAGCCTACTGTCCCTCTTTTTATACTCTGAAATGTAATGGGTAGACCACAGCCTGGGAGATCTAGAATAAAATCCCTTTCACACCATATTTGAAGGACATACTTGAATTCAGGACTGCAGCTTCACAATATGCATCCTCAACATGCATCCTTAAATATAAAGGATTTTCAGGCAAATTGTTACTAATTAAAGTCCTTGTTCAGCTCAGGCAAAGCAGAGTTTTGAACATGGGTGTCCTGGAGTCCTAGATGTCACAGATGAGGCTACTACATCTTTCAAAGGATACAGGAGAGAAAGGAAGGAAGCTGATCCTCCAGGAATTTGTTGTTCTACAAGCTTTTAATTAATCAAGTCCCAGGGCAGAGCAGGCAAGGAAATGCTCCCTCTCTTAGCAACACCTAGGAGCAAGGGATAAGAGAAGTGGCTCCATCAGGCCAGCAGTAGAAACTCAGACACCACAGTGAGCTGCATCTTCAGGAGGAAGCAGCACTGACACAGTGAATTGAAGCAAAACTGGGATGTCCGAATCTCTTTGGATTTAGCCTCTGAAAATAATGAGTGGTGGTATTTTTAAGATTCAGAGATTACATGTAAAGATCCACAACTGAGACAAAAGCTCCCTTCTATTTAAAGCTGTCTCAATTTCCAGGAATCAATATATAGAAATGAAAAAAATCAATACCTTCAAAATAGCTTTTGAGATCTAAGTGTCTGAACACCAATCTACTGCACCTTTTAAAACGTAACCTGCACAGTTCTGAGGGAGTCCAGACCCCATGTACTATGAGAGTAATAAATCTTGAAGTCCTTCAGACATCTGGGAAATTTAAGAGATACTCCTAACTCACTGGTAAAAAGTAAGCAAACTACTAAGGAAAGTAAAGTTGCAAGTTTAAGAATTACCTTCGAGCTTTTTCAAGCTTTCAGTATACTTTTGAGATGCTGGTGGCATCTCTGGGAAAATGGATTTAAGAAAAGGTAAAAAACAGCACAGGACAGTGAGGAACAAAGTGTGAGAACCAGCCCTGTGAGCACCCGGGGAGGAGCAGGAGGAGGAGAAGCTCCAGGCGCCACAGCAGAGACCCCTATGCAGCCCATGGCGAGACCACCGAGCAGCAGGAATTCCTCTGTGTGACCCACCAGCTTTTCCAGCTCATTTTCTTCCCCATCCTATTGAGGAAGGGTAGTGAGAGAGTGGCTGGGTAGGAATCCAGCAGCCAACCAAGATCAACCCACCACTGTTTGTAAAGATCTGATTTTTGTGGTTATATCAACCGCACTTCTCCATGGGATTACCTGTATGACTTTAGTATTTTTTCTAGCTATATAATAAAATAAAAGCAAAACTTTTGACTGCCTCTTGTGCTGTTTTTGGCCTCTGTGTCTAGACTAATATCCTTTATTTTTATTTATTTAAAGTATCTTATATCTCTATATGTACTTCTGTCACTGCATAATTTATATAAGCAGACTATCATAGCATTCTTTAAAGATATTGGCAAGTCTCAGCAGACTGCAGTTCTAGTTCTTCTTGTTCAATGGCTTTTGATATAACTGTTTCCTATTTTTTTTCTAGATATGCAAAGCAAATCTAGTATTGTACTTGCCTAATTTACAGTTATCTGCGTTTCAATTCAATAGACTCTTCGTCATACAAGGCCTGAGCTCACAAGTGAATCTTGCCTTCAAAAGAACCTGAAAAGAGAATGCATCTCTGAACACCCTGAAGGAAGCCTTTGCCACAAGGCAGTAGGGGTGTTTGCCACATAGATAAAATCAGAAGATAATTAAAAAAAAAGTACTCACATATAAGTTAATTCAGTTTCTTCTCAGGGAATTTGTAAAGAGCTATAAATTATATAAAATAGAAAGTGAAAAATATGATCATGCATTGTTATGTAGCTGACTGACAAACATTCCAGGGTTTACCCCTGATTCAAGAGCATTAAGGGTGAGCAAAGCCTCTTGCAGGTTCAAGAAAACATGACGGTTTCCTGAGGTCCTAGAGCTCCATCAGACTTACAATCAAAGTACATGGCACTGTTCACCCCAATTCTCTTCTTTTGTATTCCAGTACCTTTTATAGTGCCTATATTTTAGAGTCTTACAAAGATTTACTCACTGGTACATCAGAAAAAAAACATATTTTAATAATTTTGGGTAGAAAAAACGAGAAAAAAATACTTGCTTGGGGCAAGTTCCTAGTGAGGCAATGGCTCATTCTAAGAGCTTCTACTCAAAAGCCAGATTCAGAGCCTGTTTCTCTCCAGCATACAAGTTTCAAATGTCACAAAGCACAAGATTAACAGATATAAAAACTTGAGAATGGTACTAAACACAGTGCTGGGAAGAACGTCTTCCACAGTGGCTTGGGGCACCACTGTATGCAGTTAAATGCCAGACTGATATGAGTGTTTCTTTAGCACATCTATGTTTCTTTTCTTATGGGTGACGTATCCCATCTGGAAGCTGTCCCATAAGGATGAGAAATCTTGTTATTCTTTCTTTCAATGATGAACCAACAATCTGAATATATCAATATACTAAAATATCTTTACCTGAGATTTTATGTTACCTGATGGCTTTGAACATGTATGTTAATTAAGAAGCAGCTGAGACATTGAACATTTCAGTTCAAGTCAGTTCCCATGGATGAAATACTGAACAGTAGTAATGGAAGGGTACAAATGACAATGTCAGTAAATCCTCAGCTTTAGCACCAACAAGATACAAGCAATCATCTACAAAATGCAGCAGGAGGAAAAAAGGCTTAATACTTCTAGATCACAGTGGGCCTGCCAACAAAATAGGGGAAATTAGGCAGAAGGCAGAGACCCATGAACCATGAGTAATGGAAATAAGAATAAAATCCTGTCTCACTGAAATCGGTGGCAAAACTCTTAGGACTAGCTAATCAGATCTCACACTTAGTGAACTGAAAAAGTAGAAAAAGTGAAAGAATGAAACTTGCACCAGGATAGGTGAACTTCACAGGACACAAAATTGTCAGTATTTCTTTGTTACGTACCATTTTTTAACACCAACTTATTACAGAAAAATAAAAACATCAGCCAGCGCATGAGGTGCTTTATAAGGAATCCATTGGTTTTACCCAAATGATTACTTCTTACGTGAATATCAAAAGTAAGTTTCACAACTTTCTGAAAGAATTTGCCATTACAAGAGAAACAAAAATTACTATTTGAATGAAAACATTATTATTTCACAATGTAGTTTCACTCCTTTCCAAATCAATGGAGAACTGAAAAACTTATTGATTCATTCTGCATATATTCATTCATTTCATATTCTTTTGCTCTGACTTTTAATCACCAGCAGGAAAATCCCATCTCTCCCTAGCAAACAAGGCAACATTTTCATCTTCAAAACCCCAGAGTACCTAAATAATTTTTCATAAGTCTGAGAAGTAGAGAAAGTCTGTCTGGACTGATTCTCCTATTTTTGCACCTGCATTATCCTCCTGGATTTTCCTGCTGTCAGCTGCCTCCGCACAGAAAACACTATTATATATGCACACCACTGACTGAAACCTCTTGTTTCTTCAAGCCATGCTCACCCACTTCAAAGTTGACACTGCACCATCAGCACTATTTTAGTACAGCTTTCAGAAAGCATTTCATTATTTAGGCTTCTGTAACAAGGACACCCTGTATACTGTGGCAAGAGAGGTGTAGGATAGAAGAAAGAAAGAGTAAATAGCTGCCTAGTGTAGAGGGAGCAGTGACAAAGGGTTGCAGAGAAGTCTGGAGCTGGATGAATCACAGCAGTGCTCAGAGTCCTCCTGTGGCACCACGTTCCTTTTAACATGAGAAAGGAACAGGTGGCATCCGTAAACTTTGTTTACCCGGATACCAGATCAAACTGATGGAGTACTTCATCTGTTAGAATTGTTGAGGATTACAGTAAAACTGCCCTTTAACGTGCACTTGCAAGTCTATTTCTGAACACAGAGAGGAGTCTGCTGTAAGTAGAGTATTATTTGGGAATAATGAGAAGGTGGCTAGTGTTTGCAGAGGTCAAAGATATTAGTGAAAGTACCTAAAATTTTAGCAAAAAGCTAGGTGTTGCAGCAAGAAGAAATGGTAGAAAAAGGAATAACATACTGGGGAAAAAAAGTCCTGTAGGGCACAAATAGAAGATCTGACATTTTCTGACAGTTTAGCTAAATCCATTGTAATAAGAAAAGAAAGATTCTGTATTAAATCAATTCTGTTTGCAATACTTATCCTTGGATGTTGTGAAGAACCATTTCACATCTCAGAGATGACATCCTTTTCTTTAGGGCCTAATCCAAAACCCATTTAAGTTAGTAGGCTGAAAATGACTCAGCTCAACTAGGAATGATAGCATCTGCCATAAGATTTGTTTCACTTCTTTGCAGTTTCAAAAGCATCACAGACATATCTCCAGGAAGCTGGGAGGGAGGAGGGACATGTCCTAATACATAAAAACCTTTGTTTAGTTTTTTTCCACTGTTTGAAACCTTTCCCATAGTTGTTTTTTTTTTTTTTTTTTTTTTTTTTTATAGTAGTAAAAAATTATCTATCCCATTACAGGACACAACGAAAAAGGAAGCACAAATATTGTTTTTGCGATGTGCAGTCTGTATTAGCGCAGTTACAACATCACTCTTTTAAGTTAATTAAAACATTTGATCTAAATTGTGTAAATAAAATAGAAGATACAATGGAAACACATATAAACACGTCACATTAAAGGGTTTCCTTGAAAATGAATAGACTGCAGAAAAAGGAATCACAATGCATATGGAAAGAGATAAAAAGAACAGAAAGTAAAAACTGAAACACTCAAGCCAAGACTTTTACACAAACAAATATACTGTGATGGAAGAGAATGTGAAGTTTTATATTTGAAGTTTTCTATACCATTTCATTTTGGACATTTAAATGATGAGGAAACAGGAAACTTCCTGTGCAGAACAATCCGAGTGGCAGTTTGCTCCACCGAGCGGTAGGAAGAAGTAAGGATATAAATACTGTCATAGAGACAGTTTTACACACAGTTTTGTTACCAGGTGCATTTGGGAAAGGACTTATAAAAAAAATGCCTGTAAGATTAACAAGGAATTCATATACTATTAGTACCAAATGTAGGAAGAGAAATTGTTTCTGGTTTTGAGACTTAAAAAAGTAAAACATCAAAAACCTCCTCTCAAACCCACCACCAAAACACAGTGCTGAAGCTGCTGCTGATTAAACTGTGGAATCCTTTGCCAAGCAGTACGTCAGATGTGCCATGGCCTGAGATAACAGACATGAAAAAAAATCTGAGGGAACTCCTGTAGGAAATGGGCTGGAGAATGGCCAAAATGACTAACAAATTTTTACTACTAATAATCCAAGTAAGGAAGGAAAAGAAAGATAAAGGAGAATAAACAGCGCTCTCCCTTCCTTCTCTCACTTGAATGGCCAGGAGTATCCTCCAGCAATGCTGCCATCACCACATCTTTCCTCCTCCCATCCTGTTAGTGTACTACATGTGCACTCCAGTGACCTCCATGGACAGCAGCAAACTTCTCATTTACCTCAGCTGAGTGGGATTCAGTCCTAAAGGAAAGAACTGAAGAACAAATCTTACCCCCATACCGTACTGCGTGGGCCTGTCCTAATTTCCAATCCTTATGCTCAGGATTGCTTGTTTATTTTATTCAATAACCATTTAACCACTGAGATATGAAAAGAGTATTTAGGGAGATAGCTGTCTTATTTTGTGCTATTTTTAGCACTTTTGTTTTCTTCATTTACTAAGTCACTTGCTGGTTTTCCAGCATCTGCGGCATTCAGTTTTTGTTGTGCTGACTCTGAAGTGAAGCATTATATGGAAAGAGAGGAAGAATTTTTAACATGCAGGGTTGTTCCTGGAATGCATTTCATTGGGCAACAGTGAAGATACACACAATCCCTATTTCAAGCAAGAAAATCTTCAAAATCAGGTTTCCCTCCCATCTTTACCTCTGCACTCAGTGCTTTCACTATCTCTAGTATAGATCCTTAATAGACCTATCAAAGTCAGTGAAATCACTGTACTAAATAATAGTTTGAAGACAGAATCTGTGGTTTGGACTCTTTATTACTTGACAAAATTCCTCAAGAAAAGTCCTTAAGACTATGCTAGTTTAAGACACTTCAGCTTTGTTCCCCTACTCCATGTTCAAAGACAAGAGTGGCTTTTTTGACTTAAATTGGTCTATATTTCATGGGCATTCATTGTTCTGTCAGTGTATAAAAGTTTCTTAATAACTAATAGTTTTAAAGTAGCTAAAATGCCTGAACATATACAGAATCTACTCATGAAAATTTGATGCCTTTTTTTCGTATTTTCTGCAATCTGTACATATTTTGCCTAATTATTTTTGGAAGTACATCTGCTTGGACACCTGCAGAATTACTGCAAGCTGTCATTTTCATTCTTGAAACATTATTTAAATTTTAAATTTGGTATCTGTCAAAAACAAACAAAAAATACCATTGGATATTATAATGCAGCAGCTAATAATTGCCAGATTTTACCAAATCACACAGAACGATAGACAATGCCTTCAAACCGGATCTTTATGTCAGCGCTATGGAGCAGAAGAAAAAATCATTATGAATTACCATATTTCCTGTAAGATATATTTTATTCTGATTAAGTCCCTGCAAAATTGATTGGATGAGATAACTTGTAAGCACTGACAATATGTTTTTCCCCTCAAAGTACTGTCAAAAACTTTCACATTGGTCCCAGTAATGTGAGTCTCAGTAACAGGCCCTGTTTGACAGACTAGGACACAGAGAGCTGTCAACCTACGAGTAGACCGAAGATGATTGTTAAGGGGATTTGGTACTTGGTGTATTTTGCCTAATAGGGGAGCCTGTGCTCAGCATTTCCTGAAGCAAAAGAAGACAGATGAAATCTCTGGGCACTTCATTGCTGCTGCCTCTCAAAGATTTCCTGTCAAAACGGGCCTATAAGGGAAGAAAGGTTTTCAATAACTTTTTTTTTTTACCTGGCAGGATTTCCAGTCTTTCTATGAAAGAGTTTGAAGGCGCTGTCTTTGTAAAAACACTGCTGCCAAACTACCATATCTAGTTGTGTTTAAAAATAAAAAAGCAATATGACTCACATTACCATAGTGTATACTGTAAAACCAGTTTTGATTGACACACTATCCATATTTTATATAGTGCTTTTTTTCTTTCGTCAAATGGAGCAAGTGACCTTGATGTTAGTGTGCTTTGCAACTTAAACAGGGAAAGCGTATTTGTTGTCAACTTCTTTAGGGATACAATTTTCAACAGAGTACATAGAGAAAAGGAACACAACTCCTGTTAGTAATAATAGGAGTTATTCATGTAATTCCCTGTTCACCTCATTGAGACTTCAGCCTTTTATGTCAGCCTTCTTAGAAGGTTGCACCTATGTAAATTTTAGCTGCATAGAATTAAAAGGCACAAAGAAAATGACAATTATTTTCAGTATTAATTCTAAATAAAAGATAGAGTGCATGACTGAAAATCTACAATTCCCCATGGAATTTGGTCTTGGGTGCCAGACACAATTGAATTAGCTGCATTGAAAATAGCCATGCATACATAGCAGCTGCAACCATAAAATCTAAGTGTTTTCTCCTACCTCATCATTAAAAATAAGCAAAACCAAAAATCTCATTTTTCTAAACTATCTAGGAATCTGGAGACTGTTTTGAGAAAAAGAGGACATCCAAATGGTCAAATCCTATGGAACTTACAGGTTAAATAAAAAGAATACCACTGTCTTTTTAAGGCAAGTGATGCATCAAGGTTGAGATAGAAGACCTGGCTCTAACTTGGCTGCCAAGCAGTTCACACCTCTTTAGGGTCTTGGTTTGCAGTGGTCTTCCTGCTAGTAATAGGCTACTCAGCCTGCTCTCTTGTAATCTTTTCTCCTAGAAGTGGATCAGGAAATTCAGTGTTGGTAGGTTTGAGGTGTTAAATTAACTGAATTTATTACAGAGTATATAGAGGATTTTACGTTGTGGTCTGACAGCCTCCTGCTGTCTGAGATAACCCAAGTGGTGCACATTAACCATGTCTAGATGGACTGAGGAAGATAATTTAATTCGCTGTAGAATGGTTTGCTCCAAGAGGGGTCTTGAATGAGGAAAAAATAGGGGGTATAAGGCTCAACATCTGCTACAGGTAAGGACAACTTATCTGATTGGAAAATGGATAAAACTTTACTATATTAAAAAAAAAAAAAAAAAGAGTAAGAGGAAGCATTTGTCAAATGAAAATGATCAATACATTTTCCAGGAAACAGGATCAGCAGATGTTATAGAAAAACAAGGATGGAGGGGTGTGGATGCAGCACTAAAAGCAAGGACTGAAACCAAGAAAATTCAGTGAAATTGGGAAGAATAGTCTTTAAGGTCAGTGGCTATCAGAAGGCTAAGAAAGACTTTCAGGGTAACAAAGGTGTATTTTCATGTTCAGACAGGCTGCCTAGCAGAGTTAGATAGGTGAATGACTTTCAAAGGTTAGGGAGGACTCCAGACATGAAGCAACAAATGCATCAAACAAGCTGTTCAGCAAACTGGGCATGAAACCTCAGTAGTGGAAGATGCAGTTTATTTAGCACAGGCCAGGTAGAGGATGGACCTGCAAAGATTAGCATTATATAGTAATGACTGGGAAAACTGGGAGTTGAGAAGAGCTGCATAACCCTGAGGCCAAAAAGGAAATAAACATCATCACTACATGAGGAGATGTATTCAGTTAGATGAAGTGAGTCAGAGATACATTTGAAGGTGTTTCTCTTTTTATTTGTGCAGGAGAGATCTATGAAAACAGTAAATAAAGAGCCACATTGAGAACAGTATATAACTTCAAAGGAAAAGACTACATTAAAATATTACAGAAGGTGTTAAAACACCTAAAGCAAATAGGAAATTCAGGATTGAAGATACCACACGTTTATAAACTCCCTCAACTTTCTCCCTCATCCAGGAAAAGAGCCATGCAGGCTTAAACAGAAAAACACTCCAGGACACAGCAAAGAAAGCAGATGCTTTTCTGCAGCCTCAGTCAAACACTTAGTGCTCATGTAGAGGCCTCTGCAGAGTTTACCAATAGCTCAGCTCTGTCTTGCCAGGAAATCTGGGATTCATATTCCTCAAAGAAAGACTGTTTTGGAAACTACTGCAAGGAATATTTTCAAATGCACTCTCCAAACACATCTGTGAGGATATAATCTTTTAATGTCAGTAATTACTAGAAAACATTTCAATAGCCCATTAAGTTTTGGTTGACAGTAGGACAAGCCCTAAGCTGGGTAGATAGCACACAGCTGCAAGAGAGCTTTTGAGCAAGAAAATGAATTGCAGTAGTGCAGTGGGAGCGGTGAGCTCTGCCCTTTGTTTCCCCCAAATCCACATTTTGACAGGTATCTGTAAAAAGAGAAAAAAAGACAAAAAAAACAAACCAAAACAAAAATCAATGACAACACAACAACAAAAACCAAACACCAAAACACAAAACCAAAAAAATCCCCAAACACACACACAAAATCCCCACAAAACTAAACCAAACAAAAAAAAAAAAAAATACCAAACAAACACCAACCAATCAACCACACCAGACTTCCCCCATTGTTTCACCTCATGCCATACTTTTTATACAAAATGTAGAATGAAAACACAGACTCTACTGAGACTTATAAAAAACACCACTGGATTATTCACTAAAACCAGATGATACACTATAATTCATTTTTAAAACTATCTTCTAAAACTATCAGGAAAGACAGAGACAAGCCTTTTCAGGGTTCCTTGCCCCCATTTATCATGAAGAGAAACTTGTAAATCACAACAATAAATTCCACCATCCCAGAGAACTACATTATCCTGTACTACTCTCACAATATAGTCCCACAAACAACTCTCTCTTTTCCACATCATCATGCAATATAGAGCAGCCGACTAGAAACCAATCATATCATTCATAATTTCCAAATCAACATCTGCTGAGATCTACAACACTCACTAGTGCAGGGAATGGAGAAACAGGGAGAATATAAGATGGTTACAAACAACCTATGTCTTGTATCATCTGAAGCTATAAGTATGTTACTCTTTTCAGGTATTGACATTACTAAAAATTTTCACATAAAGTCACAATATTTGTACCCATTTAAACATTCCTTTAAGTTTTCAGACCACTCTTTAGGCTTAAGTATTTACCCATCTACAAATTACAAGCAAAACAGCAGCTTGATGGAACTTGATTTTCTCAATTTTAAGAGTACAAGACACAGCTACACTAAGGTGTCCAGGGCTTCACATCAGAACACATACACAAACTCTGGACAGGAGCTGATCTAACCACAGTGATGTAGAAGCATTCTTGTCAGATGCCATAACCCTCTGATGGGGCCACATTATAGGAGCAAAATACAGGTTGGTACCAGCTAGACATCCTTTCCATTTAGCATTTAAGAATTGCATGAAAATCATTGTACAGACAGTTTTTACATATAGTACTGATGTTTTCAGTTTAGAAAGTCCATAGTCCAAACAACTTACCATCTAAATGGAAAAAAAAAAAAAAAGAAAAAAGAAAAAAAAGAAGACTGAATCACAAAGGAATGGTAATGTTCAAATAAGCAGAAATCTGTTCTGCATACAATGATTGCAAGTTCAGTCCTCATCCTAGAGAACAATGTGCCAGACTATGCAAACATAATACTTTACCTTGTATATTTGTGCAGGCTATAAGGCTATATTGATGGTCTTGCTATATTGTTTTTATGTAACTTTCAAGCATTGTTCCTATTCTGGATTAGTTTTCCTTTCTTCTCTGTCTTTGCACTAGTGTCTCTGAGAACTCGGTGAATTTGTGGTGCCAAAACACCACAGCTGCTTTTAGAATAAAGTCAAACTCCAAGCAAATAAGGCAGAATGCAGCATCAGCAGCTTTCTTAACAGAAGTAATAGGCTTTAAAAAAAAAAAAAAAAAAATCAAAAATCAAAACAACTACTCTCCCTTAAACAGCAAACGTGGGATTGCAGTAGATAGCTGGAGCAAAATCCTTATCACACTTTCTCACTTTTTTCCATATTCTGTCTCCATCACATTCTTTTTCTCCCATCTGAATCTCTGTTTGCCAAGTAAAGCCAGGTAGTAAAGCACACTGATATTAACTGCCCTTCTAAAAAGTCATATACAAGCTGTTTCAGTTTTTACAGAAAATACTGTGTCTGTGTATAGTAAATATCAGGGACTAGAACAAACAACTAGATAAATATTTACTCATCTTCACCATCAAGTCAAAACTTCAGGTATTCTCACCAAGTCCTACTGGAATCATCACCCTACGCTTACAAGCCCCCAGTACGGCCAGTACACAACAAATAGCCAGTATCAGGGATATGAGGGCTCCTACTTTAACCTCTAAGTCTCCTATTCCACGTAATAGTCTCAAAACACTGCACTCAGTTGATTAAAGTCACGTCTGCCTGTGATGTAAACATTAGAACATCACTAAAGTGTCAACATCATCAAACGTTAATTTTGGAAGTATTTTAGCACAGTCTGACTACACTAACAGTTCATCATAGTATTTGAACCAAAACATCCTGGTGAATTTGTGTATATATACTACAAATTAGTACACTACAAAATCTATTGGTTTGTTTTTGTTTTTGTTTTTTTTTACACTGTAAACAGAAACCACACATTCTCTTTCCTACAAAGACACGCAATTACAAACTTACATCCAAATTCCAACACTTCTGAAAAACTGTAACATCTTGGCCTGCTACAGAAACTAACAAAATGGTTTCACTAACCTTCTCAAGACTTGTGAACCACAAGAACCAAATTTCTCAAAGCTTTACTATGAACAGCATAGGAGACAAACAGTGCTAGACACCTTTGACATCAGAGTACAGGATGACACTGATGACAAGGTGGAGCCACCCTCAGACACCCCATTAGACAGCATAGATCTTCCATTCAACTCCAGTACCTCAGCCGCCATTAAAATAAAATCATAAAGGGAAAATCCCAACCTATTAGACCTATTAGAGTGAGACAGCCTTTCTTTAGGTCATCACCATTGGCCTACTGAGATGCTTTTTAGCCTTATTTTATAGTAGGCAAGGTAAGGAGTGCTCCTCTGTTTACATAATTTTCCCATTCCCAGTATCTTGTCAACCTTTTTTCCTATTTCCACAAAATCTGATGTAGCTACATAGATACTAAGCTGCTTTAAATGTTGTGTGAATAGACTGCTTTCAAAATAAAAACCCAAACAAACCCAAACCAAAAAACAAACAAACAAATCAGCAAACAAAAAATCCCCCACCAAACGCAATTAGGGCATCTTCTCTGCAAAAGACTGCAATATGAGCTCATCTTTCCATAGGCGCCAGAGATTCCGCAGGACAGAAGGGACATTACATGTGTCCTAATTTCAGGGAAAACTTCAGTTAGAATTGCATCTTGTTAGTCTTCGCAGAATCCCATCACTAGATGCTGAGTTACAGCATCCCAGCTTTCATTAGTTCCAGTGCTTGCAAACTACATGTTTATTTTAATAAAACATGAATAACTGAAAACAGAAGCCTGCCTGCCAGGTGGGGTTTATTTGTTTGTTTGGTTTACTTGAATAGCTTTAGATAAAGCCATATTATTAAGCAGTAATTTTGCCTGTGTTTTAAATCACCCTATCAACAGTGAAATGACAGATGAGAGAGGTAGCTAAAATGACTGCTGATGCAGGAGGAGTTGAACACGCCATCCCTACCCGAGCCAGGCCAGGCTGCTGCCACCCTCATCAAATTCTTCAGGTTATTCTAGATTCTCACATTCAATACTGCAGAAGTGAGTTTCCTGGTTAATGCTATAAAGCAACACTGAATAAATACAAATAGTTTAATCTTCCTCCGCAGTCATATCCTCCTACACCACTAAGTGTAATTAGGAAAATGCTACATTGCATGCCCTGAATAGTGAATGTAGCTGATTGTTAATCACTATATTTACATAGTTTATATAAAAAATATTTAAATTCATGAATGCTCCAACTTTTCTTTGCTGTAATATTAAAACCTGAACAGCATCTGAATGTATAATAGTGTATTTGTAGCTCATTGATTCTTCTGCAATGTCCTTGTAAGAAAACTGTTGGACAATGAATTTCCAGGTGTAGAGAACATTTGAAATAAAAAAAGGAATATTCTTCAATAAAAGTGACATATGCTCGCAGGGAAACAGGGGAGAGATACACCGTTCCAAGCTGACGTGAATAAACAAAAGATAAATTGTAATATATTAAAAGAAAATTTGGTGAAGTAACTTTTATAAATACTGTTTTGCAGACTGAATTGTGAATAATCTTTCATCTGTATTTAACATCCATAAAATAAGGATTTCCACAAAAACACAGTGATAAAAGGTTTATATGAAGCATGGAATTTCATTTTGCCAACAATAACTGTCTTGTATCTGTTTTATTGAGAACAGGCAACAGAAATGTATCACATATTTTGATAATATAAAAAATATCAAGAAGATTCTTTTAACAAATAACTCTCTAGAAATTTGACTAGGAAGTGATGTAGGTTCACTAGCAGTATCTCTGATAGGATTTGTAAAATGATAGAATGAATGCACAGGGTATTATTAAAACAATTTTTAAAACCTGAAGTGGGAAAAAGAGAAACTTGTACTCCATAAAACCTGTTGTATAAAACAGACCATTATCTAAAAAAAAAAGTCACCTTATTTTCTGGATGCCCTTTCTAGGGTACCAGGGACTCAATTTTCAGAAAGTGGGTGTTCATACTTACAAAACCTGAACTCAAAATACTAGTGTTTTCATTAACAAAACTGGAAAGAAAAAAAAAAAAATCAAACAATTGTAATTTATTTGCCTTTTTTTAAAAAAAAACCTTTTGTTCTTTGTATTGTCTATACTGTCCAGCCACAAGGAAACTTATTCTTTTAAAGCAGCAAACAAAATCATCATTTATATTATACCATTACACGTCTTCACGTTGACATCATGCAAATACAACCCAATGCCTGTTCAGTTTGGACATGTTCTAAGCATTCATGTATGTACCTGATTATTCAAACACATGCATGAATGAGGGTGACAGCGTCCAATTGTAATACAGCTTTGCCCGACAGTCTCAAGAAAAGCTTCATTCAGGAATACTGTAGCTTCTTCTCATGAACATAATCTTGAAATGACCTTAATGCCTCCCTGTAGGCATAAATCTGTTCTCTTTAGCTCTTAATCTCTATTTATCACATATTCCAAGTAGGATTATGCATTAATCTATGATGTATTTTATACACATTCACTTGCTAAACACATTAAACGCATCCTTTGATGACCAAGGTATACATGGACATTTATTTCTTGATATGAAGTAGAATACTGGGCATGTTTGGGCAGTGATTAGATTATCAGTGAAGTGTTTAAAACTCAGAAGCACTGCAAAGGAACTTGCTCCTTCAATGGTTTAAAAGCTAATTTTTCAACAGTTTTAGTACTGACACAGTAAGAACACTAGAACTAAAATGACAGATTTGAAACCATTTCAACATACATACATTTTGTGCCATTATCAGGGCTCTTTTCCTAGAAAGAGTACATGACAATCCAGTGTCTCATACAAAATCAATTACTTTTTAGTTCAAGATCCTCAGTCACTGAAACAGGATATTATTTTGTGTCCCGAACAATATCTTGTTCCAGTTTCTAAGGAAACCAGCAGCAAATACTAAGTTTACAATGCTGCATCCTCCAGAAATTGACTCCAATGTCAGTCTCCAGGGTATCATTACCAAGTGCTATTTGCATTTAAATTTCTATACCCCTTAAGCAGCTGGATTGCTTGTTTGTATGCATGGTTATGATCTACTAGGTATCTAGGTGTTATTCCTCACCTCCCCATATGGGTTC
This sequence comes from Streptopelia decaocto, assembly GCF_964273445.1. NCBI lineage: Eukaryota > Metazoa > Chordata > Aves > Columbiformes > Columbidae > Streptopelia > Streptopelia decaocto. The sequence continues at coordinate 27,709,592 of NC_138659.1, read as the reverse complement.
GCAGCCTATTGGCGTTTAATGGCTTGTAAAGCTAGATTTCAAATCAAGGGCATAATTTGTGAATTTTTATCTTAGAAATGTCTTTTTGCCACACTCGGTGAGATGTCTGTTCAAGCCTTGGGATCTGCTTCATTAATGGATGTCACTCATTCGGGAAGAAACAGCAAAATCGTGGTGCCACGTGCAACACATCGCCAGAGTCAAGAGGAACCATCTGTCCGTTTTGCACAGAAGGCTTTGGGAACTGGCCTCGGGGAAATAGGTTATGTGTTCCTAGGGGAAGTCAAGGAAAACTCCAGATTTTTCTTGACACACTCTTTCCTCTTTTGTCAGAAAAGCTCAACTAATATTCTGATGAGTTCCTAATGGTTTTATCATTGGAAATACTCCTGAAAAGATAATCTGCTGGCCAGAGATGAACAAGGCTCTGACATCAAGTTTCTGTCTTCAGAGTGTATACAGAATAGTTATAAAATCTGTTCACAGAGGATGCAACAAAAAAAGATCGGGGAGTTACATTTTCCCATTGAAATCAATATTAATTTGTCCTTTAGTAGAAATCCCTTTTCATTTCTACAGTTTTAAGGCTTTACATTTTTAACTTTGTAATTGTTTTTCATAGAAAAAAATCTTCCATTAACTTCTATAAGGTCTGAATTTATTCTGTATTTAGTGATATTGAACTTAGTGAACAGGGGAAAACGAGGCTTTTCTAAACAAATTACTTTTATGACTAAGTAATCACACCCAAAGAAACAGAGTGTGAATATAAGAAGCAAGACTTCTCTTCTGAATTGAAGACTGATACTTGCAAATGCAGCCTTTCACAATCAAATTTCATTAAATAACTAATGTTCTAACCTTGGCAGATGCAACCATTGATTTAGACCAGATTTTTCTCCAGAAAACTATTATTTCAGCAAAGTAATTGTTAGTTGGTCTCTTTTCTTATACAATGCTCCCTTATTCTCTGTTCCCCTCCCCTTGTTAAGAGTATTTAACCTGAAACAAAACAAAACTATTTTATTCTTTTTCTCCAAACTTTACTAAAATCTATCATAAATATAATAACATGGTACTCAAGCACCATATAGTAGTAGAGAAACAATAAACACACACTTGGAATGAGGTCTGAATAAGTCCCAGGCTGTGTAAGAAAAAGTTGCTTACTGTGTGCTTGCTGTGCTTACTATAAGCAACTCGCACAGTTTGTTTACTGCACTTTCAGTAGAGCATATATGTGGTATTACTATGAAAAGCAGGTTGTTACTTGTTAAAATAATTGAATAATTAAAAAGCTACATCCATTTGCAAATTATTCCTTAAGATGAAACCAAGATATTGCGTTCAAAGTAGAAACTGAGGCACATTATTTATTATAATAAAAATATAAGTAAATATAACCTCAAGATCACCAAATGTTTTTTAACTATGAAGTCTTTTTTTCAGTGTGCATAAATAATAATAAAAATAAACTTATACATTACATTTATAGAGAGTTATAATTTTTCTTAGAAGTTTTACAGAGTTTCCTAAAATCATAAAATATATAGTGATGGTACTATGAGGTTTTTAAGTCAAATGAGCAATAAATTAAAAAAATATGTTAAAACCACTAAAAATATTTAAGAGAACACTGACAAAAAAAAAACCAAACAATGCTTCAAGGTGATAAATGCACATTCTTCATTGCTTGGATGCAAAACAAGAACATCTTTGGCTAATTACATAATGCCTTATATGATGCATTTCTTTGATGTTATATCTTCCTTTTATTGTAAATAATTAGGGCAGGATTACTTGCAAGATGGATTACTATTTCATGAGTGCTGAGTTCATTGTACACTGCTGTTGATTTTATACACTTAATGCACTGACTTGCCAATAAATTAATATCCCTATCATAGTCTCACCCAGAGTAGCACTGAGTATCTCTTAAGATGAAATAAGACCTTAAATCAGCAAGTGAGTTGAACAGAACTTGTGGCTTCTTTGCATCTCATAATATCAGTTTTCAATTAGAAGTGAAAGGCCATATATTGTATTAAATCATTCTTTGACTTTAATGAGTGTCCCCCCCGTTCAAGTCAAAGGTTGTGTGTCAAGGATGATGTTTGACTAGTCTGTACACTGAAAGCAGAGTGAATACTGATGCATTTGCTCACCGAATGAGAAACCAAGGCAGAAGCAGGCGAAAAGATGCGCTTTGACAACGTTACACATCTTGGGCAGGCCCCCAAGGCTGCCCAAGCACTGAGCCCCGGCACACAGCCAGGCTGCCTCTGCAACCCTCACGGTTCCATCAACCACACAGAATCACACATAACCACGGTTCTGAGTATGTGTGTTTTACATATTGCAATATCTTACCTCTCAGTTAACTGAAACAGAGTAATTCTCCAATCCCAAAGAAATGAGAAACAACAATCCAGATGAGGAAGGCTAACGGCTGATCAATCCATATCCCATACGCTACACAGAGGAAGCCAACAGACATTACCTGTTGGAATGTATCTGGACATTCTTGAAATACCAGCTGGCATACTGATGCATGTTTCTGATGACCACAGGTAAAAGTGAAGGGGAACAGAAATGCAAAAATGACTCAGAGTGACAATATGTTTGGGAGTCCTCTTAAACTCCTGTATTACTATTTCTTGGACAGAGAAGCAAGATTAAAAAAGAGTAACAAAATATAGGCAAGAAGCAGCTAATCTAAGGGTGGGAGGGCTTCATGGCTGTTCCCCAACCTCATGTCACAATGAAAGCAATGAAGATTGGGGCATGGAAGGGAGAGGAGTTTTGACTGTCAAATACCACCCTCTGAAGTGTTTTAACTTTCCCTTAGAAACATTACTAAAGCCCTACAGCCACCTAAAGGCCAGCCAAATTCTGATGAGATATAAAGATGGGCAAAATCTTTGTTGCTTTAACAGAAATAGGAATTGTGTTTGAGTATGACAGTTAACAGAGTATTACTTAAAACACAATAGAAAGAAGGAGAAGCTCAAGGCATGGTGAATGGATGAGTATTTTCACAGATGAAAACATGCTGCGTGTCATAAAGCATGCCTGGAAATTAAAAGTTATGCAAAAGAATAATGAGACCTGGAAAGACAGAAAGGTGATAAAGTATAAATTCCAGGTAGCAGAAACAGAGAGCCAGCTTTTACACCACTAGAGATAAGATTGCTGAAAAGAAAAAGGTGCTAGAAGATGGCTAGAAAAAAGAAAGGGAAGGTCACGGACAGAGGTGAGAACAAGACTACGCAGGATGTAAAAAAAAAAGTTGTCTGAAACAGATGTGAAATGAAACTCCTGAGTATTCAGCACAGCTACCTTATTTCTGTGTCACAGCTAAGCCATCTATAGGAAACACCATGCCACTGGTATTTAAACAAATAAAAAGGAAGAAAAGTCTAATGTAAAAAGAAAGAAAAGGAAATCTTCATTGCAGAATGAAGAGGCATTTTTTATTTCTCACTCCTGTTTTTCTTCCCCTTCTATTTTGGCAGCTGCTGTGGGGTAAGCCTTGCTACTGTGACAGGCATAACACCAAAAAGCAAAATACTCTTCAGCTACTACATTTCTGCAGAGCCTCCTTCTGGGCCTCCTTACAAATGCCTGGCTATTTTATGTACTCATGTTAGGGCAAAATTTAAGCTCAGAAATACAAAACAAAATTGTTTAAAAGGTTTTAAAAATACTCCCTAACAATGAGACAATAATTCATAAGAATTGATGCAATCCTTACAAGTAATCAGCTCTTGCCAAAGACTGAATTAAATCAGAGGGACAGCGTTGAAGCCTGCATCCTGTTAAGAATATACAAGAGGAAAATGTTTCATACATATTTTGCATACATTTTTGCACTGTCTAATTGGGCTGGAAGAGCGAGATAACTCATAGCCTATTGTTCTGGCAAGCTACTAGCGTAAAGAGAGAAGGGAATTGTTAACAAGCTGATATTAGTCCAGTAACATGACTTGATCATTTTATTTCTATCTGTTGGATGGATGACACAAATTCTCATGCAGGAAATTTGCTGGAAGGAATACTACAGGAGTTTCACTGCTGTGTTATTATCTGGGATCTATTATGTTTTACATTTTTCAAAAATCTTTAAGCTAGATCTTTGACATTCAACTGCCTATAAAGACATACACCACCCGATGAGAAGCTTTGATGTGCATTTTGAGGATTAAATAATCTAGATGGAAGGCAATGTGTTTCCAGCCAAGAAGAAAACTATGGAGGAAATTTTGCCTCCTGCCGTTTAGCACTGCTGGCAGTCAATACCTTTTAGCCTACCCTCTAAATTTGATTTCATACATATTTACAGACTATTTTTCCTCTTACTACTAATTCTTTTGAGACCAAATTAAGAACAAAGATAGCAGAAACAGGCTTCATCAAATAAAAATGTAAATATGCTGCATCTCATTTTTGGATGAAGAAAGTTTATTTAAATATTTTCTCGAATGGAATATCTTTACAGTATCATTATTGCTTGCAACTGGAAAAGTAATAGCCTTACAAGTCAGAGTAACCCATTGAGGCTTAAGAGAATTTATGCATTTAAATAATGTAGTTTACTTAAAAAAAACCCTAGAATTATCTGCATTTTCAGACAAGGAAAGAATACTAAAAATAAAACAATTATGACAGATACTAAAAACATATAATCTTACTTCCTATATTCAAGGTACATTGTCAGGTAGCTCAATACTTTTAACTATGAAAGAAACATTGAAGTAATTACAAAACAACTTTTTTCCTCACATTTTTGAAAATAAACTCAAAAATCTAAAGCTAAAACTGCAAATTATCATCCTTCTACAAAGTGAGATTAATCCATCATAGATTTCCAATTTTCATTTTCTTAGAGGAGGAGGTCTAAAACCATTATTATTTTATTTTTAATAAGCAGCCCACCATTTCTGTCCGCTCAACTTCACAGGTAAACAGGTAAATATGGTAGATGTAGCGTACTGCGTTGCTGAAGCTGATGAGGCTACAACAGTGACTTTGGTGGAGTCAAAATCTTACCAGAGATGTTTGAACGTTTACTTCCCAATTTAAGTTCAACGAAAAAAATAAATATCCCTTGTCTGACTAACTAAATGCTGCGATATTTTTTCCTCTGTTATTACCTCTACCCACAGCCAAATAAGTATTCTAAAAGAATTCTAAAAAAACATTATCAATAATCGCTGCTATAAACAACAAAAGTTTTTACATTCCATCGTTTTCATTTTTCAAAAGGCATAAGACATTTTCATCCATGATGACAGGCTTCAGTGAAGTTCAGTACAAAAAGTAGAGTTATGTACAAGTGAGAAAAGAGTAACTAGACATGTTTTCAAAATGTTCATCTGGCATGGCATCCATCCATTTTAAGGTGCTTCTATTCCATGCTACGCAAAAAACACATAGAAGCTTCCATATGGGTTTTGTGGGACCCAAGTAGCACAGGAACTGTTAAGCATCTTATTGCATCAGCTGCTTCCCTACAGATTCCAGCAGGCATTAAGCACGTCTGCTGTGTTTACAGAGAAATAGTCAGAGTGAGCTGGGTAAGGCTTTGGCACCACGTGTCTGCTGTTAAGGGGTCTCTGTAGGCCAATCTCTGAGTTAGATTAGACACCTAGGGATGCTCTGGTACCCAGGTTTGCCAGAGATAGGCATGCTGTTTCTGAAGAAGGTGGCGCCCACAGTGCCACGAGGGATGTGTAGGAGAAATTCAAAGGTTGCAATGAGAAGCCCACTGGGTTTTCCAGGTTGGAGCAAAGTTTAGCTTCCTCTGCACCCCCCAGCTTTTAAGCAGAGCATGCAAGCCAAACTCACTGAGCTAAGGATGTCAGGATGTATGGGGGAATCTGTACATTACCCTCACCCACAGGTATTTCTTCACAGAAGAATATACTGGGGCCTGCTTCCTTGAATCATTTTCTTTTGAGAAATTGAATCACAGTTCTTCTACTTCTAACGTGTCATATATTCACAAGCACAATATTAAACTGATATGTGTTTGTTATATAGGATATAGATATCCTTTGTTGCCGTCTCATGATATTTCTATATCAGGCAAGATAAAATCTGCTTGAAAGAAGAGCAAATATGTTAACTGTTTTTTCTCAAGGAAACTCATGCAGAGAGGAAGGAGAGATTAATCTTTTTGTAAGTGCTGGCAACATTTCAGAGACATATCTACAAAGAATTGTGACAAGTTTAACAAATTTAACAGTGACATTATGTAGAATATTGAGGAGACTAAACATGAACTTAAAGAGCCAAACTTCCCCATTAAGTCTCTGTCTACATCAATCAGTAAACTGAGTGATGTTTAAACACAACCCTGAAGCTGGTAGGCACATTCATTATCTGTAGGCCTATTCCTGCAAGTCAGCAGTAGGAGACCCAAATATTCTCTGTTCAGGTTTTTCCCCTGTGGTTTTACTTCATCTTCCTGTTTCTTCAGGAAAAATCCTGCAGCTCACTCTCTGCAATCCCTGTGCCTACTCTTTGCCCTTACAGGTTGTGGTGAAATACACCCTCGGAATGTGTCCCTGTTCGGTTTTAATGGCAACTGTCATCCAAACAGCTTGACATTTCTTTATCTGTGAAATCCAGATGCACAAATATATAAACAGTAAACAAATTTCAGGAAATTTTCAAATTTTCCTGGAAACCAGAAACACACATTTTGAAGGTTTGTGGTGTAATAATAATAGGCTAAATCCAGAAAGGGAAAAAATAACATGTTCTGATAATGAAAAAAGTAGAACAGAAAGACTTAACGTTGACCTTTAAAAGAAAATATTTCTTGCTAAATGTTTTTCTTTAAAAGCCTCGCATCTGATTTCTGCAGATAAAACGTGATCATGACATTAAGTGTTTTCTTAGGATTATATCCTATAATTTGTGAGAATTGAAAAACCCGCAAACTTCCTTATCTGCAAGATTATATTCAGGAAACACATTTGGTAAATTCTCCTGTAAGGACTGTATAAATCAGAATTATACAAATGAATGCTTTCACAATCTCAGAGGCTTCACCACCATAATTAAAAGGTGAATTTTTCACTTTTATTTTGTTATTCTTGTCTCCTGGGTCTGATTTATAACTTTTGTTACACCATTATATTCATTTATTTCTTTGTGCCATGTTGTATGTTATTTCAAAAGTAACATCTAGGGTGTCCTTGCTTTAAAATGTAGATTTAGCCTCTCCGGATGAAACTTGGTAGAACATCTGTGTTTGAAAGTATGAAAAATTACCACATTTTCTGAGTGAACCAGGCTGAGTGCTCACATTATACTGTCTCTGAGAGAAAATTAAAGTGCTGCTGATAGCTGAGGGACTGGATGGCTCAAGGGAATCGTAGTGTGACACAATCTTTCATCTGATGAAAACCAGCATGAATTTAGCCCATGCTGATAATGACCAAAAGTCATTACCATTTGTTCAGTAATTTATTTAAAATGAGTTAGGGGTCCAGCTCATGTCTTGGTGGTAAAGAGTCCAAATTAGAACTGAGCAAATAAGCAAGACATGTCTCTCCAAAAATGATTTCATGTTTTCAAATTAGTATGCTTAAACTTCTCTCTGTTTATTACCTTCTTAATATTTTAACAAACAAGTCTAGGAGGAGAGATGTTTGTGAACTTAAAAGATGTATCTGTAGATTCTCATGGAAAACAAATCCTGAATTTATGAAGACAAGTATTTGCACTGAAAAAAAGGTCTGTTTTTCAGGATTCTGCTTATACAGCTAAATACATTAAAATATGTTCTGTGTGGCCTCTGTGCCTGGTCAAAACTAAAAAATAGCTTATGTTTTGTGAGTCAGATGCTAAAAAAATGAAATGTTCTCAAAATAGCTAGAGAATCACAGATATTTAAAAAAATACTCAGCAGATAAAACCACCTCACAAGTTAAACAGAAGAAACTCCATAAAAATAGGAGATGCCTTATTAACTTGATATTTGGAATAAACTGACGCCTGTTGGAAGTGAGAATGGAGAACTTAAATTCTTGCAGAAATGTAACAAAGATGGGTATATGAAGTCATTTTGGCAATGCGGCCAAACAAAAATCACAGACTGGTGTATGAGACTACAAAATCTAGCAGAAGCATTTACTGGGCACGTGTTTTCAAAAAGGAGGCAAAAGCATTATACCTCCAGTGAAGGTATCTGGTGTTCGCTACCTAAATGTACATGGGTAGAGTAATATTTTGGCAAAAGGCTAATCTAAAAAAAAAAACCCACAACAAAATCCCAAAATCTCTGAAGCTATAAAACTCTCAGCAGGACTACAAAAAAGGAGGACTATATAATTTCATACTAACATTTAACATATGCCTTCACAATTTTTAAGCATCTCCATCATACATGGATATCTCTTTGCCTGACTAGAACAGAGGGGTGAAGACCGCACTGCATGTAGGCAATGTATTCTCATGCTGGGATCTTTCATGAAAACAAGATCTGAATGAGTATTGGGATCTAGTAAGCAGAGGTATAGATAAGAGATTAAGGGAATCACTGAGGTTGGCAGGGACCTCTGGACATCACCTTGTCCAACCCCACTGGCTCAAAGCAGGCTCAGTCTCAGCTGGTTGCTCAGGGCCATACCCATTCAAATTTTTATTACTTTCCAGGATGGAGACTCCTAAATCTTTCTTGGCAACCTGCTCTAATATTTGACCAACCTCACAGTAAAAAAGGTTTTTCTTATATTTGCATGGAATTTCTTGTATTCCAAGTTTGTGCCCATTGCCTCTTGCTGGGTGGTGTTGTTGGTGGTTGGTTGGGGTTTCTTGTTTTGTGTTTGTTTGTTGTTGTTTTCCCCCGTTGGGCACCACTGTAGAGGCTGGTTTCACCTTCTTCACTGACTCCCATTAGATATTTATATCCCCGCTCTCTCAGCCTCTCCTCACATGACACATGTTCCAGACTATAAATCAACTTTCTAGTCCTTTGCTGCACTCCCCCCAATATGTCTGTACATTACTTGTGCTGAGGAAGCCAAAACTGGACACAGCGCTCCCAACATATCTTACCAAGACTAACTAGAGGGGAAGGATCACCTCCCTTGATGTGCTGGAAAGGTGCTGCCCCATGCAGCCCAGGAGGCTGCCCACCTTCTTCACCACAAGAGAACATTGCTAGCTCATGGTCAGCTTGGTGTCCACCATGACCCCCAGGCCTTTGCTACAACACTGCTTTCCAGTGGGCATAGCATGACTCCCTCCCAGGTGCATGACTTTGTATTTACTTTTTAAAAATTTCATTAGGTTTCTGTTGGTCCATTTCTCCAGGCTGTCACGGTCTCTCTAAATAACAGCACAATGTCGTGTATCAACTGCTCCTCTCAATGTCATACCATCTGCAATGCAATGCAATCAGATTCTGAAAGCTGAGTGACTTTTGCTGCAAGCAGGAAACAAGAACTACGTGGGTATAACTACAAAGCTGAGCTGATGGCCTCTAATGAACACAGATTCTAATTCCACTCTTATTTCAATAACAAAGACATTATAGCTTATGGTCTCAGCCTTTAAAGGTAGACAAGAAAGAAGGTTGCAAAGACAATAAACAACAGTGCTTTTTTTCCCTCATGTTCTACACTCTTGGCTGGGCTCCTGCTTCCCTGGGAACAACAGGACTCTTCGACATGCCAGATATGCTTGAACAGTGGCAAAATCATAGGCAAAGGGAAGCACTTCCAGCAATTCTGTTTTTGTGACTAACGATATGGCACAAAACCCATAAAGGTCTGAAAAGACTGTTGTTTTAGACAGCAGATTCTCCTCACTGAGAAACAAAATATTTAACTAGAATAAATAGTATTACTCTTGATTTACATCAGCAAGTCTGAGAGAAGAAAACGACCTGGAAGAGCTCACCTTGAGAGGGGCCAGAAGCTCATTTCTATTGTTATGAAACAGAATGTCAGCAATATTTCCAATCTGTAATTTGTACTGTTCACTATGTTCATGCCATAGGGAAAAATGATGCTTAAGGCAGAATGATTACACCACACTAGCCTTAAGCTAAAATGACATCAGAAATAAACAGTGCAAGATATAGTAATAAAGACAGTAATAAAGACAGATATATATTAAAAAAAAAACAAAAACAAAACACACCACAAAACCAAAACCAAATCAGAACTGTGGCAAAGTAATACATCTTCAAACTTATAAAATAGAGCTAGCTAGGACAGTTAAAGATCCATTTAGAATAATAAAGAGAAAAGAATGGCAAATAAAATCTATTACAATGCTTGAAATTGTCCTTTTAACCTTTATTTAAATTAGCAAAAGTTGCATGTTCATACCCGATGGCAAAATATAGTCCTTTTCTAGCAAAACACGGGAGTTTGGTATTAATACAGAATATGTAATATTAAAAAAGTCATCCATTATAAAATATAAGGTATGACTATATTGCCAAGTATGGAGCTTAGCAAAGAAATATTACTTCTGCTTAAATTCATCCAAAATGCAATAAAGCTATCCAATGAAAACTTGGGTGAATTGTCCATTTGCAGACCAGTAGCTACAATAAAGGAGACAATGTCTTCACTGGTTGAAAGTAATATCCATTTAAGTTCTGAACACAAGCATCCTCTAACAATAAACCAAATGAGCTCTCAATATAAAATATGTCTTCCTTCTCTGAAAATCTGTGTAGTGAATACAGCCCGAGGGAACTTTTAACAAAATGTTATAAAACTGAAAACTGACATTAATAGGAAGTACTGATATATCCTTAGTGGCAATGAGTTCAATTCTCCTGCCACTGCATAATGGAAACACCAATTGGCTCCAATTTTCTTCGATTGGATTTGCTCCGATCAGTGACAGAAGAACGAGGCCCAGTCCTGCTGAGACATCATTATGAGAGACGGATTTAGCAGAAAGTATTGGCTACAACCGAAATATGTGACTATTTAATGTTACTCAGGCTGTGGTTAAAATCCATGGCGGTGGGTAGCATGTCTCACATCCTTCATTATTGTTGTGCCTTTTACACATCTTTTCTGCCTGCCTAAGTACACCTCATTGTCTTTCTCATCCTTGCCTCACATCTTAGCCTCTTTTTCCCTTCACCAGTCTTCATCAGATCTCTTTTACTCCTGCACAGCAGGGGGCTAAGGTGGGAGAGCTGTCCCAGAACATCTGCCCAAAGCAGCCACAGGTCCAGACTCTGCCAAAAGAATCTGTATGCTCTGTTACTCCATCTTTTCTCCAGTATGCCTGAATTTTTAAAGGAATGGAAAAATCCTGCGGTCCTCCTTGTGAAAGCTAGGAAGGGGAAATGCTATCTGTGCCCTTACCATGATGTTCTGACCAAGAACAGATACACTGCACCAAGAGAAGGTGCGAGAAGGAATTCACACTGCACTAGAAATATGTGATTAATTTTATATGGAATCCAACTTAGTGTTACAATCGATCTTTTTGTCTTCAACTCAGGACTGAAAGCCTATTATAATACTACTTATCAATAAAGAATGTTAATTCACACTTTGAATTAAGTGGCTAAAATGAGGATTTAATTTAGATTTACTAAGACAGCAATTGCATGTTAATTAAATAGCAATTGATTATTAAAATATTTTAGTGAGGTTTAACAGCACTACTACATAAGAAGATTTTCTAAGCTACTGCCCAAATTGAGTCTTTAGATGTACTATGGCAAATTCAGTGAGGTTGCACAGATACAAATGGAAAAAACCAATTGGCTAAATAGTTGTTTTCTCTTGAGTTAGTTTTTATTTCACATACAGTAACTCACTGCGTCTAAATTGTTTAGCTACAGATATTTAGGATAGTTAAAGTGTTAAGGAACATTATTATCATGTTTTACAGCTTCAAAACATATGACATAATAAATGTCTAACAGCATTTATTAACTGCCAAAATAATCTTCAGTTCAGAAAGATATGAGAGACTGTTGATACTTCTGCACAGAAGTCTGGCACCAGGCATATAAGGTATAAATTAACATAGTATACAGCAATCTAAGATATTGTGGCTTTAATACACTTAGGTTAACAACGATGTGGGAAACTGGAGAGCGAGGTCTGAACTGGACTCAGGAACCCATCAAAGCGTGGAGAGGTCAGAACTCTCTCATGGCGTTGCACAGTGTCCAGGCACACAACACTAAGCAGATGCTGCTATCAGCTTTTTTTCCACTTGATGCTGAAAGCTGGGCCCAGGACATGCATGAGGACAGCCTGGGTTCTCCCTCTGCAGCTGAAGAGGCCCAAAGGGGGTATCATAATTTACTTGCAGAATATTCACTACTAACTAACATAATCAATGGAGATATTTGCCAAATTAGAAGGGCAGGACAAAACACTACAGTTCCATTAGTAGTACCCTGTCAGAATCTACTCCTGTATGGGTTGACATTTTTCTGCATCTTTCCATCCCTGTTTAAGAGGATGGCATCTTCAAGAAGAAAAAAACCCAAACATTTAAAAGCTTTACCTAACAACACTTGGATAAAAAGTGACTTAAAAAGAAAAATCCAAGTTCTTCCCTCTTAAGATAGCTCTTCTCACAAAACAACATCAAAATGTACTGATTTTTCCAGTGTCCATGTGAGTAAATTGCCAGTTTTCATTACGGTTCCTTGGACTTTTTTTCTTTTAATGTATTCTAATCAGCTACATTCAGCTATTTATTCCTAATTTTAGTGTTTTTATCAGCCCTGCTCACACCCTGTTTTTTCTGTTGCCTTTCAGCTGTTCCAGCTCTTCCTGGTCTATAGAGGACTAGCACAAATTTCAGCAATGTTGCTAATTGCTATTTTCACTTTCCATCCTTTATGAACCAGAAATATTCTTCCAGTCCTTGGAAGAATCACAAGTCTCGTGATATCAGATAAATGACCATTTTCTTTGGTGCAAGGACTGCTATTTCTTATTTTGTACGCAAATGCAGCTATCAGAAATACATCTTTGGCAGTTAGACCCACTATTTTTTCTCCCCTACACACTCACATAAATATAATTTCATGGATAGCAGGAGTCAGAGTAATCCTCTGGATGGCATCTCCCCCCACCTCCCAGATCTTCAAGTACAAACCCCCATTATGAAGGGACAAAGGAAAAACAAAAAGGCAGCTAAATCACACTGTCACACCCAATCAAAATTGGATTTTAAGTCAGTATCTTTTTTTTTTTCTTTCCACCAAACACTGTATCTCTGTCAGACAGACATACCCTTACCCTTTCTCTTTCATGTCCAAGGAACTCAACACCTTCCTGCCTGCATCAGCCTCTGCCTAAATTTTTATTCACAGCTGAGTTGACTGACAAAACCATTCCCTGGTGTGGCCCCCAGCCTGAGGACGTGCTCAGGGTCCCATCAAATGCTGCCACCAGGCCTGCCCAGGCTCTGCTAATAGGGGCTGGGGGAACAGCAGGTTTGTTTGTGGTTACCTGAGTTGTCAGGTCCAGCTCACGTCCCTCTTATTTTGACGGCATTCCAAAGCAGGTCCCAACTGAAATACAACCCTCTCCCTTCTATTTCAGTCCTCCAACTAAACCTATAAGTGAAACCGTGCCTGCAAAGTAAATTCGCTACCTTAGAATAAATGTTATTTTGTAGCCAGTAGCTAATCTTCCAAAAAGAAAAGGCAAAAAAATTGAGCTATTTAAATCCTTAGAGCGAAATATTCTGGAATCGCATTAAACAAAAACACACACTTTAGTGCTTCTTCTGAAGGGATTCGATGGCTTATTCTTTGTACAAGTACCTAATTTACCTTTTTGGAAAGGGGGTAGGGAGAGAGCTCAAGTGCAGCTGTGCAATGTTATGTTGTGATTTTCATTACTACTCCGACTTACGGGACACACGCTACTCGATCTCCCCAGGAAATACAGACATTCAAAATATAAACCAAATACAAGATGATGTTACTTTTATCTCTATTTTTCATTCCTCTGCATTCACACTTGTGTGACTGATTTGTGTGTGAAATGATTTCCAAGTTTTCAAGCAAAAAGCAGTTCGGAAACAAAATATTTATACTCTTCTAACTTGCGCTTCCTGCCTAGCTAGATACAATACAGATGCAAAGTCACTGGTCTGCAAGAGCCTTCCACAGATCTATAATAAAATAATTAAATTAGTGAGTTGTGTTTAGATCAGATTCTTGGCTGCCAGCTCCTAAGAACTCAGGGAATTCAGAACCGCAGAAGGATCATTTGGAGTCCATTTGGCAGAAACGTCAGAAACTTGCTGCTCCTGGGAACATCCTTTTCCAATAACGTTTATAGTTCTAGATGGAAGTGAAAAGCACCATATGTTAAGAGTTTCCTGCAAAGCTTCCTGGTAAGAGAGGAAATAAATTCAACTTGTCACATCTGCTCGTGGGCCAGTCAAGTAGGATTTTATCACAGCTTTAAGTGGTTTACAAAACTGTCCTGTTATCGACTGAAGGGAGCTTTACTTTTCAAGGGTTTTTTTTGAATATGCATGTTTATATAATCTCAATCATTAAATGATTTATTTGTCAGTGGAATTCAGTAACATGTATTATTATTTATCTCTAAACAACAAAGATTACTCAGTTATTCAGCTAACAGTAACAATTCAGTTGGGAGCCAATTTGCATGGTTTATCTGAATATAGCTAAGCAGTCCCATTTTGCCCTTCATTTTTTTTGACCCCAGCTCTGTATATTGTATCAAGTTTTCCATTACAAAGTACATTTAATTAGACAAAAGTCAAGCTTCTACCATCTTCAGAAATCCTAGGTTGTAAGCACTGTAAATGCAATGCAAACAGCTGCCTTCAAACTCCCAGGGAATCAGGGATCCCAAAGAAAATATTACGAACCATGCAGTTGCTCAAGAAATCATTACTCCCTCTACAGAAAGCAGAATTTTGTTATGTGAAGTGCAAAGGTAGCACAAAACAAGGCAACAGTATTCCATGGCAGCAGTTTTTGCAAAATTCACAGCACCGTGAAAGTAGGCGTAGCCAAATTCCACAAGCTACATACACGCTTTTTGGGATCTTGTCCTGTTCTCATTGAAGTCAGAGGGAATTTTGCCACTGGCTAAACAAAGAGGAGGATCAGGCCCAAACTATGCGGCTATTTGCCAAAATAATCAAGTTACAGGAAATTGCTCCTCAAAAAGTAGACGTGTTTCAAAATTCCAGATGCCTACATGGAGCTGATCTGATTTACACACACTGGGCCGTATACTGTTCTCTGCCTCCACACACAGTTCGCTTTGATGTTAATGGGAATCTGCTGCTGCTCCGGGGCAGCACAGTACATGTCCCTGGGAGCCCATTCATTCCACTCGATCAGTGAAGAGCAAGCACAAAAGAGAGTGGAAGTAACACATCACATTACATCCAATATTCATGCAATTATTGAAGAACACTGTATGTATTACATTTGCAAACTGTCCATAATAATTTAATTTTCTATCCTCAATTTATAATATGTTAATTAGGCATGAAATTAAATGCTTTTAAAAATACAACTGATTATGCTATAATGTATCCAACAAAGACTGATTACTGAATAATAAATCAACATTTGCATAAATATTTATATAATTTATTTTTTAAAATTCCACACTGTATAAACAGATAACACGGAAAATGACAAGTAGTATGGCAGAGACTGTACTTTGCCTTTTAGAATTCTTTTTTCTTGAGGCTTGTCAAGACTTTGCTATACATTGGGAAAGTATATCTCACTCCACACAATAAGGAGAACTGCAGTCCTCCTTTAAATCATAGAATCATTTCGGTTGGAAGAGACCCTCAGAATCATCAAGTCCTAAACCATGTCCCTAAGAACTTCATCTAAATGCCTTTTAACCACCTCCAGGGATGGTGACTCCATCACTTCCTTTGGCAGCCTATGCCAGTTCCTGACAACCCTTTCTGTGAAGAATTTGTTCCTAATATCCAATCTAAATATCCTCTGGTGCAGCTTGAGGCCATTTCCTCTTGTCCTATCACTTGCTGCTTGGGAGAAAAAACCAACACCCTCCATGCCACAACCTTCTTTCAGGTACTTGTAGGCAGCCACAAGGTTTCCCCTCAGAACTTCTTAATAACATAGCACGTTATTCTTAACATGAACCAAGAAACAGAAAGCTTGCCACAAAAGAAAACTGCACTTTAATTACAATACAAGGTAAATTAGCTTTACCAAACACAGAATTTTCATAAAAAGCTGACATTTTATTTGAGACCCATCCTTGCTCTTGTCAGTATCCATGGCAAAAAAGCCTCTTCTTTCTGACTTTGTACCTATCATTCTCATATCTGACCCCCACAAAGTGTTACTGCACTTATTTCAACCTAAGTTTCTCTGTGACAAAATGACAGTTATACTCGTTACATTAATCGTGAGTTAAGGGTGGATACACCAAGGAAAACTTTCAAATATGAGCAGAAATCTACAGAAACTCCATTAACTGAGGCTCCTGAGAACTACTTCGGCACATTTCCCAGAGACTCGCACCACACTCTGCCTGCCTGACAGCAAAACTCCATTTTTATGAACTACTTGTTCTTGAGGGACTTTCTACCAGCAATAGCCCAGATACATTCTCCCTCCTCCATACAGTGCCTGCTCCAAAGCTGACTAAGGTAAACAGAAAGACTCCCCAATACCACATGAGCTTTGGATCAGCTTCACATTTTGCACAATCTTCTCATAAACCAAAGATCATTTACAGGCTGGACCCAACATTGGACTCTGTCCTGCCCACATTGCGTGGGAGGGGAGACTCAAATTTGAGTTCAACAGGAAAGGAAAGACAAACTGCATGTAATTGGGTAAATGCCTCTACCTTGGCTAACTTTGTTTATGCTTCTTGTTGGCCTATTTAGAAATAAGGATATTTAAAAATAACACGCTTATTCAAACACTTCAACCAAAACACTGAAGTAAGTTTTTTTTGGACACACTAACTTGCCGCTTACAAGCCAGGAGCAAGAAAAGGTTTGGAAGAAATCACATTGGCTAGAATACAGAATCCTCTTTTATAAAGAAAACTGAATGTAATGCCCAATTTAAGATGACCAATTACACACATTTAGTGATACAAAAAGGGAAAAAGTTTAATTAGAAAGCTATTACAAGAAAACTGCAACTGTTTTTTTTTTTGTGTGTGTGTGTGTTTTCTGCTTAAAAGTCACCAGCTAGCCAACAGCAAGTGCCAAGGAGATGTATTCCACACAGGGAACAAGAATTGAAACAGAGCCCAGCCTTGGTTCACTGCTGCAAGCTGCTGTGCACCTCTTAAGAAACACTCAGCTCTACACAGAAACCAGTGGGAGTTTTAGTGACTCAGACTGTTACAGCATCAGATTTTTGGATATTAGTGTGGATTATGTTTAAAAAGTCTGTTTTCTTGCCCAGAAATCCTGCGATGAATTTGATCTTCAGTAACTTTTCAGGAAGTACTCATCATTAGTGGAAGGACGTGGTATAATATCAGCTTTTACAAAAAGTTTTACAATGACACTTCCCCTGGCTGCAACCATACATCTGAGAAAGGAGGTGGGAGTCTCTGCATGGCTGAGAGCTCCTAGGAGAGGGGGGTCTGACAGGCTGCCCAAGAGAAGAGCTTCTCCTGGCCTGCTCCCAGGGACCACAGAGAAAATGACACAAAGCTGCGTCTTCCAGACATTTTCCACAGGAGTATATTTTTTTCTTCCTATTTTCTACTTCTTCCTACTCCCCTTTCTCATTCTCAATTTCTTTTTCCTTTGTTTTCAAGGTAGCGTGTAAGAGGATTTTCTCTGTAAGAAGTGATGCTCTCTTTGTGACTATTGCATCACAGCAAGTGGAGAACACCAGACCGTCCATGTCTGCTAAACCAAATTCCACCTCCTACTATTGTTTTTCTGTGATCCCAAAATGCTTAGAAATATCAATATTTCTTCTGCACACAGAAAACCTGAGGCTCAAGTACATTAAATGCCCTACGGGATACGCCCAGTCAGTGACAAAGCTCCACTTTGGTCACCCAGCTGCCAATCTCCTGGATCATCTGACATCCCTGAAGTAATAAGATCAATATTCCTCACAAAATTTGACCAATCATCTCATTCTTTCTGGTTCAGTTTAAAATTGCTGTACATCTTTCTTTTTAAATATTTTTTTGCAACTCTTGGAAACTGCTCTCATCCCATTCCCTCCTCCACCCCACTGTTTGGCCCAGCAGTCCCCCAGCCCAGTCTAAGAAGGGCAGCGTGCTGCCCTCCATGCCTGGCCTGCCTTGTACCACACTCCTTGCACTTGCACTCTTCTGCATCCACTTTTTACTACCATATTTCTTATATGCAGCACACTGCGAAAGTGATACAGGATGCTACATGAGGTGTACTGAAATGCTTTATTATTAAATATTTTAAATTAATCATGTGTGATAGTTAATTATTCATTCAAACAAACCATGAAAAATAGGGACTGCAGCAATTTCCTCTCTCCAGTATCAGATTGCTACTAAATGTATGGCACAATAAAACACTCAAATTAAAACTTCCTGATGTGACACCAAATTACTAAATATCCAAACTGCTGAAAAATTAGAAGTATAACCCTTGCACAACAGATTTATTATATTCATGTCCTACTTAAAACTGCATCTTATTTGGAAGAAAAGAATATTCATGACCTCTCTTCTACAGATTGGAAAGGAAGTTTCTTGATTTGCCTGAAACTTTTGAACAGCAACATAAGCAAACCTTAAGGAAGGCACATCATGTGCAAGCAGTTGGTGGTGTATGGTGAAATTAAATAATTACATAGCAGAGTGTAATATCTTGAAGCTTGTCTTTCCCACCTGAACCACTTCATTTTTATTACTGCTAATTATTTAGAGCGCCCTTCACCAACAGTGAGTAAGAGCAAAAGTTCACTGCCCCAAAGAACTGGAAAATTAAAATCTTGTTACATCCTCCTTGAAACAAGACCAGAGTTGGTGGAAACAGGCCTTGTAATAAGCAACAAGCAAGATAAGAAGAATTTGCAGTAAAGTAGCCTGGAAGAACAAAGGAAAAACAAAACACCAAAGAAAGAATTCTCTAAAAGAGATGAAGGATAAGTTGAAAAGGAAAAGTTCACCTAAACTGAAATATTGTGCATATCTTGTTAACTCTTGAATGCTATTTTACATTTATACACTCAGAGCTCTCCAGCTCAGACTGAGCAGCCCCTCTCCCACACCTTCCTGACAACCAAAGCCACAAAAGATGCCAGAAAGATAAAAATAGGACAGAAAAGATGAAATCCAAATCCCAATCTTTCTTTCATTTATGATTTTGTTGTAATTTTCTCACAAGCACTCCACAGTATCAGTTTACCTCCTACATGATTCCCAAACCCTTCACAATATGTAAACATCAGACTTCTGGCTGAACTATGCTATTTTGAACTGCCGAGGTTCTGGCAGAGATATCATTGTAGCATATATTCCTGAAGACTCAGTGTAACGATCGAAGCAATCTCAAAGTACAGCAATCAATGAAGAGCTGTTTGTCTGTCAGTCCTTCAAGAGAAGTAGGAGTGCCCGGTTCAGCAGAACAGCGGGAGAGTGCACTGCTGGCTGAGGGAATCATGGCTTGGTCATGGTCTCTCCAAGGTAATAATATTTTGTCAGTGTTATTTCTTTTCTTACTATAAAAAGAGATCTGTCTTGTGTGAACCCATTTGTTAGATTGCAATTTGCAGGTTTAACCTTTCATTAATCTCTATCCACTTTGATTATAGCCACTAATTTGACAAGTGAGTGACTTCTTTTTGAGAGGTTTGTTCTTTCCTTTCCAAAGAGCTTTTTTTCACCTTGCCTATCAGCACAGCCCAGGCTCTGGGTGTCATTACTGCCTCCTCTGCTGACAGAAAGAGGTTGGAACAGGAGGGCACCTGGGCAAGGGTTTGCAGAAGTGCAAAAGTGATTACGTACACAGACAAATTTTAATAGTGGTCATCTTTTTACCACGCTTCTCCATCCTCTGTTCCTCCTTCCTCCATTTCCCTTCCAGTAAAAGCCCAGGCTCACCAGGCTCTTCCTGTTACTAAGATATTCCCAACAAATCTTTGAATCTTTTCCCCTTGCATGTCCTTCTCCCATTCTTTCTCCTGCTTTGATTTTCCTTTGTTTTCTTTTGTTTCATTTTCTCTCTAGTCAGGTCTCTCATTATTTGTTTCATCTTTTGTTGCTTTTTTCCACTCTATACAATTGCTCTTTTTGTGTGCTGCTGACTTAACTAACTTTCTTTTCTTGAATCTTGAAACCATTTTTGGAAAATTCTTTCTTCTCCTTTTTTTTCCAGCTCCCCCTACTCCCCATCCCTAAGAGCTTTTCAAATCTTACTCTAAAGCACAGCAAAACAAGCAAATTACAGCATTTTGTTGATTTACTATAGCACCTCCTCAGTGTTATTTTCTTGACCATCCTGCTTCCTTCTGCTTTTATTCAAGCAAGGATAGACAACTTTTGCTGGTCAAGGTCAGAAAGAGAGGAAAAGATCATGAACGTGCTCTTCTGAAGCTCTCATGATGCTTGCTGGAGCTGTTTGCTAATTTTTTTACCTATCTGATTGTTGCTGCCATTACTACAGTCTTCTCCTTTAAACCTCCAAGTAAGTCAGATTGCAGCCTTTCACTGCTCTGTCAATTTTATGGCTCTCCAGTCTTTTTTATGGCAATAACCTAGAAATATATTCTGCACAATATTATTTGTAAGTTCCCCCCTCCCCATCTCTTTCAGATTTTTTGTTTTATTTAACTTTTTAGCTGTCAAACCTGGAACAATGTATTTAAAAATACTACTCAGCATCTCCACACTGGAAGACTTGTGACAGAAAAGAAGTACAGACTCTCCTGAAAGTCTTCCTGTTCCCTGACAAGCAGCACGTAGAACAGAGAGACACTCGGTTTCTATAGAGCCATTACCATATTGGTGAAAGTTGGCCAATACTTAAGAAATGTTTGGAAACAGCCAGCATAAGTGGGGTCAGAGAGGGAACTGGCTTCTTTCCCTGCACCAAGCTTTGTTCCCATATAGCCTCTGCTTCATACCTGCCAGAATCAATGAGCAGCAACAGGGGCTTCTTCTCAGGTCAGGAAGACTTGTATATGTGGGAGCAGTGCATGAAGAAAAATTGGTAGAGTCTCCTGAGGTTATTATACAGATGAGGCATAAGCAACTGGAAGAAGGAAAGAAATTCAATCTGCCATGACAAAAGGAAAGGAGTGTAAAACACAAAATAAGAATAACATACAGAGTACCAGGCCAGACAATCACAAGGAAAGGAAAGAAAAAGATGGCGGGGTGGGAGGTAAGACATTTTAGCTCCTATCCACACAGTAAATCTCTTTGGATTACTTATAATATGTGAAATTATACATCATTTTCCTCAAAGTTGTTGACAGTAAAGCTACTTCTACCTCTATGGTGTGATTTGCTCTTTACAGACATCAGTATATAGCAATAGCTTTTGTCTATGACTCACAAAAGCATAGTGTAATGTATACATGTATATAGCAACCTTATTCAAAAAAAACCCTAAGCACTTCCTAAGAACAAACACTCAAATCCCCAGTTAGCAGAAACACATATTTTTCTGTAATTACTTACATGGGTTCTTTCAGCTGAAAGTGTTAAGCCTTAGACAAAACAGCAAAAAAAAATCCAAAGCAAAGCCAGGAACAGAGATAATTGTCCTGTTTTCAAAGCCTGGCTCAGGGCACCATTCACCTGGTTTTAAAAAACAACCAACCAACCAACCAACAACAACAAAGAATAAAAGACTCAAGTTGTAGCAGACACTAACACAGTGGGACAAGTAGTATCAGAGAAGTCTGAAAATGCAACTGGGAAGGTAGATAAGACAAAAAGGTAATTCATTGACACTTACTTGATTTTTGATGTAATTTTTATCAATCTTAAAGATATAGATACTTTGCATCTGAACTATGCACCTCTCTGCCTGTGAAAGTGAAGTTTCCCAAACAGACAAACCCTAAATGACAAGCCACTGCAGGCTGTTGAGATACCAGAATAGTGGCCATAAACCAAAAGACTACATAGACTCATGTGAGGAATGCCAGGAAGTTGCTACACTTAGTACCCAACAACCCCTCTGTAGATCAGTGTTTTCACAATGTGATTTGGAGACTGCAGCTGCAGGCCAATTAGATTCACTTTCTACATACATAAACCACCCAACAAGTTGAGCACGGTGGGTGCTCTGCATTTGAGTAAAGTCAAGATTCCTGCCTTGAGTAGATTAAACTTCAGATAATCCTAAATGATTGAATTATCAGTAAGAACGATCTCGACTAAATTAGCAAAGGGACTTCACTGTTTATGCTACCATTGCTCTCTTTTCTAATGAGAATAAGGTTTTGTTTTATTTTACTTTTAAGTGATCAATTAAGGGAAAGTTGTCTGGTGACAAGAATTCTTCTAATTACCAAGTTTTCACAGTAGTAGATACTTTAAGTTAAATCAACCAGCATTTAGCAAACTGCTGCTCCCTCTCTCTTCTCCCTTCCACATGCACACTTTTTTCCTTCTAAAAGCCCTCTACTGAATTAGCTGTTAGGTGCTAATTGCAAATGATTAAGCACTCACCAGTTTTACACTTCTAGCTTTAATATTAATGAGATGTATTAGCATGGAACATGGCTTGTATTAATATTATAAATGGAAGCCTGCACGGATCACTGCCTACTGTTTTGCATTACAAGGAGCATGCAGCTAAAGAAAAAAGTCCAATTTAGGCCAGAAAAAGCCTAGTACACCATATATTTCTGTTAGCAACAAAGAAGTAAAAGAAGTGAAGAAGATAAAGTTAAATACTATCTATTTATGTAAACAGCATATCATTTTTCCATAACCACCAGCAGCAAACCTACATAAAAAGATAAATTCATCTCATCCATCTCTGCACTAACTGGAATATATGAAGGTAAACTTAAATTACTCCATTATGCAGAGCCAAGCCACAGAGAAACACCTTTTCTGACTTGCTCTAAAGAAGTATCTTGAAGTTCTTTTTCCTGTGTATATCAGGCTCAAGGATTGTACTCCATTCAAACACCTTACTTATGCTTTCCTATTTGTAGGATGCCAAAGTGCACCTAGTGGGTTTTTAAAGTATTCATATGTGTAATTATTCATCCATCCTCCAAGGTAGCTTTCCCATTTCTTCAGCCATAGGTAAAGCATAGGTCTGTTAGCGTGTACAACCTAACTAGCTTGTCTTGTATATGTTATAGAAATCATGTGCTAAAATTGAATCCAATCTGTTAGAAATGGAAAACATTCCTTTCATTCTTCTTCTTCTTGCTTTATGCAACTGTAAACAGACATATTTAGATGGTAGGCAAATGAAAGCTCTCTGCACACAAACTGTGTCAGTTGTAAACAAAAACACCTTCTACAAAGTCTAGGTATTTTCTGGGGAACCTAAAGAGTTTCCCTCCAAGATAAAAATTTTAATGCTAGTTATTGGAGAAGGATGGAAAGTATGATGTGCACACTTCAAAATAAAGGACAGGTTTCCCCTCATCTGGAAAATACAATATTTCTTTTTTAGCGTCTCTCTTTAAGCTGATTCTGAGAAAAAGCTTGTGGAAAGAAGCAGATTTATACAGTATTCTTATAATTAAGTTGGAAGGATCAACACAAATGTGACTTTAGAAAGAGAAAGACTACAAATAGAAATATGAATCCAGCACCATAATCCTGGGATAGGAGTGCATGGTAAGAACTAAGGACTGATATTATCAAAACTCATATACATATGCTATTGCTGTTGACATCAATGAAAGGCAACCACAAACAGCAAAAGGAGACTCTAGTGCAGAATATGCTCTCAGAGTGAGCAGCTCAGCCACATCATACCATGTAATACAGGGCAGTACCACTCATCAACCAACTCCCATGGGCAACTGGTGCTCCAGTAGTCCCATCTCATATAAAAACTATGGCCAGATCAAGAAGCATCAACTCAGGAGTACAGCAGAAGGAAAAATAACAACAATCACATGCAGAAACAACAAACACAGGTGAAACAGAGCCAAGGAAGGATCCTCTGGACAAAGCACCAGTGCTTTGCTACCTCCACAATACTGCCTTCAGCTGTTGCTCTTGTGGCACTTCACATTCAATACTGAGCCCCAGTCACCAGAACCTCAAGCACGTAGGCTGGGTCCTGTCAGGTTCCTCTACCAGCACATGATGTGGAGCAGGCCAGCAGAGAGGGGACTGGTTTAGCAGGGAAATCAGAGCTGACTGCAGCTACACAGTGTGGTGTGCTGCCCTAGGTGACTGACACATTGCCAGCTTGTAGCTAGTTACATCTGATGGTTGTTTTGTTTATGTGAATCTTCTACATCTATTTCTGTTTCCTATCACTTGTTTATTTTGACTTTAAAATGTGGTATGTGGCAATAAGTAAGTTGGGATCTTGTAGCTGCTGATCTCAGCTACAGGTTGTGTTAACTGAACTTGATTTGCAAGAACTTACAGCCAAAGACACATTTGTACAACACTGCAATTACAAAAATATTCATTTTTTCAACAGTAAAAAGTTTGAGTTATTTTCTTAATCATTACTAGGTTTCATAGGGGATTCTGCCCCTAATCAGTCTGATGAATATTTTTGTTTTATTTTCTATAATATGTCATTAGAGAAAAGCAACATTAGTACTGTGTAACTTCACCCTTTAATGATTTCTGCTGTCATCATCCTGAAGTACCTTTTGCATAAGGAGACTGCTTTCCCAGTATTTCTTCCCCACCATCCATCTGACAGAGAGAGATGGGAGCTGACTGATTTACCCATTGTCACAGAGTGGTGCTGTGGCAGATTCAAGAGCCAACCCAGTTCACTTGAGTCCTACTGACTCACTCTCTGTCACAGAGGTTAACATGCACTTGTTCATCTAGGAGGGATGGCGATATATCTTATACACTTCCCTATGAAAAGATGAATAAAGAGTTGTTCAGCTTTAGCTTCTTCAATACTCCAGGAATTCAGTATTAGTAGGACTAAATGTATGGATATATCCAAAGAAAGAACCTTGGGAAAAATAGTCACTAAATGATTAGAAACATTATTGATTACATGGATTCAGATACATACTGGTATCAAGTTAAGGTTGTCCTCCAAATCTTTAACTCTACCTCTTAAAATATTGAATTTACAGCCTTAATAATGCCTGAGATGTTCGACGCATAGCTTTGTTTTGGCTGCATATACGTAGAACCGTCATGAAATTCAGCATTTGCCCATATTTATCACACACTGTCACAGACATTTCTCAGCCTTCTGTTCTTAGAACTGGAAATAAAAGTATTGCTAAGAATATAATTTCCAATAAAACTACTTTCTACAGGAATACTAAGACTGATCATTCCTTGGAAAAAAACACTGTCATTTCTGCCCTTGATTCAATGAAACTGAGCAGTCATTTCAAGTCAACTCCATATCTGATTATTATTCAACTTGGCTCTAAGTTTTAAGGCAGGACAGATAAAACACAACAGCAGGTTCCCATCTCCAGTGAGGCCTGTCCTCTGGGAATTATGTACTTCTCACTAGCAGTGGCTAAATCCTCTTTCAGCTGCAAGATAACCATTTGTTCTTCAGTGCTTTATATATAAAAAAGCTATGAGCAGACAACCCAGACGCTGTCTTCCCAGGTGCCATGGCTCACCCATACAAGATTCTGCCACAGCTCTTTCATTTCATTCATTTATGTTCTCTGCTGCACCACAGTGTTTTGGGATAATTGACAGTAGAATTCTGCTAGCTTTGGGATTGAATTGTTTTCGGTTAGTGAATGTTCATATTGCACATTGGTGACTGCCCATGCAGGTATTTATTCTTCAGATATGCTACTGAGTCTTTTTCTTTCAGAATGAGTGTTTGGAAAGAAGGCAAAACAAAGGAAAAATAACAATAACCAGTAAACATAAGAATTCTTGTGGCAGTAAGAGAACCAAAGGAAGCAGTAGGTTGGTATTTGGCTACACACAGTTCAAGTACTGTCCTGTTACTCTGTACTCCATTTCAGTTTCTGCTGAACTTATCACAGGAAATTTCCACTGGTTTTCCTTCTGGAAAGGGTAAACGAGCCACTAGATAGTAGAGAGGCTGTTACAGTGCAGGGCTTTACCAAGTAGGTTCACTACATCCACTCCATGGTATCAGGCGCTTGCCTGAATGTATAAAGTATGGCAAAAGATCCTCCCACTGCTCTTCTAACCCACAGGATGCCAGTTTCAGCCAATATACACCTCAATTACTCTACTTTTCCTCTTTTACAGCAATGACTTGACAAAGAATTAGAATATCACTCTTTTTACAGCATTTCACTTGCAACAGTTAAGTGTAGGGTTTTGTTTGTTTGGTTTTTTTTGTTTGCTTTTTGTTTTGTTTTTTATAATTTCCTTTGCAATTGCATATCAATGCTGAAATGCATCTCCTCTCTCAGTACATTTCATTCCTGTTTCAGGGCAGCGAGCAATACTCAAAGATCAAAAATCTCCCTTTCACAGTATTGGCTACCTCACCCAAGTGAGCAACAGTTGGTTTAGTTAATTAACATCATGGTAATCTCAGGAAATTGTAATTGTTGTACACTGTACAGCTTCACAAATTTCCCATTTAAATTATTGTTCTTCAGTTCTCAGTATACAAACCACATCTCCTGCACTACATAGAATCTTGATGGCAGGACAGGAGGAAAAGATATATTTGTCTTCACTGCTGATGACACGGCAGTGGAATTGCCTATCTTCTTTTCTACCTTAGCCCTGCTCACTTCTCCAGACAGATGGAGAAGTGGGAACAAAGTCTCTGCGAGGTTTGGTTTCTACAAACGAACAGTGACTTGATCTTACACGGATCTGAATTCCCAAGCCTTAGATCAGAAAACATTTCAACCCTTGTTTAGCTTTAATCCAATAAATTATCTAACTGAAGTCCACAGAATTACTTTGGTGCCTGAAGTTGAGTGCAATGAAGCATCTGAGCATGCACTGGGACAAACTGCTCTGCACTTTTGAAGCTTGTACTCTTAACTAAATAAGTCTTAACTGAGTGTCACATTTAGGAGTTGCAGAGTGAGTGTCTTACCCCCTTTACTTTCTTTTGCCTTCAGCCCTTAACAACAAGCACATTATTCAGTCACTTCTGATTGCACCATATCAGGTCTGCAAGCACTACAGCTTCAAAGAGGCAAAGTGCTAAAAATGAGGCAGGCTGATCATATGACATCAAAAATATACAAGAATTTGTGAAAGGAGGTGGGAGGGAAGAGGGAGGGGAAAAAAAAATGAGAGGGGAATGAAAGCATGTGCTTACAATCCCTGGACAAGAACTGATCTCTCAAAGACAATGTACTGTACATATGTTATTTATATGCCACCATTTTAATGGCTCTTCAATGAAAAACATCTTGTTACCATAGTAACTGCCACATTGCATGCTATCTCTGAGACTACTACATCATCATACTAGACACACACAGCATTTCACACCAATAAGTCATAGGCATGTCTGGTATTTTACAAAAGAACAACGCGTATATGTTTTCTCTACCTTAACCCATTATTCTGTATACATGCTATTGATGTGAATTTCTCAATATGAGAACGGAAAATTGTGTTCTTGTTCTTTCTCTTAATGTTTTGGCAGATAGAAACACGTGCTTATAATGGCTACTTACAATATCAGAAAAAACCTGTATTTTCAATTATTATTTTACCTTTGCAAACATCCAGAAGTTGTTTGCAAGTAGAAGATTTTTTTTAAATTATTTCTGCTCAATTTAAAAGTGCCTACTTCATCTATTTCGGCGTTTCTGTAACACAGATTTTTCAGGACACTTTGCAGGGAGTTATGCCTGTTTGCAGCAGACATTCCCTGCTGCCATCCATGGGCAAAGATTCTCACTGCGAAGTGCAGACAGGGGTCTGTCTCCATCCTTCACTCCATCATTTATAGATTTCAAGACACTCCACATCCTACCTAAGCCACTAAACAGGTAATGCCTTTTGCCCCAATCACTTCCATAGTTCTATCTAATGCTATACTCTTTATCAGTCATGTCAATCTTAAAGATTCAAAACTACAGAAAAAGTGGGCTGAATTTCCCCTTTGGTGATGGCCGCAGTAAAAACTGCTTTGCTGTGAGCCTAAGGAAATGTTGGGTGCCTGTACATAGTCTCCACAGGTGGAAACTCAGAATAAACTATGCTAGAGTGCCTGCACGCTGCATACAATAACAGCTCTGAAACCTGTGAACTAACACACATTCAGTGGTATAGCTGAAGAAAACACAGGTAAACAGTCTGCTGTTTCTAATTTGATCAGTATAGCATCTTCAGATGTTTTGTTCACTTTAAACTGGCAAGTTTATTCATGTTGAATGCATTATCACATAATAACTGTTTCCTTTTTTTTTTTTTTTTAATCAAAGGAGAATTAACCCTGCAGCCTACCTGTGGTAAATATCAGTATTGTTGGTTACACTTACGATACAATTAGCGCAAACAGCAGGCCGTTAAACTTATATCATTATAATGTTGTTAAACATAGTAGCGGATACCACAGCAGGACATTGCTTAAAGATTTCTTGAGACAGAGAGGAAGAGCACAAATAGTCATTGCCAGGCTTAAGGCTCCTGCTCTGCTGTAACACATATGGGTGATAAAGAGATACAACCATTTTTCACTGCAAAAAAACTGCCTTGCCAAGACAACAAGGACACCAAAATTCAAGTCAGGTTCTTACCACAGCTCAATGTTAAATGCCTGGAAATGCTCCTAATCTGAGGGTAGATGGAAGTCAGAAGAGTGTACTATATAGTCCAGAAAATCACCTAAGAGACACTTCCACAGAGGACTGAGGAGAAGTTCCACCATTGGAAGATTGCTGCCAGGTCAGCACCACAACCTTCTCATGGCTCTGCCTTCTAACACAGGCTCAGCAAGAAAATGTAGTTTTCATTGTGTGACTTAAGCCCCTTATTTCTCTAAGTTATAAAAAACATACCTAACTAATATATTAAAAATGTGACTCATCTGGAGAGATATTTTTATTTGAATATTCAGGGATATCCTGCATTGTTACTGATAGGGACAGAACTTGCTCAACTTAAAACTTTTTAATTGACTAGAAAGTCTCGAAGCCCTGAGGCCACATATGCACATTGCACAACAGACTGTTTCTGCTTTCCCACTAAGAATCATGAGCAGCCCTGCAGTATTTTCCTCTTACTCATGAAATTGGAACTGAAAAAACAATGAATTTCTCACACTGTACGGAAATGAGCTCAGCCCCAAGACAGATATTGGGAGCTTTAAACCCTCACACCAGAAGTTATTTCAGACCTGACAAAACATACTTGTTTATAATATAAAGCACAGGCTCTAGTGGCAGGAGTCAGCATACCTGCATATTCTAGGCCACACTTGTGCAAAAAAGGGGTTTTTTGTTGTTGATTTTTTTTATGTTCAGATTGGAAGGAACCTCTTGGTTAATTGTCTTGGAAAGTCATTTGATAATCTGTTATTCAATGAAACGATAGAGGCCACAAAATAAAAGCTTAATGTAACAAAGTCAACATGCCTATATAACCTGTATTTATTACCAAATTTCAGAGACAGAAGCTGCATGAAAGTTTATGCATAACCGCAAATTTTGCCAGTTTTGGAAAAGGCCAGGATGAAACAGCATTAAGGATTATAAAGGAGTTCAAATCTTCCTTTGGCCATAGAAGTCCAGAAGAATAGAAACCAAATGTTTACTATTTAAAAATATGTAAATACTACATTATTAGAATGGTAAGTGTTTAAGTTTTAAAGTCTCCCCAAGTCTGGCTGACAATTTCAGACTTTTGTTTAATGTAATTATTTCTGATTTGGCTTTGTGCTCCTCACATGCTTAAATAACCTTTCACTTTGATCCCTCTTGTAGCTTTTTCCACTAACCTCCTACTTCCCATTTTACTGAACTACTGTGACAACTTTAAAAAGGTTATTATACATCTAATTGCACAAGCAACAGCGACATGATTCTAAGCTTTAGACCACAAAAACCAAGCCAGTTCTGCTTGCTCAGAAATTATTATCTGCACTGTCATTGATACCAGCAGTAAAGGACCAGACTTTCCAATAGCAGCACACAGAATTTGTGGCAGAGATGGCAGAAAGTGAAACAACTGGACATTGCTTTGGATTTGGTTTCTTTACATTTTTAAATTATTCTGTATTGTGCAGGAGCAATCCGGTTTAAAAATAACAAGAAAAGACAAGAGACCAGTATTTCCTGAAGTTTTGTCAATTCAGTACACAGGAGTTCTTTCTACCTATAACTCACCAGTAGCATATAGGAGAAATAAAGGGAGTGTGGGAAAGAAAATGGAAAGGAAAATGTACATTGATTATTTTAGAAGGCTCTTAATAGCTGCCAGCAAACTATCTGGAAAAAAGTAAACTAGTTCCAAACCTCCTTATGTTCTAAAGCCAACTTGTAATAGAAGGTTTTCAGCACTGGAGAGAACTACTCACTCATTTAGGCATCCAAGATCCACATGACAAAAACCTAAGTGTGAATTCTGTTACCCATCCTCAGCAACCCATGTTTCTGAAGTGTTTTCCATAGCTCATTGCATCAAAGAAAGAAAAGTGTAGTAACAATTTCCAAATTTGCTGAAGCAGCACTTATTGAATGATGCACTTAGTAATCATTTGTGTTTGAAATCTGTCATTTCCTAAATTTTAATCCTGCTTTTCCAGGCATCACTTATCACCTGAAATTCCAGACCACAAGCAAGTAAGACTGTCTGAACACATGGCTTGAGGAGAATGATTTTCCTAGCAAAGACAGACATGTGAAAGCTTTCAGAACTTCTTTTCCAGCTCTTGTGAGTTTTTAATGATTTTGGATAGCGTGGGTAGTGGAAACAGATGCTATCGTCTCCACATTTTTGGCAGAGGATAAAGCAGCAAAGGCTAACATATTCATGCTGTTTGCAAACTGATGTGTACCACAGATCATCTTTCCAAAATACATTTGGGCAGGACAGAAAACTTCCAGCTCTTGATGATATAAAATTATACCATTAATGTCTATGTATACCACTACTTTTTAAAAGGAAATACCACCCCTCCACACCCCCCAAGCATAATCCTTCCTGTTCTCAAATGGATAAAGGGTACATATCTGGGTAGCCTTTCAGATTCTTTCCCCTCTCACAGAAGAAAATCAGGCTTGCCAAATGCTTAAGGATCCTCGGATGGAAGACACTTTGTATGAGTGAATTCCATTATTTATTGCTACCATGCAGCATTCAGTACATCCATAAGGCTTCCTGCAGTCTGAAGACTATATTAAGACCTAGTGCAAGCAGATGTAACTCCACTGACATCAGCAGAGCTGCATGCACTTACATCAGGCCTCAACATGGTCTAAAAACTGCTGCCTACAGTTTATACACTGTCTATTCTTACCAGAGAAGCCCTTGTAATTTAATAACAATAGTCTAGATCTGATCCAGAACTCAAGATGCACGAGCTACTCAGAAAAGATGACCAATACAAATCAAACATCCATCTCTGCTTCACCTTAAGCTTCACCCTGTCCTAAGGCAGTTTGGTTTGGAGCCTTAGACATTTAACCTTCAAAGATCACAAAGCAATACAACAGTTAAATATTAAGGAGAGCTGATAAACGGCTTTTAAGAATTCTATTTTTCTGTACAACACGCCACACTATACCACAGCCTCTGCACCACACATGTATCCCTGTTCTTTGTGTTATTCCCTTTTACCTAGTTGTAGGTCAGGTTGCATTATGTAGCATGTTCAATAAATAGCATCTGTCATCCAGTAATCTGAAAATACTGTTTAATTCCTGTAAGAGATTAAACTGCATTTAAAGCAGTGAATGAAGAGGAAGGCAGCTCCAGAATACACGCAAGATGCCATCATTTGAGAACTTAATTCTGCGGCTTGTTTTGCACTGGTAGATCACTCTGTGAGTGCCCATCCTCCTTAGGGTCCATGGGACTGTACAGATAAATATGGCTCAAAAAGGGATCTGGTTTCAGGATGCAATTTCCTAAGGATTCCCATAGCACTGAGCCTCAGGAGAGACACCAATTCATTAGAAGACCACTCAGATAGTCTGGACTGATGATTACGTAAGTGTGACAAGAAAATGCAGGATATTTAGAAGGTTTCATAGCTAAAAATGAAACCTCAACCCAAGATTCACTACCTGACCTTTGATCTGACTTTGATCTGTTACTGAAGAGTGGTCTGAAAGCAAAGGCCCTGTTCCTAGCTTCAAGCTGATTTAACTGAGAGCATCACCAGTGATTTTTGTAAGTATAATAAATCATACTAATTTTGTCTTGAACTGTATGAAAACATGGGGGAAAAAAGAAAATCTATGTTTTCCCATTGTGGGAAACAGAAGGCTACTAAAAAGGGAATGGTGCTTCTATTAGCCATGTCCAGTGCGAGACAATTAAAACCAAGATATTTGCTACAATCTCCTTTATAGTGTGGTAAAAATACTGCAGTATATTTTACATCTTGGCTTTAGGAAGTGAAAAAAATTGATTTTTCAGATTGTTTTTAGCAAAGTAATGACATAAGTTTTTTAATAGCAGCTTTTGATAGAGTGCGTGTCATGTTTTACGAAAAAAGACTTCAGGTATTTTAAAACCAGACTTGCCTCATAGCAGACTAATACTTCAAACAGGAGGTGGTAGAGAGAAAAATCAAGTGGACAAAAATCACATCTCCGTTGTATATTTTGTAGTTTTAAAACTATCAGAAATCTCCCTTTTCTTTTAAATTTTAATGCTATTTCCATATACTCTATAACTTAATTATTATTAGGCTAATCTATTGTGGATCTACAATCCTACTTAGTTGCAGTAAGAATCCTAAGATCTGGTTCAATGAACTTTACCACTAATTAAAGAAGCTGTGTTAAGTATACTATAAATAAAAACATAAATATGTTATTATTAAAAATATACATGTAGTGAATTGCCAGAAAAAGACCACTATGGATTATAATGAGATGTTCAAAAAACAGCCCACTTTTCAAAATAAGCATTAAAGCAATATACAATATTTTCTTCTACATATACAAGTTTTTCTTCTAAAGAGAAACACTGGTTGAACAGTCTGGAATCACGGCGCAGTCTTTGAGTGCTCTGCAAGTCCTGATTATGGCGCTTGTTTTGACAAGCGGTTCCTACAGCCTGATGTTGCTGTGCTTTGCTTTTTAGAAAAAAAAGCTGTTTTGGTAAGAAAACTACCTAGAGAATGTACGTCTGTAATGGTGAAGATGGGGAATGTAAGGTGATCATTTTTCCTTAGGATTACTGTGTACCATATCTAATGCTTCTTATTCCATCTGTGTGCTTGAGGCAATAAGCCCTACCAGTAAACCTTTCACCTTTCACATTTTCTATTCAAAGACTGTCAAGACAGATGGTAGTAAATGCCATCTTTATTGAATTATGATCCTTAGTACTTTAGCAGAAATAAGCAAGTATTAATGAAAGTACAAAGGTTTGAAAAAGGTAAAGCCATGACAGCTTTGGGAAGAAAACAGCCTGGCAGGCACGCTCTCATTTTTGACAAAAATTACAATAAAGAATCATTACAAGAGTTAGAAAACTTGCCAAACACCAAGTAGAGTTGGATGAGGCATCTTTCAGATTCCCTATAAATTTTCAGAGTATTCTGTCTTTTGTTCTGTGCCACGTCTACGTGCAGAATATGGCTGCTTTCCTTGGTGAAAACAATTTTTTAGATTTTTCAGTTGCTTTGTTTTAATTTCAGTTAGTCCATCAAACCTGTTCAATTACATATGGTTGTCCTTAGGCCCCTTATTTGTTCAGGTGTTTTTCTGTGTCTTGTTTTGGGTTTCTTTTGGTGGTTTTTTTTTGTTTGTTTGTTTTTTCATTTATTTATTTATAGCTTTTTGCCTCTCCTTGTGGTCTCACTGGCTTATTGTCATCATAACTTCATGCTTCTGCAATTTGTTCTGGCCAAAACACAACCAACACTAGTCTCTCTCAGAGCAGAATCGTGTTCTTTGCGCAGCAGGTTGGAGATGGGACACCACGTCAAACTTGCACTCGCGTGCACCGTGTACATCCAGAAAGAGTCTGCAATTTGGCCCCTGCCTAGGAAACTGTGAGCTTGCAGGTAATCTGGTAAAACAAAAGCATATATTAGTTTAAATCCTTTAGTACACTACAGTTCTGGAAATTTGAAGCAATTACTTTTAACAATTACTTTTTGTTTAATTGCCATATGGCTATTTTCTGTAATACAATGGAATATAATGAAAGCTCTGAAACAAACAGGTATATAACCTGCACACAACACTTGTGTATTGATGACAACAAGGAACACGCTCATGAGACACCACAGTCCCTTCAGACCCCTCACTGCTCCCCATGCAGCCCAACACCACACAGTCCCTGCTGTCCCATAGGGCATCTGCTGCAAGAGCCACAGAAGGCAAATGAAAGAATAAATACCTGTGGATGACCTTTTCTCCTATTTACTTTCTTTTATGAATGTCATTTAAATACTAACCAGCAGGTAATTTTTTCATGTGCTTGCATGCTGAATACCTTGAATTGAAGAAATCAGTGAAGTCACACCAGACTTTGAGGAAGAAACTCAGACTTAAAAATTCTGTTTGGTTCAAGTAGGAGCAAAGAAGCTGTACATGTCTGCCACAGATGAAAGTGTTCTCTCTAGTGAAATCCCACTAGGTGTTTTTCCAATAGCAATACTCATTTAACAAGTGCACTCTGCCATGCAGGTGGGACCTGTTAGGAGCAACAGCACATTGGAATATTGCGTAATTAATATTTATTGCTTTAGAATATTCATTTTATTTATGTTTTCATAGGCAGCCCTGTGCTCTACAAACCACCATGGTAGGAAAGTAGAAAAAGTTTTCGCTAGCTATGTGCACATTCTACTGTGTAAAAACATTTCCAAATACCTAAATACATGCATTTATTATTTTTTTAATTATTATTAAATAGAACAAAATATCAACCAATTTATCACTTAGCATGAAATAAAACAAAACAGTGACTCCAGATGATGAATACACAAAGATGTCAACGTGAGGCAAATTACAGCCTGAACAAGCAGCTCACAGAGCTGTTTTGCCCACGCACATGATATTACTGCCCAGTAAACTCAATGTGGGCTTGCTTACCACTACTGAAAGGGAAATGAGTTACCCTGCAAATACAGGTGGGCAAAATTACACACAGCTTTTCCACTGAGGTCAGAGCAGCTGGCAGGCTGTTAATTACTCCCAAAGCCGCCTCGCACTAAGTCAGCAATGTGTTTGCACTCCAGACTCTGAAGCAGAAGTAGCTCGAGACACCACGAGGCCTCCACTTGCTAACAACAGGCAGTGCCTTGTCACTGCGGGTGGTTATTTCCAATTATAGGGATCTAGTACAAGATCGAAAGAAAACTTCACTTTATAGGACCGACAACTATGAACACACCTGATTTGACAGCTAAATAGCATCTTAATCTTCTTTGTATCCTTCCCCACTAAAGTACTACACTAATTATTATTCTTCTCTTTTCCTATGCAATACTCCATGTTATTTTTCATATAGAAAAATATTGATTTCTCTACTGTTCATTGTTTGTTGTTACTGATAGCTTCCTTCCCTTAATAGCATTTTTGTGACATTTGTCTGGTATGTTGGCATTTAAAGAAACTGTGGTTCTACTCTGCAAAGCACTTAACTACTTAAATTTGGTTCTGCTGCAATCAGTGAAGTAAAGTACTTGCGTAAACGCTTTGCTGAACGAAGGCATAACTAAATATCATGAATTCTAAGCATCTAAATTTCCATTTTGTTTCCAAAAGCACAGTAGTTCCCTGAAAGGCCAAAATAAATCTTATGTATATCCTACTTCAGTGGATGATGAATATTTTTACTTTTCTTCATATATCTGTAAATAAAAGTATATACATATATAAATACATACAGAAAGATGTAGGTGTTTAGGAATTAATATCGACACAAAAGAAAACAACTAGCATTTGTTCTCTCATTTGCTCAACTATTTTTATTTTAATACAATTTTTTGAGGATATAGAAAAAACTCTAAAGATTAATAGATATACACTATTGAAAAATATTTTATTTATTAATACTTCTGCATTTTAGGTAGGTATTTTAAGGGCTGTAAATACAATCTAGGCTTTAGAGCAACAATGGATATCAAACCACCCAGAGACTTTCTATATACTTCTGTGTCAGATGGCAAGTTCTGCCAGGTTATTACAAGTTAAAATCATAAAGAATTTCTATTATTGTTTCTGGTTGACTTTTGCCAGACCTGTGCTAAATATAGGAGAAATTAAAATTTGCATTATTTTAAAGTCACGCTTCTGCAGTTTTCAAGACAAGTACTTCTTTCAGAAATTAGATAACATCATTCTATTAGCAAGATTTGAAAAGCTGTGATGTGATATGATATAGTACTACACATGTAAATCTGTCCCATGAGGGTTTAGAATCTGTGTTCACCCTTGGTTTTTTTCCAGGACATTTTTATCTGTTGGAGGACAGTGGGTCAAGTAACAAAAACTAAGCAGTTACTCCAACATAAGCTTCTAATTTATTTGCCATTTGCAGTTATTTGTCTTTAAAGCTAGGAGCATGGAAGACTAAAATCTAGTCCGTGGACAGTTTGAGATAACTTACTTGGGCAATCTCATGTCAGGGCTCCAGCAATGAAAAACATGGAAAAAAAATCCAAAGATAAGAACTTGAACAAAATAGTTTGAAATGTCTGTTTTTTCCTTCCTCCTCCTATTTCAGTCCCAGGTTGTTTATTACTAAATACAGTGCACAAGAAATGCGATGCACAGTAAGGAAATTCGACTTTAATGATGTACTGAAAAATGTCTTATTGTTACCACAGTCAGTGTCTTTCTGGATATAAGGGAATTTATAGGATTCTGAAATAAAGCCCTAAATCCATTACACTTTTCATACAGAAAAGTAAAGGCTGATTGCTAAGGACAACTGTAACAGTATTTTGGTGAACTACAGACCCCACTTGTCATTAGTGGTCAGAAACTAAATTAGATCTCCCAATATATTTTTCTGTATATATTCTAAACAATCTTCTTGCTATTTGACCCATGTAATTTCAGAAAATAGGCTGGACACCGGTAAGTTTGACAAAGCTGCAGTAAAACAGACTGCTCTACAGCTCTGTTTCTGATATATCCCTAGATTAAAATAGCTGGTAATTTACATTGAAAGATGTAAAATAAACAACTCATGAGGTTCACAAGTTGGAAGCACAACTCCTTCTGCAAAACTATGAATAACTTATTCACTAGCATCAACAGTAATTTCATCTAGATTGCAGTCTTTACATTTGAGGCACTGAAGGGATATTAAATACAACAATATTAACTTCTGGCTTTGTTATCAAGCAATACCTCTTATTCTTCGAAATTGAAAACAATAGCAGAAAAATAAAAGCAAAGAACAACACCATCAAAATTAACTCTGCAAATCCAGAGGATACAGGTAAGTATTTGTGAGTCTCTTGAAATGCTTAAATGAAAAACACTGTAAGCCTTAAAAATACAGTTAGATTGTATCCCCACTTACAAAGGAAGAGTTATATTTCTGATGCAAATTATTAGACCATGCTGAGTGAAATATATTACACACTTATTCCAGGCTGAAGACCCATAAATACTGTTTATCCTTTACCTTGTTTGGATACTTTTGTGAACTCAAATTAAAATGGAAAAAAAAAAAAAAAAAAAATCAAGACAAAGACAAACATCAAGTATTCAATATTTTACTATCAGCCGCTTGGTTTCATTTAGTGTTAATGCATATATGCTTTGGTGCTTACAAAGAGAGTTCCAAGGAACACTGGGTGTTGTTAGATTGATAACCAATTCATATCCCCAGCAGGTGGCTCATAAATACTTAAACATACGCAGAATATTTGGGAGAAGATAGTCTTCATTTGTGGTTTTAGGTCATACTAATGTGATTTTCTCTTTCAAACAGAACTAAATAGATGTGTCAGAAGGGGTAAAATTCTTAATGGAAGAGAACACAAATAGTTTCCTACCTGCTGGTAAGGTTAGAAATGTCACAGGTTGTTGTCATTACCATGGAACAGAGAGTTCTTCATCATTTCAAATGCATTTTCATATCCACAGGTAGTCAGATAAGTGACCATTACAATGTGTAGCAAAAGGACAAACAGATGGGATGCAGCTCATTCATTTTTGCCTCTCCTGTACACTTCTATTGTTTTCTGAGTTTGCAGTCATCTGTTGGCTGCATGATGGGACTGGTTCACTCTCTTCTTCACCGAAAAGACAATACTGTGTGCAACAAGCATCACGTCTTTTGGAAAGCTACTTCCTCCAAATTTAAACAAACTCTCTATTCATTTGGATCTTTGAGACCGTATCTGCCCGGCACACTAGTGATGTGGGGACTGTTCTGTCAGAGGCTGAAGGCAAAATCAAAAGCAAGATTTGAACAAAACAAAACAACCCACACCACAAACACCAACTTTACTGATGTTTCTCAAAAACTATTATTTTTCAGCAAGACAAAAAAAATAGAATGAGATTAAAATTTAGTATGTGAAACTGTGATATAATCCAGAAATTTATAACACTGACACATCATACTAGAGTATCAATCATGAGTTATGATGTGATCAAGGCAAGTGACCTGATGCATCATTCAAAATATTTTAAAGGAAATCCATCATGTTCAGTAAATCACTGCTAATAAGAAAATAATTCCTTGCAAACTTACATTTTCAGACATTTAATATGATTTTAGTCAATTTTTAAATGCAATTTATTCAATATGCCTCATATGTACATAGCCATATATGTAGCTTGAACAGGTAAAGTGCAGTGACCTTCGTAGCATCCAGCATAAGACTGCAAACAATCCATCTCTTTGCACATCTGCTTACAAAATTATAGATCAGAGAAGTCAGTGGAGTGCACAGTTCATACTTATGGTTGTTGCTGCCTAAGGACAGACAAAAGCATCTCTAACTAGACAACTGGGTTCCTTTAGGCACTAGCAGCATGTCTTCATTTAGTTTCATTTCAGTAAGTGAGCTTTCAACAGTGACTGCAGTGCAAGGTTGTAATTACGTCTCAGGAGTGGAAAGACGCTGATGCCCAGATTCTGCAAAGACTTAGGAATGTGCTTGGTTTTCTGTGCTGTAAGAAAACCCATTCATCTCCATGAAAACACTGCTCCCTTTGTACGCAAATACATGCTTAATTCCTTGACGGACTGGGGTGCAGTTGGAATTTTATTTCAGCCATTTAACTATGCAAACTTGCCGATTTTGATCAAATTTTATCAGTCCAGTAAAAATGAAAAATAGTTGTCATCCCTGGCTGAGACTAGATTAAAGCTATGAACCCCTCACTGGTCTTGGCCCAGTGATAATTCTAGGCCAGAAAGAGAGTTTTCATACCACTCAAAGACAGATCAATAGACTAACATTCACCTTGGCACAGCCAGCCAGCCAAAGGCGTACTGCACTTTATTTATTGACATCAAGGTTTGATATGATCAGCTGTTACCAGGGGCTCACACTGTAGCTGCCATGGAAGAGTACACAGGGATGGACACAGAATAAGCAACCTGTTAGACCTGCACCAAGTGACAGGAGTAGGCTGCACAAAGGGACACTTGATTTTAAACCATATAGGATTCATTCCTAGCACAATTTGGTGAATGAGGGTGCTCCATTAATGCAGCAAACCAGTCCATCTTTCAAGCAAAACAGCAGATTTTTCAGATGTGAGGTTATCGAGGCAACAGTTCTCCTATTTTGTCTGTGCCAGAGCCCTGATGCCACTGTGACACAAGGACAAGCAGCAACATTAGTGAGCCTGAAGTAAATGTCAGCCCCTCCCTGTACCAATCAAGGGCTACTGCAGAACTGCCTCTTCATTACCCAAAATGGGCTTTCCATCTCACATCACCTATCCATCTTCCTTTTCCTTTAGGCAAATGACAGTGGCAAGTACCTGGGAGGCTTCCAAGCATGGAGAGCAAGGGGAGAATCTTGGGCATCAAAACATTTATTGGAAGAAGTAAGAAACTGCTATACAGTCTTATGACACTTCCATGGACTCAGAAAAGTGCTCATATTTCAAATAAAATCAGACCATCCTGTCAATCACTTTGATTCTCACTGCTGAGCTTCTGCCTAGGCTTTTCCTGCACACACACTGCACATCTATGCAGGCATCATGCACACCTCCCAGCCTTTCCACAAAGGCAGGTTACTCCATCCTCCTGTGAGGAAACAGTTTCATCCCTAGGTTTTAGGAGCTTTCTTGTTACATCTGAGGAGGAGCGGCCAGTGGCGTGGATTCCTCTATGCTAATACTAAGTACTCTGGAAGAAACAGGAAGAAATTTATGCAAAACTTTCTCCTAAGGAAACTTGAGAATTTCCTCACATCAGCAGCTGAGTTCTGCCTTCAGACATAGATGTGTCTTAATATGGACTGCCCAGGTGTGACACTGGAATCGCTGTTATGTAAGTGAGCCTGCTATTGAAAGAACTCAAATATAACATCATAACCACACATGAGAGAATATGCTACTAATCAAATATCTCACTGAAGATGAATGTATAAGCAGTCTGATGTACACAAGATCTTTTTAATAAACTCTTTAGAGGCACCAAACTTTTAAAAAATATGCTAGTTTTGAAATAGAAATTGCCTAGCAGTGGCTGTGAAGTTGCAGCTGGGCCACTTATGTCTAACGCCTTATTAGTATACAGCCATGTAGGTAAATTGGAAGCATTATTCTAACTTTCATGGTACACTGCGCTATCATTATGGTCACATATAGAGGTTACTTTGAAAGTTCTGTTTTCACTCATTATAATTTGCTGGGGAAGATTATACAAGGTGGAGGTGGGGAGGGTGATGAAATTTCAGATAAATCGCCTCTGCAAGTAGATCACTTATTTTGTTAATTCAGAACACATACCTTACAACTGCTTGAATTATAAGTGCGCAAGAAAAGGATAATTGCTCCTGTTTCTCTTCACTACACCATCATCTGCCATTATCCACACTACCCTTTTAATTTTCTACTTATTATTAGAGATAAGTAAAGTTATACAACACAATAACAAAAGAGCAAGTAAGGTAGTTACAAAGTGTAAGCAATTTAGGGGACAGCTATCGCAGCAATACACTGTACTAAACTCACAGACGTGAATTTAATATTCACACACAGAAACCTATGAAATTAAAAACTTAGTGTAAAAACCTTAGCAGACCCCTATGTGTAGTTACTAGTAGACTATCTTTGCACACACATCCTCTCTCACAAACTATTTTCTTCCTCCTTTCATTATGTTATTTCATCCGGGCTACAAAGAAAAAAGAGCTGAAACTCTGTTAAAACATTCTCATGGCTTTTAAGGTGCTGTTGTTTTCTGTTTTACCTATCTCCTCTCATAAGTAAAAAGTTATTTTATGCTGGTCATGTAGAACACATCTCCACTGCACATTTCCTCTTTTTCCTAGCTAATAACCCAGAGTAGGGATTTAAGTTAAATGGTTCTACACCTTGACCTCCATCTTGATGTGAACCATAGGTGGCAGAGACTGTATTAGAGTTGTCTCTGGGGTGTTATGCAAAAGACTTTAGTGCTTATATAGTAAAGAAAATTGTGCTTTAGTGCTAGCCTGCTGAGCATGCATTTTAATTCTCTAACTATTTTCAGCAAGGTGTTTTATGGGATTCAGTGCTTCCAGATGCCATATATTTGGTAGGAGGTAGCATTAAATTTTTCATGTAAGCTTCATTAGCAAGGTTTACATGTTCAATATAAGTTTTTCTTGTGCTTTATACAGAAGTATGCCAAATGCTAAATCTCTTTTTTGGTGTTGTTGTTTGTTTTGGTGTTGTTGTTTGTTTTGGTGTTGTTGTTTGTTTTGGTGTTGTTGTTTGTTTTGGTGTTGTTGTTTGTTTTGGTGTTGTTGTTTGTTTTGGTGTTGTTGTTTGTTTTGGTGTTGTTGTTTGTTTTGGTGTTGTTGTTTGTTTTGGTGTTGTTGTTTGTTTTGGTGTTGTTGTTTGTTTTGGTGTT
Source organism: Streptopelia decaocto (assembly GCF_964273445.1). Classification (NCBI taxonomy): domain Eukaryota; kingdom Metazoa; phylum Chordata; class Aves; order Columbiformes; family Columbidae; genus Streptopelia; species Streptopelia decaocto. The sequence goes on along the minus strand of NC_138659.1, from coordinate 27,667,329 downwards.
GTTGTTTGTTTTGGTGTTGTTGTTTGTTTTGGTGTTGTTGTTTGTTTTGGTGTTGTTGTTTGTTTTGGTGTTGTTGTTTGTTTTGGTGTTGTTGTTTGTTTTGGTGTTGTTGTTTGTTTTGGTGTTGTTGTTGGTTGGTTGGTTTGTTTTCTTTCTATTTGTTTGTTCTTAAGAAATTATCTGAACAGTGTGATTCAACATAGATGTGCTGTGAAAAATATATCACAGAGGAAAACATTGCCTCTTATAACCATACAGACTGCATAAAACCAGTAAAATCTGCTGAAACCTTTTCTGTTTTACTCAAAATCAATCTGGTGGTATTGTTCCAGACCCTTATCCAGCAATCAAAGGCATAACTTTAACATAATGGATTGCAGGACTGGAGTTATTCTTCATAAAAGAGAAACCCTTGTTAAGAGCAGAAACTTGTCATGTGAGACAGAACTCATCATGCCCAATGTTACCTCATTATAACTCATTCTTTCAGTCTGACACTGGGAAAAAAGACATGCCCTTCCTTCTAATAATTTAACTTCAGTCTGTCATTACATCTCACCAAACCAAAGCACAAGGTCTTTGGGGCAGGGATCGTGTCTGGGGATGTACCAATACTGACCTCAGAACCATGGAACCAACAGTTCAGGTTGAGATATTTTATGACATTCTGAAATACATGATACAGATGCTTTCTAGATCTATCTGTCTATCTAATCTCCAGGTACGTGGTCTTTCTGTGTGCATATATATACACACACAATAAACACGTCTATATATGCACACATACATATCAAAGTACACCCATGAGCAGGAATCCCACTGAACAGCCAACCAAAATCATGATTCATTGGAAAACTGTCATCAGTAGAATTACAAATTTGCAAAGACACTTTTACTGAATTATAGTTTATTGTCTCTTTGTGTCTTTTAGTCTCTAGCTGTTAATGTACTGATGAAAGTTAAAAATTCCATATACACCATCCATACAGCAGAGCTGTTAATGCTCTGTCAGAGAACAAGCGCCTCTACTCTGCTTGCTCTGGCATTCATACATTTTTTAGCTACTTATGATTCCTTTTATGGTGGAATTCAAACCAGGAAAAACTCAGTTTGCTTAGGATAATGTTGATCTTACCCAGCTATGAGAAAAACAACTTTGTTTTTGCTCTAAACTGAAGAATGTAACATCAAGCAACTTAAAGAATATTCCTTTTTTATTTCTTTTGGAAGCCAAAATTAGAGCTTTCTGCCTTTCATAAATTTTCATGCCTTTTTTTTAAGATAAAACATTATTAAAATGAGTTGCACATATAATTCCCCTTATACAATATTCCATTAGACAACTGCGCTGAATAGTTTTATTTGCATGTGCTATTTACAACCTACACGTACCAATGTCCTTTCCAGTTCATTTAACACACATTTAGATAGGAGAAAAAACACTACAATAGGATAGTGTATTTGGAAAACATACCAACACACCCAACCTAGCAGAGTAGACCAAAAGTAGGAGTCTACCCCAAAATGTTTTAAGCTGAGAATGTAACAGAAGTAAAAAGACTCAGAGGTATTAAAAAAAAAAAAAGAGAGAAAGAGAGACAGGAAAAAAAAAAAAAGCAGAGTTGTTTTAGACACCAATGATACATTTGTTCAGCTACAGTATTGTGTTTTTGTTTTGCCTGTGATGCAATGATCCCCATCATGCATAACCATGACTCCAGCAGTCTGATCGCAATGAAATAACGAAGTTGGCTTATGACCCACTGATACAGAATAGTCATCACCATCCTTCACCAATCCATGCCACAAGATTAGTTTGGTTTAGATGTTCTTAATTCTTCTTGTGTTCATATGATTCATATTTCCAAGGAACCTACCTACATAATCTTCTCTCTTCCTCTTCATTGTTTTCCTCCTCTCAGTTCTCATTGTTTCCTCAAACTTTCCCTGCTTTGTCCTCTGTGTTCCAGCAATATATTAATTCAACTTCTCTTTTTAAGTGTGATTGCTAGTCCAGAACACTTGGGTGGTTTATATCTAACTCAGCCACTTCCCAGTACCTGCATTTCAGAATTTCTCTGAGTCATTTTTAACCTTTGTTCAGCTTTTATTGCCAGGACATAAGTCTCAATATGTATCAGATGTTTTATGTACCATTAAAATACCATACTATCCTATTAACTTCATCTGAGCACACCAGTTCTTCAAACTACGTTCCACATGAATGGTAGTTTTTGCTGTCTTCTCACTAGCTCTACAAGTAAGAATGTTCCCCACTATCCCAGAATAATTGCATCTTGGGGCTTGGCTCAAGCATGCACTTCACAGAATGTTAGGGATTGGAAGGGACCTTGAAAGACCATCTAGTCCAATCCACCCTGCTGGAGCAGTATTACTTTATCACATTACACTGTAATGCAGGTGCCATACCAAGAGAGGAAAACATAACTTAAAACCTTACTTACTACAACTAGTAGTAGATGAAAATTAAGGGAATCTCAAAAACTGTGATGGTGAACACTGAATCCTAGTCATTAAGCCAGTTGAAGATTACCTTTCAACATGTTCTACTCACAAGTCACCCCAATTTGGGGAGAGAGGGAGGAGAGAGATTTATGCAGATGTATGCCAGTGATCTGAATGAAGCAGAGTAACTGAAAATGCCAGGTTTAGAAATAGGGAACACTAATCATGATTGAGATATAAAAAGTCACTTTTAACTGTTTCATTAAAATCATTGCAAATGCTACACATAACAATTTACTATAGTTAGCTAAGACCCTGCAAAGCTGTGTCCTTAATAAATGAGGTTCATCTGTAGTAAATGGCTTGGTACAACACTGGCATCTCTAATCAAATTTGGGACAGATGAGTTCCAAAGATTCAGTTTATTTCATTAATTTACAACTGCTTAGTGCTCATGGTAGATGGTCAAATGATATTATTTGTGACAACACTAAGTAAAATAAGCAAAAGAAAATGAGGCACATGATGTATTACCAGGATAAATCACACTACAAAATGTAGGGAGATGAAAGCCTACAGCAGCAACACTTAGCACACTTCATTTGATTCCCATCCGTCAGCTTCAGTGCCAGTGGCTCAAAAAAGAATGTAAAGGTAAATGAACATCAAAATATGATTTACAGCACTTGAAAAAGAATCGCACAGAAGTAAATCAAAACTCTAAAGTTATTTTAGGCCAAGTTTTATTCAGAATATGGGACCTTATAATAATATACTGCTAGTGTAAAAGCATCACAGTACAAAAACAAGCATAATAAAAAAGACTTTGTCCATAGATTCATAAACACCTACAATTTAAACTGTGGCTCGTGATGCTGCCTTCTCACCTGCCTCAGTCTTCACAAACAAACAGTCTACTCCATTTTTAGTTACAAGATAGCCTTCTTAAGGGCTCACAAGTTGAATGCATGTGGGTCATAGCACAGAGGGGGTGCAGGTGGGGGTGCGCCAGCCAGGGAGCTTTCTCAGCCCTTGCCAGCTCCTCTGTAGCACGTGGGTTGGCTCTCTGCTTCAACACCACCTCATGCCCGATGGAGCTAGTTGACAAGCTGGTCAACTGTATGTTGTGCACAGGGCTACCACTATGAGGAAAAAGTTGGGGTGCTGGTTGCTAAGGGGTAAGGCACATGACCAGGAACTGTGGTAATGGTAACAAAGCAAGAGACGTGTGTAAAACCCAGGATCTGAAAGATCTCACCATACAGAAATTGGAATATCCAACAGCCTGCTTATCCTGGAGCAAACAACTCAGCTGCTGGAAAGAGTCCCATGTGGCAGCACACTGCAAGCCAAAAGGTAGCAGGCAGTTCCCAGACCATTCCTGCAGTGGCTTGTCTGTCCTCTGCCTTGCAAGTGACACCAGAGCGACAGGCGACACTATTGCCCTAGAAGAGTGCTTGCACATTTATTCTACAACTCATCTTCTCCATCTTTTCTGGTACTTTTTATGAGCCACTGTTGGGACATACTAGCCTAATTAAATGCAGAAAAGCTTCAATAACACCACCAGGTCTAAAAGAAATCTTAGGGGGAAACACAAACAACTAGACACATATTGCAGGCTTGAACTACATGAAACAGCAAAAAGAGAAAATGAGCCTTTGCATGCCACGCTGTGTCCAGGTCAATCCTATCTAGACTATTCCCAAGCAGCCACACTATATACAGTTCTTGAACTAGTAATATTTCACAGGAATATAAGCATTCATTATTACACGAAGCTTAAAGTGTTGATTGCTTTTACTTTCAATAATCAGAGCTCTTTCTCAAGGTTAACTAGTCCATGGCTGAAGCTTGAATGTTTGATTTCCTTTTTTCTTAATTGTGTGTAGAAGCAACACATTGGAATGATTTTTGACCACCTACTGCTATATCTCATCAGATTTATATCCAGTACTTTTATTAACAGGCTAAAAAGCAGCAGCAAAGAAAAGGTTTGATGATAATACTAATAATAATAAAATAACACCCTAAACCTTATATCATTCCCAGAAAGATGTTTTTCTAGTGTTTGCTCCACAAATACTTTTTATGTTACTGGAACTTAAATTGTAATGCTGTTGCAAGTAGGGATGAAACATTAATATATCTAGGGTACTAGAGCTGTATCAAGATTATACATTTCAAAGGTTTAAATAGGTGTTTGTCTAAGAGCAGCAATCTCTATGGAAAACAAGTTTGAAAAAGAAAACACCAGTTGGTTTTTCATTCTATTATCATTGAAATGGCATCAGGCTTTTTTTGTTAATGACTGAATAAATCAAAACTTCAGCTTTATATTCAAAACATTTTCTCCTAGTTATTCCATGTCTGATGCAAAACTGAACAGCAGCTGAATAAATAACTCACTTCACAACAAAATGTAGAGTCTGCAGATCTGAATTGGTCAGGCAGTTGGACTAGCTGATCATTGTAGTTTCCTTCCAACTAAAATATTCTATTTATTCATATTAGTTAAATTATGACCCAGGGAAAAAAAAAAAAAAAAGCAAAAAACAAACAACTCCAAAATAAATGTGATTTGATTTATCATTACAGAAACAATAAGAAGAACCTGGAAGATTGCCAAAGTTCTTATTGAGGTGGGAAATATAAGGGTGATCCAGGGAATTATAGGCTCATGACCCTCATTTAACTACCTAGGAGAATTGTTGAGAAAGTCATTATAGATGCCATTATAAAAATACCTGAGGTGCAAACCAGTATAGCTTTCTGTAAGCATAGACTGTCTAATGTATTAGAATTCTTTGAAAAAGTCAAAATAGTGAATAATGGGAGAAATTTTAGATTTACTGTAAATTAAGTAGTTTATGAAGGAACAGCACTTAGCTTTATTATGGTGAAATGAGGGTAAATTTTACAAAATAATTGTGGAATGAATCTTACAGCTCTTGGCATGAAAGCTGTTAATTATCATTTGGGGCCTGAACACACACTTAACCTCTTCCCTTGCCCTCCTGCCCCACAGCAGGCAGGCTCTGCACTGTGTGGTTGAGCCATTAGGTTTATCTTCCATCTTTATAACCCAGACAGCTTCCCACAATCTTCCTCTAACAGAAATGCAAAGTCTTCCCGCTCACTATGAATTTGGAGCAAATCTTAATACAGAACCCCTCCCACCAGCAATAGTTCTATTAGGTTTTTAAAGAACTGGGTATAAAAACCACCCCACCAAAACACCACACCAGCACCACACACAGATATAAACACAAATGTAAAGCTCATGGCTCATGAGAGAATCTCTTCAAGTGCTTGTCACACACTGGTATCATTTCCTACCTGCCTAAAATTTTTGCAAATAAAATGCTTGATGCCCAGGATTTAGTATTCCTGCTGTCAACTCAACTGGCAATTAAATGTTGCATCCAAGAGAAATTATCTATATAAACACAAGAACTAGTAGAAGTAATTATGTAGTTGGTTAAACTCAGACGATGTAAAAAAAACCTCCTGAGGTGGTGAATGCAATCTGCACTAAGCATCTGACAAACATCTGCAGGCCAAAGCTCTTGGAACCTGATTCGCAGCCCCTCCATAGATTTTGTGGTTATTCACACCTGCAGGAGGCAGGTGTAAAGCCGGTGTTCAGATCTGGCAGTGTTTATATCCACACAGCCCAGCTGTGAATGTTGACAGAAATCAGCTCAAAGCACTGTCTCATCGCAGCTCATCTTTTAGTTCAACATGCTACTTTAAGACTGGAAAACTGCAAAAGCCATCAACTCCATTGCTTTTAAATTCAATGTCCATAAGAAGTTATATATAAGAATATATTTTATTACTTATTATATATTTTATTAGTTACATATAAGAATATATTTTAATGTCTGACTTAATAAAATCTGTAATTAACTAAATGAGGATCGTAAATGTTTTGATGTTTTAAATAAAATGTGACCTGATCAATAGATGTAAAAGTCTTGTTCATTTTATTCTTGGAGAAAGCATCTGAGGTTCATAAAAGCATTAGTAACACATGGCCCCATTAGAGTTTCCAACAGAAAATTCTGGCAGAGGAGAACTTTTTCATCATTTTAACCATCACCACAATTTACAAATAATCTTTACAGCCCTGATAAAACAGGCAAGCTCTGATCTATTTTAACCTAGTGAATTAATAGTCTGAATGATACTCAAAAGCAAGAGACTGACACCAGCGGCACCAGAAAGGCTGGCAGGGCCCCAGGCATGATCCTGCCTCGGTGCTCCCTTGTGGCTGCCTCACAGGAATGATGCTGGAAGGCTGAGCTACCTGTGTGCTCCTGCTGTCACCAGGATGGGTTGAAGTTGGAGGTTGGCCATGAGATTTCATGCTCCTCTGCACCTTCTTGGCATCTCAAGTTACACCTGCATATGACAGCAAGCAGCGGGGAGAGGAGGAAGGAGCAGCAAACCAGCAAAGCTCACTGGAACCCCTATGAGTTTCAGCATCAGGAGCTGGGGGTGTGCAGCTGCGTGCAAGCAGAGAAGCCCTCCGCCAGGAGCTATGCAAAGCACCCAACTTAAATTGATGGTACCTTCAAGAAGAATGACGAGTCCTAAACAAACCACAGGCTGAGCCAATAACTCATACATTTATCTTTATCAAAATATTTATCTCTGTCAATTCAGAAATTTTTGCTCACACCTCGGTACAGTAACAGTTTTATTCATTGCTGCTGTCAGATAACTGTCACCTATAGCTTGCTCATAAGCAACTGTGCACCAGAATTCAATATTCAAAATTCAAAGTCACATGACACCTGCCCATCCTTAGCATGGAAGAACATAAGTCTTTGCACAAATTAATAGGGAAGAAAAAAACAAAAGCAATACACACACACACAAATATACACCAAAACCACACATACACACACACACACACACAAAAGCACACACAGGTGTTCCTACGAGTGGAAGAGAAGGGTACAATGTAAGGAAAAGGGAGTTAGAAATGAACAGTAAAGAAAATATTAATTCTACTCATAATTTTGGAGGGGAGGAAGGGAACAGACCATTTGAAAATAAAGAGATCAGAAGAAACTGTTATTGAACTCAAGGGATGGAGAAGAAAGCAGATCAGGAAATGTTTACATAGATAAGGGAGGTATGTAAAATGGCTGGTCTATTGCCCATGAGAGGTTTCAATTACTTCTCCAATCTACACAATAGTGGGATTACAAAGAAAGCATCCATTTTTCCTGGAGTTGGGACAGAGTAAACAGGTTTCAAAAGCCATTCTGGAGTTAGTGTAAGGAATTAAACCAAATAATATGAGCAAACATCTATAGTTTAGTGTTGAGAACAAAGTTTCAAATATACATGGGTAAAACCCTCTCAAACCAAACAGTACCTAAGTAGTAAAATTTTAATAGATAAAGTATAGGAAATACTTGTGCAGATTAAGTATTCTAAAACAATCTACAGGTCAAGTTTACTTTTGAGATCGGTGAAATTCGGTGCACTTCAGTTACATGTTAGTGTATAACTTGCACTTTGCTGTCATTTGTACTCATCCCTGATACAGAATTTTGCTTAAATGAGATAAAACACATTGCTATTAAAAACCATAGCAAAAAACCTATGGATACCTATTCAGCAACAAACTGTGTTACCAATCTCTCAAAGCTAAAATGAATAAACAGAAGATGCTGTTTCTATAGTCCTCTTTCTCAGTACTTTAGAGACTAAAGCACGTAACTTCATGCAGTATATACATTTCCAAGAGGCTACCAAGAGCAGCAGCCTTTACAATATTATAAACGACACATTAGTATCTTAGCTGAAGTCTGCGACATAAACTGAATTAGCTAACCTCACATAAGGGAGTTAGCATTACATGCTCTTTCTTCTTTCCCCAGACTTTCACGTATCCATACACTTAGTCCACTCTTCACTCAATCTCCTGCCCTCCACACACACTGTATTTTGATACAAATCAAGCATGCAGTATTTCTGCTGAAAATGACTGGTGGTCCCTATCGGCAGATCTTCCCTAATCAAACTCAGTTACTCCTTTCTTCATCCTATTGTCTCAAATAGCATTTTGAATGTTCACATTTTAATCTAAACTTCAGAATGAGTAGCTACTAATTTATGTCTCCTATTCCCTGCTTAGGTAAATTCTATGCATTTCTGTCTTCCAAATCTTCATCACGAGACAATCTTTTTATTGCGGTGTTCGGCTGCTTACTAGGTGAGCTGGCAAAGAATAAGGGAACCCATCAAGGGGAAAAGACAAGCAGAAATGAGGGGAAAAAAAAAAAAGTCAAGAACTAAATAACATTTTCTGACTGATGCACTTGTTCTTCATCTCTGGCAAAGTTCTTCACTTCATGACCCAGTCCAAGGCCATTAGCTGATGCACTGGCTTTCATTTTAAGTTCAAATGGATATCTGACTATTACAGAGAGAGCAGACCAGTCCCCAGGTCTAGACACATGATTATTATTTTTTTTTAATCATAAAAGCAAAAAGAAATCCTAAGCTGGGAAATCAAGGAATCCAGGTGTAAGAATAAAAAAAATACAGTCGTAAGTACTAATATAAAAAGGGTTAATTCTGCATTGGTATGAAACAATGTAACTGGTTTATTTGTTAAGCAACATTTTCCTTTCAAAGTTCAAGGCCAATTCCCTACTTGTTTTGGTAAAGTGAAGTGATAAATTGTGTTCTCATGGTTTGTAGTGATACATTTGCAGTTACTGGAAAAATCTTATCTTGTAATTTACAGCAACCAGGACTCAATCTGCCTTTGCCTGAAATCCTGTAAAGTGTGCTTAAATGGGGCTGTCAGAGCTTTTCACTTGGCAGCTCAGGGGCCATATCCCTGTTGCAAAGGACAGTCGAGTAATGCACAGACAGTCAGAGAAATTATAAAATTAACCCAGCTGGAGCCCAGGCTGGGCTCCCTGCCAGGGCTGCAGAGGCACGGAGGGCCCAGAGATACTGCCCGTGCTTGCAATGACGCTCATGTGCTGGCAGCATGAGACATCTCATGACAGGGTGAAGGTGAGGGGTGGGGACAAAGTGTCCTGCAATCACGTATCCCAAAAAGGTACCTCAGGCCCTGCCTGCACAGGGTCTCCCTGCATAGCTGAGGGGCACAGGGCTTTGGGACGCAGTTGATCCAGGATGAGGCAGAATTTGAGCTGGTGTCCTGTTACCTTTCTGCCTTCTCCCTGCACTGGAAAGCAGTGGGGACAGGAAGATTTCCACTTAAAGATGTGCAGAACAAGACATTTGTGGCACTTTTGCCCCTTTTTGGGGGGGAGAGAAAAATCTGAAAATTTACAATATATTCAATCCTGTTCAGGTCAAAGATCTTCACGCTGTTTTACAATTTAAGTCAATTAGAACACATTCATAAGTTTTTCAGGGTCCAGACAACAATGTTCAGTTCTTCAGTTCCCCCAGAAGTCTCTACCTACGTAGGAAGGTATAGCGCAAGAGGCATACATAATTTCTAATCTCTCAGCATTTTTCATACGTTGCATTTTTCAGAGCCTAGACTACTTTTCCAGATGTAGCTGCACCACAGGCAGGAAGGACGGACTTGCTCCTTCTGTGATAGAGTGTTTTTAGATATGCTGACCAAAACTGAAAGAACTCACTCTGTTCTTAGTGCTCACTGAACACTTGCACAAGGTCTTCTGTTCATTATTGCACCCACACTCTTCACACCCCTCACCCCCACTTAAATATTGCAGAAAAGTCTCTGCTTTTCAAAATACTTTATGTAAACATATTGCTTGCACACTAATCCAAGCTGAAACTCATTCTGGTATTTACCGGGTATGGTTTAATTCTCTGTAGATGTTATTTCATTATTTCTTTGTCCTTCTGATATTTGTTTCTTCTTTCCATTCTAGCATCCTCCTCAAATTGAATAAGAAAATGTAGATTTATTCCTTCATCTGATGAACAAAGACATTGAATATGTTTTTCTGAGAGCAGGTGTCATCATAATACAAAAATATAATTATTCAAATATCAGTAAAAAGAACACCTAAGTACTAATAGCTTTTAATGAGTATGAGAAATAGCTTACAGAAAACAAACCATAGTTAAGAATATCTTGACCACAGCCACATGAGAGCACGTATTTTTCCTTTACCTTTAAATGGTATTCAGCAAAAGCAAACAGATTTCTCCTGAATTACAGACAGACTGTATTTACTCCTTCTCACCAGTTATGTTGTTTCTCACCAACATGTTGCTTCCCCCCCATATCTTAATCCCAAAAAAGCCCAGCTGTTTTTCACAGGAACCTGTGACAGTCACTTGTGCCAGCACACTTCTCACAGGCAACTTTCATTTTTGCACTATAATTTTGACATTTACATTGGTCCAGATGTGCTCTTCACGGAACAGAAAGAGAAAAAAGGACTTCATAAAAAGACAGAACGTCTAAATAGGCTCCAAGTGACAACAGGAAAACCAGCAGAAAACATTTATGAGCTTAAAAAAAATAAATAAATAGAACTTAAGAAAAAGCCAGGTTCGATAGATCAGTTTCCTCCCAGGGACAGGGAGGATCAGCTGGTGCAGGGACTCTGCAGCAGGGAGGTGACTGGGGTGACTGAAGATGCCCCTAACCACTCCTGCCTCACAGCATTTCTCACTCACAATGAAGAAAACAAAGTTTAACCACCACAAGGTACAGTAGAAGCAGTGAAAATTACTGTATTACAGCTAGCCCTTCCTTATGCACAACAGATTTACTATGCAGCAGGCAGGTACTGATGGCATGGGAGTGCAAATCCTTTCTAATAGCATGAGGAATATACAAAATAAAAGCAAAGCATGCACTGTACTTGTCTTTTCTATGAAGAGGTCAGGAGTTTGCTTTCGAAGGAGGAAGATTTCTTTTTCTTCTTTAAGTCTGTAATGCTAGTAGCATTATTAAAATGGTTGGGCCGTCTTCAAAACCACTGCCAGACAAATATCCAAATGTGCAAAGGAAGTGGAGAGAGAAACTAAGGAATTAGCAGGCACATTCACAAGTTCATTTAGTTTAGAAGAGACCCCTGGGGACTGAAAAGTGGCTAACATAACAAAGTTATTTTAAAAGTGCCTGGAGACATAACAGGAAACCATAGACCAGTTAGCTTGATATAAAGTGGGGAGAAACTCCTAGAATATCAAGTGGGAAAACACTTGAAGAAGCACAGCTTGATTAAGGATTGACAGTCTAAGAGTAGAGAGAGGAGGGAGATGGGGGTTCATGGCTCGCTAACTTGCTGGAATTCTTTCAGGAAATTTCTGCCACAGCAGTCAGGGAATGCAGTAGGCACCACCAATATAAACCTTTATCTCTATTAAAGAAAGCATATGCTCTGTTTCAGATGAAGATTAACTCTATCCGTGATGGCACACCACCACAGTCTCTGCACAGAAAAACCTGATCGTATCCAGACAATCCAAAATATTCCCTGAAGTACCACCTTTTGTGGAAAGCTGGTTCTTCCATAAAGGCACTTCTTACATAGAAATAATCTAACATAAATCAAGTGAAGAATTTAGTAATACTTTTCATCAGCTGTTTCTGGCAATAGCAGTAGCAATACTGCTTATCAGAAATCCTTGTTAAATATTGTAAACTACATTGCAAATATAGAGAAAAATTAAGAACTGGCTCCGGTTTTTAAATCCTCAAAATTGAAACAGCTTGAAGTTTGATTTCTTTATACATTACATGAAAGTAAGCACATTCTCTTGATATGCCACAGTCTGTAGATAATGAACCAGGCAGAAAAGACAGCACTGAAAGTCTGCTTTGATTCATGGGCAAGACAGCACAATAATGGCAATGAATATGAAGCCGTCTACCACTCAGTAAGCATTTCAAATCAGTCTCATGATCATAAATAATTGTTACCATATTTGTAAAACTGAACACTAAATTCTTCTTTTTGTTAAAGAGATAATTGTCCAATTCATGTAAGCAGGAGTTATTCTCCTTCCTCTCCCTCTTTTAAATAGCTGTTATTTGTGCTAAGTTTTATTACATAAAATAAGAGAGCCGAGATACTGATCAGCACAGTTAACTGAAATGTTACCCAAAAAATCAAATGTTGCTGCAACGGAAATATTTGGCAAATGCAGAAGTCAGATTGTGGTTATGCAGACGCATTTTACAATTAGAAATGTCTCATTCTATTCTTCTGCCTGACCTTGAGGAGCCAAAATTAACTTGGATTTCTGGCTACAGTTTATGATCTTCCAGCCTGAGACAACTGCTTACATGTTTCAGAGAATCGAGCTGGTTAACAAGACTTGCCATTTCACATAGAAATAGCCTGGATATAACAGGAGATCCAACACATGAGTTCACATGCCAGAAGTAAATTTGAATTACCAGCAGGAAGACTGTAAAGTATGAGCTATATTTGTTTACTTAATGATGAATTTGGTGCTACTGCCCTCTACAATAAATAGCTTCCACATTTTAAAAAGGCATATGGTGAAAACTATTTTAAGGACTTGTTTTACCAAATTTGCATGACAAAGCAACAGAGTAACAATTTACTGAAGACCATGAAAAAAAATGTTTAACTTGCATCATTGACAAAGCTAATCTGAACCCAATTCTGCTTGCAGAAAGGTGGAATAAGCTTGACAGGACAGAATTGTCCACTGAAAACTCCTTTGTCTTACATACAGCTGATGAGATTCTCAAACAAAAGGTAGCAACCCCAGCAGAAACTCAACTAGTGAAGAAAGGGTCATAAAGAGATACTGCATTTTGAGACCAAAACTTGAAATAAGTACAAGAGTTGGAAACAGTTGATTTGAAAAAAAAAAAAAACACAAAAAAAACCAAAACAAAACACAAAACAAAAACCAACCTCCCAAACAAACAAACAAAACCAAAACCACAACACCAAAACAAAACAACCACAAAAAAAAAACAACCAACAAAGCAAAAGTTAGGAAGTGAATGGACTTCAATCTATGCCAACCATTAACCACACACAGCTAAACCCAAAAACTACCCATGTGACCAGTAACTGCGGGTAACAGGTAAGCTGGAATCAGAAGCTCTGTATGATAGTTTATATGCCTTACATTGTAGCCCACCAACACTACTTATGCTGGGAAAAGACAATTAAAAAATGCAGCACAATCTGTCATGGTTTAACTCACGTGTCTCAAGCACTGTGAACACAGCAATTTGAAATAAAGATTTAAATATCATCTAAAACATGGCATTCACAGCTACTGATATTCATGCCTTTCTCAGGCTTTCCTTATTCTTTCACCAGCCTGAAAAATATCTGGTTTCCATTCAAAGAGCAAGTGTCATCACCTTCTCTATACACATCAACAGCAAATCTGCATGTACGATATGGAGTGCCATGGTGTGCTTTGCAACAGTTTTTGCAGCCAAATATTTTCTGATTCATACTCTACACTTGCTTGCAGAAGTGCCAACATGGCTTTCTCTCTCAGTCTCCCTCCCTTCCTCCCATGTAACAAAGGAACAAAGACGCCACAGAGGTTCTATTATTATTGACCAAAAAATCAGTTCTCAATATAATATCTGCCAGTCAAATCCTTTAAGTGATGATCTTCGTGATGGACTAAAATCACCCATTTTCTTGCCTTGTGCAGGAAAAAAAAGAATTACCATGTCCCCAGCCTTCTGAAATAATAGAATCATTTAGGTTGAAAAAGATGGTCATAAAGTGACCATCAAATCCAATGGTAAATCTAACACTGCCAAGTCCACAACCAAAGCACATCCCTAAGCACCACATCTACACATCTGTTGGCTAAAAGAAAAACTAACGGGGTTTGGCTGTACCTGCCTCCAGATTTCTGGATGTCACCAATTCTAGCTCTTGTTGAAAAGAGATAAATAATTCTACCTCAGGCTAACCTCCTGAGAGCATTCAGCCCAGTTCAATCATTCCCAAAGATAGTTTGCTCATTCACCAGTTTCCATGGCACTAGTAATTTTTTCAGGTGCCAGCTCCACCCAACACTGTACCCACCAGAGGAAGCATGCCCCTATGTCTCCTTCCTTGCCCTTAAATCCATAGCTGTAGCCAAACACCTTGGGACCCATAGCATTGCCTGCCTGCAAGGGGTCACAAGCCAATTTCCAGGTCCTATCACTGCAGGTTGACATGGTCACAAGCCTTCAAGCCAGCTCTAGCCATCTCCTGCAGAAAACAGGCAAGAGATGGCTCCTAATTTCTGACTGCTCATGCACATGAGTTGCTAGAAGCTGGAAGCAGACTCCCACCTCTGCCCTGTACCTTTCTGAGATGACTCACATAGCTCAGCCTGAAAATCTGTAATTGCAGTTACTACTAGCCCTAGATAAATTGTTAGTTCGAAGGCTTCCCCCCTAATTAGATTCCACAGCTCATAGCCAAATTGCACAATATTACCTGAAATGTCATCTAAGACTTTGGAGGTTTATCAGAGTTGGCTTAACTGGTTAGTATGAGATCTTTTTAATGAGACTATTAACTACATTAAAAAGTGACAAATCTTGAACACTTATATTTCACTGAATATATATATGTATATAACATTAGTAAGAGTTTTACTCTTTGTAAAACAGAAGTGGATAAAACTGGCAGCTGCTATAATGACATAACCACCTAGCTGAGACTTCTGAAGAGTTTCTAAATATAGACTACAATAACACCACCTTTGTTCCCTCCCTTCTTTACCCATTTGTGAAATTCTCTGCTTTCTTCCAAGTTCCAGTGACAGCAGACAGCTTTCTCTGCACAGCTATATTCTTCTTATGAACTTCACACTAAACAACTCTGAGAACAGCCAGATAGTCTTTCCTGGTACAGCAAAAGACACCCATCCTTTTTATGCTATGAAAAACAATCCCAGGGTTGCTGGGTCAGGTTGTTTTTCAACAGCTATGCTGTAAATAAAGTAGTAAATCAAAAAAATATTCAAACAATGTAAAACACTGCATTTTTTTAGACTGGCATGTCTCAAACACCTTGTCCAATTCATTTCTCTCACCATCCTCTCTTAAGAAAAAATAAATACAGATTCTCCTGTGGCAGAGGAGGGCACGTGAGAAATGTCTTGGCTGCATGGTGAAGTTGAACATGAAATCAAACTCAGATTTATGACAAAAGAAAAAGCTAATTACTGGCTTAAATGTTGAAACAATTGTCTCATATAATATATTGTGATGAATCAGCAGAGCAGTCACAGATCATCAGGGACAGTGTGAGGAATGAAGCTGCTGCTTCTATCTAGGGGTCATAAGTCACCTAGAGATGGATTGTTTGGGGGAGGCCAAACAATCCTGGAGTAGCTGCTAGAAGGAGCTGGCCAGTCTGGAAGTGGGACAGGACAGACCTTCAGAAAGGGCCAGGCCCAGAGGTCAGGGAGACATGCCACATCTCATGGAATTAGCAGGACTGAAGTTACAGCCCCTTACACTGCCCTGCATGTCCTTGACACGATGCTGTGCCAACATGCTAGAGAAGCCTCAGGATGAGCCCCTGGCACCAAACCCTGGCTGGTAGAGACAGGCAATGTCTGCTCGCCTTGTACAAAAGAACAGACTGATGGAGGATAACCAGCTCACTTTTGACTAAGCTGGAAATGTATTCATTGCAACTGTTAAGTCTAGCAAGACAAAGTATATCTGCAGCTCTGCCAGCTCTACTTTGTCATCTTTCCTTTAAGACGCATTACAGATAACGACCAGAGCTCAAAAGGCTGTAGAAACTGTGGCCCTGCCAGCTGCCTCCCCTGCCCCAGAGTACATGAGACCTGTCTTCGGTTTTGCAGAAGGGCCCATTTTAGATCTCTTTTTCAGAAGGCTATTTGCTTTTTTCTGTTTGCAATCAAATGAAGCTTTGTCATTTATCAATGTCTGCCTTTTCCATTGTATTTTGCTGATTTCCAGTGTTTACTTTTTTCACAGGTGTGGTGCTGAATGACAAACAAAAAGTTCTCCCTGTTCTAAAATAGGTTACTTTCTCAAGGAAGTCTGTACTTTTCCATAAACGATAATTGTTCCTGTAATTGTGCAGCATCATGAGAGACCCTACTGATGTCTAACAGAATCTCAGCCTGCACAGAGCATGGCAACATACATGAAGGAGAAAGACTCCGAGAGAATGGGTGAGATCGTACAAAAAGGAAGGTGTTACCATGCCTGTTCATATACAACCCTACCAGCAAAACAAGTCATGTCCTGTCAGAAGACCCACAAAGTACCTGACACTGATGCTTGCTTTTCAAGGAGCTTGAGCACACACTGAGTACAGTGTTAGGAACAGCTATTTTTTATTAAATAATGCACTTTCATCCCTCTTTTACACATTTTTTTTTTTTTTTAAGTCTACATAGATTAAAAGATGCTTTATGAAACTCAGCTCAAACTCTGGACTGTGTTTTCAGCCAAAGGGATGCTAAAGACCTGGCACTAGAGCTGCAGCAAGACCACAGGAAGCTAAGGAGGAGCTGTGCAGATGTAGGGGTTTTTTTCTGCCTTTAATTCCTTAAATTCACCCCAACATTATTCTTCCCCCATTCAATTTTATTATACCCCTTGGCTTTCTTGTCACATTAGCAGGAAATTCCCATGCTTCATACCAGTGCCACCAAGAAGAAAAACTGCACTCTTCATTTGATCTGTTACAGCATGATCTCTCACACAGAGACAAGAAACTCCAGGCTCTCTACCTAACAATATCTGTATGAACATTTGTGGTATTGGTAGTTACATGAGACAGGACAGCATTAATATCACAACAATTTTTGGCAAAAGTATCATCTCCAAAATAGGTGGCTTTGGCCATAATTTTGTAGAGAAAAAGCCTCAACACTTATCACATCTCTCAGTAGAAAGACCATTGGTTTCTAAAGGACAGACCTTCCTGACGAAAAAGTCAGTGTGCTGAGAATCTAGTTTTTCAGAAGAAAACATGAGATTTTGGATGAAAAATAAAAACCAGAATATTCCAGATATTCTGGACAGCTCTTTTACATGGTCATTGCGCTAATAGAGTTAACCTTAAGAACTCATTCTCTTTAAAGGTCAGCCATGAACATGCTCTAAAATCCACAGTTCCGAAATGTGATGTAACCACCAGAACTGAAAACAGCGTTGGTAAATGGCAACATCCCAAAATTTATTCACATGTATCTCTCCCCCCCAAAAAAACCCAACAAACCAACCCAAAAAACAACCACCAAAAACACAAACAAAAAAACCCCAAAACCCACACACAAAAAAGCCAAACAAAAACACCACCAAGAAAAAACACAAACAAAAAACCAAACCATTTTCTATTGAGAAGTATTCCTAAATAGTTCTAAAATGGTGGAGAATTGTTATTAGAAGAGTAAAGATGTCCTGCTGCAAAACTAGTACACATGCACTAATGCCACGTGTCCACAAACTGAGTAGTTAAAAGGATTTCCAGTCATCTAGTTTTCTTATGAATTGGGAGGAAAAACAAGAGGTTTACAGGAGCAAGTGTCAATATGGTTTAATCTTAGGAACCAAACATCTAACACCACAAAGATGTCTTACATGATAATTGAGAGAGCAAATGTGGTTTACAAGAACGGACATTAACGTAAAAACAAAAAGGGGGGTGGGGGGAGAAAAAGCGATGCAGCTTAGCTGTTTTATTAACAAGTAAGCTTGCTTACTGATATTTTTTTTTTCATTCCTCAACTTCCAGTCCATAGTGACTCAGATTTCTGAAACATAGACCAGAACAGAGGCACAACTGCCTCATGACACAGCTACAGCTCCATTGATCCATTCCACCTACTTTCACCAGCATTTAACATAGACAAAGAATTCAGCAGGAATATCTACAGATAATCCTCACTGACCGCAGTTAGCCCCAGCTCCCAGATTTCAGAAGACCAAACCACTAGTAGCTGCACTGATATCAAATTCCAAGACTCTTTGGCTTCCCGCTAGTCTCTATCATAGTTTTCAGCTTTCTCCCTGCATCCTATTTACACACACCTCATCTCTCTCTCTGCTTGTTCCTCACATCTGCCCATATTCAAGGGTCTTCATTTCATTTTTTCCATCAAATACATCTGAAAGGTATGTTTCTCTTTCATTCAGCTTCCACTCCATCACAATTTTCTGCTGTCTGTCCATCCACCCCTTTCCTTACAAGTTGCACAGCAATAATACTGGGCTGTTACTATCTTGCCCCCAGAGATGTTCCCAGCTGAGGCAGAGGGAACTTCCATTGCCTTCTATTAATACGAGAACCTGGCTTAACCAACAAAGATCTTTGTATCACACCGATTGCTCCTCTGCATTATTATTGATGCAAAGCAGTTGTGCAAGCAGAGAGGCAGCTAAACCACATGCTAGCATGGCTTGTCACATTTCCAAGAGACAAATACTATGTGCACTGCTGTCCTCTTCCAAGAGTAAGGCTGCAATTAAAAGCTGGAACATGCATTTCCTAGTTTCTATCCATGTTGCTCAGTTGTTTACAATTTTGTCTGTTTGTACTTTCTTGTCCTCAAGGAAAGAAAATTAGACATTAACATGGACAGCAAACAAAGCTGCTGCACTTCTCAATTAACTTTTTTTTCTCAACACCAGAAACTATTATACTTAAAACCATTTAGAAGATCGCTATTAAATGAACAAGTAAAAGAAAGAAAAAAAAAAAAGACACTTTCAGTCTCATTTACTACTTACATTTGAAGCAGTAGAGATGTGATTACCATGGTGGGCTACGGATGTAAGCAACACAAAGTTCTGTAGAGAGAAACAGCATCATCCACTGGTGCAGTTGAGGAGAAAAGAGGAAACAGCTCCTCAGACTCGAATATAAGTAGTGAACTTCAAGCTCATACTCATATTGGGAACAGCTGTTCTGAATTAAACTTACCTATCTTAATTAAGTGGATGATTCTAGGCTGCCTAGCACCTGTGCCTGAATAAGGTCTTGAAACATTTTTAATAGTCTTTTTTTCTTCTCCTGTGTACTTTTTTAAAGAGGTGGAAAGCCATTTAATGAAGAAGGTAAAGATTTCTGTGCTAGAATGCTTCAATCTTGTTTTAATGCCCAAAGTATAATATTCTTGGCTTTGACTTTTCAGGCTCATTTGGTCCAAGAAAATTAACACAGATTTCTACAGAAAACCCAGACTATTACAGGAATCCAGAAGTTAAGCTGCTGACTCTACTTTACAAAGGATTTGAAGAAAATTACATGCCAGACTCAAGTTTGGTACAGCATGCTATCAGAAACATCGGCTCTCTGACAGGATGTCTAGGGTCTAGCAAAGAACTTGATTTTTTTCCCCTGTGAATTTCAATATAAAAACTTCCACTTCTCTTGACCGGAGTAGTATTAAATCTGTTTTGGCATGTTAGCTCGTATGTGAGCAGATGACTGTTCTGCTCACCTAGATTTTTCCATACACTTTCAATCAGAACAGCTGAACTACAAGAAGGAAACAGCTTAGGCATCATCTTTCTAACAGTCCATAAACTACCAAGTAAAATAGGAGAAGAGTAAGGAAGGAAGTAAAGCCCTCTGAGAAAGGAGATGGAGGGGACTAAGCAATTGTCTGAAGACATATTTTTATCAAAGTACATGGTTATTGATACAGTCTGAAGCATATAGCAACAAAACATATGTGCTGTCTGTGAGCTGAAGTGATCCTTTGAAGGGATTTCTCTGCTGTATCCAGATCTGAGGATAAATTGAAACAGACAAAAAAAAATCCTTTCTGCTTCACCTACACTGTGTAATTCTGATACTACTTAACCAAATTTTTACTTACGTGTATTTGATTGAAAGTTTTCAGTTATATTTTTTAAAATTGGATTTTATAGCACAGATCTTTATGGCATTACATTCATTCTCCTTTTCATTCCTCACTTCTTTTCTTCCTTTATCTATATTATTTTGCCTCTTCTTGTTTCTCCTTTTGATCCTTTTTCTGCCTTTCTTTGGTATTATATAACGAATATCATTATTATTTTAATTAATGCCCCAGCATCTGGAATTGAGTGACTGCAGGAGGATTTCAGTCTTCACCTACTATATATAAAACTGATTTCCTACAGATTTGCATCCTTTATCTAATTCTTACCCCTAAAATTCTACAATAATCCCAGATTCCCCTTTAAACCTGAAAACATGACTGAGGAAGAGACAGCAGTACTGACGCTAATTTTGGTATGCAAGTACTAACCATTTGACCAGTGCTATCCAGACAAATTCATCGTGATTGTGTACTGTCTGTTTTCCTCTCAAAAATGAAACAGGAATTTTATTATTGGTGGTATTATTATTATTTTCATGTGTATAACTTCTTTGATTTTGTGGTTAGAGAGAAAGCTTTAAGAAAAGGCAAATTATAAGAACCACAACCACAATTCTGTGATATCATGATCTGAAGAACAGTTTCTAAATAACTGGGATTCATAGTATCACTTAATTTCTAGACAGACATACTCGTGTGCATATGGACACAGATATCCTCTTTACTTACCTTGCCACCAGTATTAGAAATAATCTGCTGCCTCTCAGTCTCACAGAGACAGAAAACTCCCCTTCCCTTGCACAGGTACGTGCTGCTACCTGCTCAGCCTCCTAGTATAGAGAGGGCAGAAAACTCTCTTATTGCTCTGCAGGCAAAATCAGGTGGTGTAGCCTTCCTACCTGTTGCCTTTGCATAGCAGGACTACCCTGTATCTCAAGCAGTAGGAAAACCACAGGGCAAATAGGTCATAAGGTCACAAGCTCAGCCAGTCACCTGTAAGTATTCTTTCCCCACCTTCTCTGTCAAGTAGCTGGTACATTTGTACATCTATAGAGCAAAATATTATGACAAGTCTCAGGTAAAGAGCAGCTCTACCTTGGAACACAGGATATTACAATACCCATCTGCTTATCAAGTCCTTTTAGATATTCTAGGAAGAATGGTGATAAATATATTCATACACAAAATAAACTATTGATTATTGTTGCTGCTCTGAAGGTTAGTTTGCCTGTATGAAGAATACTTAATAAACTCAAGAGTACACTTTGATTCTCAGGAAAACAAAACAAAATCCTTCATGAAGCTGAGATTCCCTTATCCTATGGAAAGTACTGTGTAATACAAGTTTTACGTGTTCCACTGCACAGATTTTCAACAATGAGTTCATTACATCTCATGTAAATGATAGGAGAATGCGCAAGGGAAATCAAGTCATCCTTAATTTGTTGACTTTCGCCAGTGCTTTAGTAATTCTTACAGTGAGCTTGTAAGCATTTTCAATCCAGAACAGCCCTCAGTCCTGTCTTTTTCTACACAGAAAAAGTAGGGGTTTGTTTGCGACTGAAAATTACTGTGAAAAGGAAGAAAGGACAGCAGAAGATAATTCTGAACAAAGAATATCAGGAGGCAATAATAGAAGAAATAATCTTCTTTCATTTTTAACATCTTTCACCTTGAAACTTTCTAAAGCTCTTTCAAAATTATGTATACAGGAGTAGTTTTACCAGCTTCTGAAAAGGAGCCGTACCTGAGAAGGAACACAGTGAGCTGCAAGAGAGGAAAGGACTTGGTGTTTTCTTCTACTGCAACCTTCCTTTCTTCCTCTGCAATGCGTCCCCCATACAAATATGTTTTACGAAGCGGATTTCAAGGCTGCTATCCCATTCTCTAAATACACTTTCAAGACCTTTCAACATTCTTTACAGATCATGAAAGTTAACACAAAAAGAAAAATCCCTTTTACTTTCCCATGCATCCACTAGCATCACGGTGCTGAAATACCTTCCACCGTGCAGTCACATCATCTCTCACCTGGAAGCTGCCCTCGTCCTCCACGGAGGTCACCTGCGGCAGCAGATTCCCTCAGCGGTCTGGAGTGTGTTTTCCTCCTCTAAGGCCTCCATATGGTCTGCGGTCTACAGTTAGACCAGTAGGGTCTAACATGCCAGTGTTTCAGGTCGGGTCTCATTGCCCTTCTGGGTGTTTGAACCAGCTCATTCCAGCACGCCATCGGATGAGGTGCAAACCTAACAAGTACAAAACACCGGGTTAATAATGAATTAGCACCAGCTCAAGTTTATTTATGTGTAATATTAGAGCATATCATGATACTTCTTCATACAAAAGACAATCCTGACACTCAGTACTTTGCCAAAAAGGGTTAATTTACTGCATAAATTATTTTTGTATAAGGTCTACAATAATACCGACATTCATTTTGCCCAGAAACATTATTTTATTTATATTCTAGTACTGCCTTCAAACCTCATTCAAGAATCAAGTTCCCAGTATGCCCTCTCAGCAACTAAAGAGACAATCCGTGCTAGGAATATATACTAGATAATTTTTTTAGGGACTTTCTCCTTTCTTTTTCAGGGTGCCTTTGTAGAAGCAGAACCTGCCAAAGACGCTGGCCTGGTTTTTCTCTGAAGCCACCCAGCTCCTTCTGAAATTCAATTTGCTTCACACCTAGAAATTCGTTATTTGGTCTTTTTCAAACTTACATCCAAGCACACTTCTCCTTTCCTAGTACTTTAACCATGCACAGCCCATGAAGTCAACACTCAAGAAGCATTACCAGCCAAATGTACACCAATGAAAAAGGGAATTTTAAGAAGAAGCATCATACATGATCCATCTCCTCCTACTCTGTCATCCCTGCCACAAAATGTAGGACCTTTTTCAAATTTCATCAGCAGACGATAGTGCAGGATGTAAAATACACAGAATCATTAGCTAAAATAGTAATGATCAAAAGATAAATTTTCCATATTTTTTTAGGGTCACATTTAGATGTAGAATCATTAAATGAAGGAATCTCAATCCAGAGAAACAAGCAAAATCTTTCTCCCTTGCAAAATGCCTTTAATACTCATCCACAGCACTGTACAGGAACATTTCTCAGGTTACAAGTTTGGAACGAGATAACAGAGAGAAATGTCAAAGTTCTTTCATTTGCCATAAATTTTTTGGGTTGTTTATAGATCTTGTGTTTATAGATCAAGCAGAAACCACAATGCTCCCACTGGAATGTGACCTGCTGCTTTTTAAGGTAGAAGAGAGACTGGCAATGAAAATGTCCCGATATCCCTTTCTTTCCAGCAGAGACTTTTCACAGTTTTCCTCATAACTGCACATAAATTATGTACTTCTTTCAAAGTCAAGCTGTCCAAACGACCACATTAACAGCTCCTGCATCTTCTTTTCTTTCACCTGCTGTGCTCTTCTTTGGACCAACATTCACCTCCTAATGTGATGACAACACAATGCTCTTTCCTTGGATTTTTTTTTGCTTGATTCAATCTCTGTTCCCTACGACGAGATTTTATCTTCATTAATTATCCTGAATTAACGGCAAGTGGTCATAGTGTAGTACCCTGGATCTGTCATCAACAGCCAAGTAATAGCAGGAATCCTGACTTCACACATCTGCCTCTTACAAGATACAAGAAAGCAGAAATCTAAATAAATTCTTTTGAAGTTATGCCCACATGCAGCAGCTCGTGGTGCAAAGACCACAGGGACTGAAGTCTTGCTACAATCAGTTGCAGCAAGTACCATTTCATAGCAAAACTGTATTTAATTTGACCTTGCTTTTGGCATACAACAGAGTGTTGACAATATGTCCTTCTCCTTTTTTTTGACTGCTGATCGCTTTTTGAATCCAGAATCGGTGGCACAACTGATTTTCACTGAGTTGTCTCCATCATTGTTTCTTAAGTGAAGTAGCAGGCAGAGAGCAACTCCACTCTTTCTCTCCTAGCTTAGGTTGGGAGATCCTTCTGTTGCCAGGGCTAAGCAACTCTGCCAATTTCCCAGAACTTCCTCGTCCAGTGCAGATGGGGAGCTGCTTCCATATTACCTACAGCAACTCCACTGAGATGGGACTTTCTCAGTGCATCACCTACTGCTGGGCCAACATATCCGCTATATACAAATCTGTACCACAAAAGGAAGAAGCCTGTCCAATCTCATTATCCTACACTACATCATTAGCAATGATGAAAAATTTACCATAGGCAGTGAAAGCTGAAGGACATACCTGATGTACATGCAGCCATGAACACTAGTTAGACTTCCTCCCAAGCTACTTAGGAATATAAATCTGTGAGTCTGAAATTAAATATTACTTTGGAAATAGGAGCATAGCCTTAAAATAACAGATGAGAGATTCTAATACAGAAAAAATCAATTATAGGTACCACACAATCATGCTCTCTGGAAAATGAGCCCTCCATCTCCTGCTGCATGTGATCAACTGTTAGATATGTAACAACTCTCTACTTACAACAGAGCCAGCCAATATCAATATTAATTAGAGCTGAGGAAGCAGCTCATAACAAACAGCTCTTTCAATGACTTCCACACATTTTGCAAATGTCACTGCTCTCCTAAATTTATAATTTTTCATTCTTTCACAAAATACATACTTTCTTGCCAGCTAACTAGTGTTGGAATTTTTACTTAATTAATTTTGGTTTGTCACAGAGATCATTTAAGAAATCTCTTTAAATTTTGCTTTGTATGTTATAAACAGCTCTCATAGAACACAAGTTTTAAATGAGTTTATTGGGAGAACAGGAGCTTTCAAGATGAAAGTGAACATTCTGTGAACATCTGCACACACACATTTTGAGTAATTGGGGAAAACACACAGAGAACAGAATTATATGACTAAAACCACTACACTAAAATGCTGTGGAAGATTTTGAGGAAATTTTGATTGCATTTAATAGTACCAATTCCAACCACACTCTGATGAACAAAAATTAAACTGTCAAAGGAAGGAAATACCTGAAAAATAGCATTTCTCAATTGTTTTACTGCTTACAAGGTCATTCACACCCTCTGAAGTCCTGCCAGGGTATCATAGAAATCGCCACGAAGCCAGAGGCAACTGCAGAGAAGCCCCTTATCTCTAGGCCAGCTCTTGGTCTCTATCCTTTTCTAATCGACAACATACTCCCAAGTGATTCACGCTACAGATTTCGTAACTGAATTGAATATTGCTGTTTAATCATGCTGAAACCACAGAAGTACTTTCGGGCAGGGCTTGGAAAACCGTTAAAGCCTTATGTTGCATTATATTTCCCAGCAGACCTCATTCAAGAGAGAACATGCACGTCTTGGTCCTCTCTGTCTTCTTCTCTTGCTTAATGCCTGTCCCTTCCCCATACTTGGACTTCAGACTCTGAGTTACGGGGAAATGAATACACTTCCCAGAAAAGTATCCATTAGATTTGCACATGGGAAAAAACAAAGGAGGGACTAAGACTTTCACTGATTTCAAAGAAAAAGTCAAATACACAGCAGCCAATTGTGCCAGAGCACAAACACTATAGAACTGCCTTGTAATTACAGTCACCCTTACTAGGTATTTGACTTGTTCCACGATTGAAATAAAAATATCAATACTGAAAATGTTTTCTATTCTGTTTGTATTTGAGAATACTCAACACCATTTTGAGACTTAGAAAAACTACATTTTTCGGTCAATTTTTATTTTGAATAAAAATACCCTACATAACTCAGCAAAGAATTATCCTGCACTATCGATAAAGTTTTTCAGAAAAGACGACTACCGTTTATAAAAAAAATTGGACTCAAATATATGTATTCTTCTCAACTCCTCACATTCTAAAGCATTCTGCAATTTATTTCCCCACTTTCATCTACTGAGATTCAGAGCAGCCATGGTGTGATCATATGTTTTTTCAAGAATAGCTGATGAATACCTGAAAACTCTCCCACTGTGGGACATTCTGTTTTCTCAGGAATGAAAAAAGCAGCCAGAATGACACATTTTCTAGTTCTAAAAATAAACTAAAAGGCCAGAGAAATCAATGAAAAAAAAAATCACTGCTAAGACAGCACAAAACACAGAATATCAATTACATTTTGGCAATGTGACTAATGAGATAGCTAGTTAATTACCTGATTCTGATAAACTTTTTAGCAAATAATAATCTTATGGGTAATGCTTACTTCCTCCCTAATACTGCCATTTGTCATAATGAAAAAGGATAAGGGATAACATATGATAAAAATCCCTCCCTTCTTAGGTGAGATTTTGGTTCTGTGCTGTTCACCATCTGAAGACTCAACTAGTTAAATGGATTATTGCTGGATAAGGAAACTGAAAGAAGAGGTTTGTTTGGGAACAGGTTGATCTTTTCCCTGTATTGCCTTGCATGAGAAGGTAATTAAATTTACACAGCCTTCTCTGCAAGGTTTTCCTACATTTCCCTGCTCCCCTATCCGGAACCCTCCTGGGAGGCAGGAAAGGAACTCTCTGTAATCCATACTTTTTCGTACAGGAATTCGCCTCCACATCCAAGGCTTCCCTCCTAATTTGATAATCACCAAATACTACAGAATGAAGAGGAGGTTAACTCAACCAACACATGCTGTTCCAGAGAAATGAGAGTAAGGATATTTCCTTTTGCAGGTCCCAGTGCCCTGCTCTGATCCATGAACTCAGATATGTAGGAATAGTTCCACCAGCTGGAGGATCTTTCAGAGCACTGTGCATATCAGCACAGATCTGTTGCCTTCATTTCTACAGTTGGTGCAACCCTGGGGCGTTATTCTGATCTTTAAAAGAAAACCTGTTATTATGTCTTCTCCAAATACATAAAATGAATTATTCTAAATAATTCTTCTCTGATAGGGACTGAGTCATCATTAATATACAGGCAACACCCCCCTGCTCCAGCCCAGAAAAGTCTGTGCATTGAGGAACCCGGGGTCCAAGCCAAAAGTGGCTTGAAATCTAAGGGCAAGTAGAAGGTCTGAAAACCTCAATTATTATAGGTTTCTAAATGCTATTAAAATCTAATCTAACTCAAGTTGCAGAAAGGACATGTAGCATAAAGCTCTATTTTTAAAACTTAAAACTCTTTGTAAACAATATACTTCCATCATTGCTTTATATCCCTCTGTCTGCATCCCCTTTCTGTCTTTTGGAAGTTCTTTCTGCATGTTTGTGCAGCATATAGCACTCTGGGATCCTGGTTTATGGCAGGAACATCTGCTTTACTAATACACGTCATAATATGGCTTCTTGGATATCTAAAGCATGCTGCAATTCTCTTTTACTTCTGTTTGTCTTAAAAACTGAAATATCACTGAGCTGACAATAACAATTAAAAGTATATATTACAGATCCATACACTTTTTTACCACAATAGAGATTCCAAACAACAACTGTGCATGAAAGGTAAGGAACTTCAGTAAAAATCTTGCCCTGCACGGTAAACTAACAGCCATTTATCATTGGCCTAATTACCATCTTAATGAGATACTAATTTCTATATTTATAAAGTATGCATGAGCAAGCATAAGCACATGCAAAGCAGAGCATGGTAACAAATTTAATAAATAAAATAACAAGGTATTGGTAAATAAACATCAATGATCTTTAAACCTAAAAATCAGGCTATGTTTTAGGAGAAGCTTCCATGAGCAAGACATAACTCTAGTGAGTCTAGATGTTTGTATATTAACAGCATTGAAGAAGTATAAGGTACTTCAATTAGAAAGGAAAAATAGCAAATGTACAGATATAAACTGGGGAATAACTGTGGTGGCAGCAGCACTGAAAAGAGGTTTGGAAGTTACAACACAGCACCAAATAAAGTCCAATTAATAGTATGCAGGTGCTGCAAGAAAAGAAAAATGTCCTGGGACAGTACTTCTGCTATCCTCTGGCAATGTCATGGCCGAAGTGCCTCATTAGGAAAGAGCTAGAGGAATTAGTGAGCATCCAGACTAAACCAACAAAAGTGCTAAAAGGTTTGGAAATTGTAAGCTTTGCAGCAAGGTTGAAAGAAGAGTTGAATTCTTCCATTTAAAGCATAAAAATCCAAAGAGTACACTGTAATTTCTTCAGTTATATAAAATATTTCAAGGAGGAATATGATGACTGATTTTCTCCACACTTCCCTGAGGAATTATGAATACTCACTGAGAGCAGTGGGGACTTAATACATTAGGAAATTGTTCTCAACAGTCAGGCCCTGGACATTTAAGCACTGGAACAGCTTATCTATGAAAGCTCTGAAACCCTTGCAACTGGTAGGTTTCTAAGCAGGAGTATGACATCCATCTCCCAAGAGATTCTTGCTTTAGAGCAGGAGGATGAGATCAAATAGATGACTCCTGCATTTCCTTTCCAATCCTTCACTTCTGTGATTGGCCATTCTTTGCTGATTCTGTATATATGAAAAATAGAATGAAATAGTTCCCTAACACCTATTTTCAACAAAAACTGGAATATACTGGCTTCCTCAACCATACATCCCTCTCTCCCACCTTGAGGAAGCAGTGTATTTTTTATGAGTATCATCTGTGAAATACAATCTACTCCTTGCAAATACACATGTCTGCATGAGCCATGTCACTGAGAGAGTAGAGATATCAGTTCAGACGTTTTCTCTTGCTGACCAGTGCAGGTGTTTCCACAGATGATCAATGTGTCTCCACAGTTGTATTGGAGAGCACCAAAAATGAACCATGTGAAATCAAATGGTGTGAGGGGATCAGGATAATGTCAACTCTGAGAACTTCCGGACTGGCAAAAATATAATAAACAGTGGCTCTTAGAAATAGTTGATGTCTCCCCTTTCTTTTCCACTCAACCCAAATTTGTTTTAAAAGAATTATATGGTAAATTGTGCACGATGTTACAGATCCTGGCCTGCCCATGTACACCTGACAGCAGCTGGCTACCATATGCCTAAAATTAGCTTGGAGTTCTAGAAAATGCTAGAACTAGGGCTGGTTTCATCTTTGTCCTCATCCTTTTTAAGGAAGGATGGGTAGACATGGGTCCTGCCTGTGTGGAGATGGTAACTGCCCCCTCAAATATTTTAACTAAAAATGAGATTTCAGTTGCATTGAAGATGATGGGTTTGACACATTTTTCTCTGGGAAATCCAGAGCTCCGCATCATCCCTTCTCATCCATTATCCAGGCTTGGCCTCTTTCTGTAGGACAAAGGAAATCCAATGCCCTCTTCTGCTCCCAAGGGAAGGAAAAGAGTAGGTCTGTGCTTCTCACATAATGCTGAGGTGTTACTGAAGTGGCAATAGAAAAGTTCATCACCTCAATAACGTTTCAGTTTTGTTTTGGGTTTTTACCATTTTTTGGTTTGGATCCATACTGGAAAACAAGCTATGCACACAGATCTGTAAACTGCAGTCATGGATTCCCACATAATTAGCCACTTACCTACAAGTGGCTGGATTTTTTCAAAAGTTATGTGAAAAATGGTAGTTAAGAATGGGGTGTTGGTAGTTTCTTCATAGCTTCAGCTGAAACTAGCTTTGTATTATAAACCTTACGTCTTCTTGTCAAATTCTCCCCTCATTAAAAGGACATTGTGCCTTGGAAAAATTCTGGAACTAATTTGATTTACTTTTCTAACCATCATCATCATCATCAGTTCAGTCACAGTGCTATTTAAAGTAAGGCTTAGTGATTTTTCTTTCCTAAAAACTTAGAATCTGTTTTTCAGTATCTATTTTGGTTCAAATAAAAGAATTCAGATGCAAAGTCCTTATGCTATACAACAGCTTACAAATACGATGTATTTGGTGCATCTGAGAAATCCCACGAAATTCTCAATACCATGTCAAACTTCTAATCTGTGTTTCATTAAGATTTTACTTATGAAAAAAAAAAAAAACAACAAATAGAGAAGTTTCTGGAATTTATACTTTAGTCAAGTAGGTAACAACTGGTTAAACATCAATAAGCTATTCCAAACATTTTCACTTTCCTTTCAACTTTTGGGACATTTTTATCTTAAGTGAAAAACAAACAATATGGGAACACTTTTTAGGTTCCTATCCTGCCATTAGACAGAAAGAATTTGCAATTTTTCAAGTCTAGTTCTGGTTTCAATGTCATGGTGTTCATTCTATACTTTTTGATGCACGGAACTCTTGTTTTCAGCCATTCCACAGCTTTCTTGACAGAAGTTCCAGAAAACATCTACAAGATGGAAGATACCCTGATCTCCACCATTCTTGGGTGTCACCAGGAGTCAGATGCAGCCCCCTGATGTGGGTCTGTGCCCTCTTGTACCGTTCCCGTAGTAGCTTGTGTGAGAGGCAGAATTTGACCCGTGGTCCCTTCCGAGAAGCAGCTGTGACATTTAAGCCCCAGGCCAGCTTCCCTGCATCGCAACCTCTATCCTATGACTTAAAGCCTATACGTTTTGTTGAGAAGTAGTAAAGAAACTGCGGTGCTGTGGAGATATGCTGAGAGGAGTTTGCACGGTAGCAGAGATGGAAAGAGATGGAATTATGTCGGTGGGCCTTCCCTTACCTCAGAGAATCAACAATGGATAAATTAAAGCTTAGATCAATATACAATCTGCCACAAGTGTCTGGTGGCTTATTCAGACCTTGGCAAGGAAGAAAGAATTTCCCTCTCTTGCTTTAGGGAAAGTGCTGATATGAAAACAATTGTCAAAACCTCATCATCCAACCATCTGATATTGATCCTTTCATGTCAGCCAGTGCTCTGGATTCTCCAAAAAATCAACACACCGTTTCTAAAAATTGATCCTACACAGTACAAAACTACCATGCCAGCCTGTCTTAACACATACCTTCACCAAAATGTTCAGCAATAAAAATCTAACTCTCTGTGAGGAAAGAGGAGGGGTAAGACACATTCTCCCTTCTCTGAAATTTTGTCTAGAGAGTCTGGTCACGTTGGTCTCTCCATAGACCTCAGTGGAGCCTAATCAAGATACAGTGGTTCGCAGAACTGGAGCAGCTCACGCAGCTACAGCCTTTGACTGCAAACCCATTCAATGCAGGGATCTCATTGATCAGTTCTTGAAACGCACCCAGTGTTTGCTTCTTCTCCTATCCAACAAAAATTGCCCCTTGTCCTCTACTAAAATCGCATGAAATTAACTCACAGTCTGAGACCTCCATGCAAGAGAAAAAAAAAAGTAATGTGGTTCAATCCTTGAAATCATCTGTCATGGTAACACAAAATAGCAAAATACATAGACTGGGAGAATTCTCATTCTTAACCTTCTCCTGACAAAATAAGTTAAGCTCAATGGCCCTGTTGCTCAAAATCATATTTAACAGGTATTTGAAATGAGGCCTAATTCCAAAAGCTCAGGATGACACTTTTCAAACCATTGGTATTTTCTGCTTTTTGGCACACAGGAGGGTCCATGTACCTATTGTCTTTTGATGGCTGTTTAGCTGTGGCATTAAATATCCTCTTTTCTCTCTGCTTGCAGCCTTTTGTTCATGTCTTAAATACAGTGGTACATTTTTCATAGCCTCCTGCATGTGAAACAGACTTCTCTGCTACTCCCTCCCTGTGTGGTTATCTTGTTTCACTAACATTACAATAATTTAAAGGCATACTGGTAAATCTTCTGTTAAATACCTTGACAGCTGATAACAGACTATGCTACTAAATAGTCTCTCTAAAAGACTTAAAACCTGTCCCAGGTGTGACAATAACTATTCATTGTAGTTAATTTAAAAATTTTCTCTCAAGTTGTATGTCCAAGTTTACTGTCAATCAATCAAGCTACATTTGAAAGCCTGTTTAATTTCCCAAATTCAGAGAGAAGAGCCCATAAAATGGAAAGAATAGTATCCACAAATTAAAAGTGAACCACGGAGAAGGCATAATAAAATGAACAGGTTAGCTAAGGGCTTGTGCTGGGAAAATGCCTAAAAATTCTGCAATAAATGAGAGGAGAGTGAGATAAGCAGGCAATGAGATTTGGTTGTGATAGAAAGCAGCAGTCTAAAACTGCTGTGAATCTGCAGAATTGCAGGCTTCCCTTCCTCCAGCATGGAAATTTTGGAACTTCATCTACAGGATCAGTTTCTGTAGGCAGGAAGATGCTTTGAGAAAAGAGCTGCACAAAAATGTGTGCCTGACTGGGAAAGAATAAAAAAATCTTTGGGGATACAATTTTCCTCCCTTGATTCATCATTAGAGTTTTTTGGGCACAGTAAGAACCCTCAAAATCATGGGCTGAGACCTGCCACAGACAGGGAGACTTCCTGGCCATGTCGGTGTGTACCATTTTACTACGCCCTCCATTTGGAAGAAAAGATGCCTTGATTCAACGCTAGAATCTCCATGGGTCCTATTATCCCAAAGGATGTGTACAAAGGGCTCCCAGGGAAGTTAGTGGGAGTTACAGGTGCTCAACACTGAACTGAAAGTCAGTTAATTTTTAGGGACACATGAACTGAGGATCTGAGCTTCAGGAAGCTTGATATGAATATTTGGCATTTGTCTCTTTCATGAGCTAAAAGCCAAGGGATAGGGAGGAGGCTTGAACAGATTACAGTGAAAAGTCTCCCCATTTATCTTTTTAAAAGCAAGGGGAAGTGGTCTAATTTTAAAATCACCTCTATTACTTTTGTTTTCAGCCAATGCTGCTTCTGGGGCTTAACAATTTATAAAGAAACCCTGCCTGGCATTGGAGAGTGAGCAGTGTCCTGGAAAACAAAGAGGAGAAGTGATGGGAGAGTCATTGTGGAGAGTGACAATTCAAAGCTCAAGCATGAACAACAGGCACAAGGACACAGTTACGTGCCAAATTCCACACACTCCGTCAAAGGTAGGTTGTGTTCAGGTGTGAATTACACCAGAGTGAGTTTATTCCTATCTCCTGAAGACCTCTGTCGCCCTATAAGCTGCTTGCACTCCCTCAGTGGCCTCCCTGTGACTGTGCAGTTTACCTGAGCTACAATTCACATACTTGCAAGCCGGTTGCTTAATAGTTTGACTTCATGAAAGCCTTTTAATGTTACAGTTGTTCACTATAAATTAAGTTAGCGTGAGAAAATCAAGTGCCTCAGTAACAATTTGGCAACTGGTCAATAAATAATCCACGCATAAACCACTTCTATTATCTGACAAGATCCATAGACTCTGGGATGCAGGGAAGTCAATTTTCATCATTCTTTGGGAAAGCAGCAACCCGTGATGGTAGAAGATTGTGCTGAGTGCCTCTAGCCACCCTCTCAGTCAAACAGGGGCTGGTCCCTATCCCTGTGGGCACATCAACAGGGCTGCCTAGGCAAACTTCTATTTCAGAAATTGTTTATAATATATTATGAGGAACACAGCTCTTTTTCCCTATGGACTCTAAGAAAGGAAAGGCACTTCTCAGCAGCCAGAAGGAAAAAAAACCTTATGCCCCATATACAAAGTTTACAGGAAAAATGTTCCTTGAAGTCATCCTTTTCCCCTCTTCTACCTGTCTTGCCAAACGCATCTGGATCAGTAGTCTTGTGGATGAAGTTGTATTAGAAACTTCCAGATTAGTAAGTTTATTCTGATTGCTGCATTACAATATACCTGACTGTCATTTAGGGTGTTTTTCTGGTTTTAAATTATTTCTATCTGTTGCCACATTTGTCAGTGAATTTCAAAAGACAGTAATAATTATTTATAGAAGGTCATGGTTTACTGATTTTTTTTCCATTTAGCTTGCTGAGATCTTGAGTGAGTTTGTAAAATTGCTTTTAGACAAAGCTCCAGCAATGCAGTGTTTAGTACAGGTTACCTGAACATTATCTAAACAATAATAGTAGATGTCTGGCAAAAAGCCAACAAAGGCAATGCAGTCTGAGTCTGTCTGCAGAGTGGTAACGATCTAATGGCTGAAACTGAGAAAAGCAAGGAAAATCTGGGACCCCAGATACAATTAGGGAGTAAGCAGGCTGAGATGCAGAGGAGTAACCCCTGAGGGAGACAGGCAAAAGAATGATGATTAGTATCAGTATGTGCTATACTTGATAGGACCCGTCACAGCAATTACACTAGTGATTCTAAAAAGGGGGCAGGGGCACATGCTTAAACATAAGGCTCAGAAGTGTTATTATATCCAAATATCACCTAGATCATTGTAAAATAGTACCTGTAATGACTGTACCATGAGCTATCTGACAATGCACATGCATGGAAAACACTATGAAGTTTGTTATGCCAAAATTGCTGCATTGCCATTAAAAATACATTTTTTACAGTAGAAACTCCATTCTGGCTATTACAACAAAAGCATCTGCTCAGTGTTGCTACTCAAGACAAGGCTGCCTGACTTTTAAGCGAATGGAATTTTTGGAATAAACAATCAGGATGATTATACTTTCCACTGCTGCAGGGATTTTTATTTACTTCTAAAGCATATTAATACAGACAAGAAAAAACCCAGATAAACATTTTTTGGTTGTACTAGATGGCAAAAGTATATAATTACATTGCTGAGAATCTCATCAGCTCCCATCAGTCTAAGCTACTTTATGAATATATTTGTAACTGCCGAGTACAGAGCAATTACGGGAAAACATTCTCCTTTCTGAATGCATCTGCACATTTAGTATGGTCTGATCTAATTAAAGTCGCTTCCATTAAAGTCAACTGGAGTATTTCCACTCCTGGTTCAGGCAAAGACACAATAGACACAAAAGGACCCCAGTTCCTACAGCCAAAGCTTCAATTTTAACCAAATAAGACTATTTCTAGAAATGATCTGAGACATGACCTGAATACAAACCTCAGCTGAGACAGCAAGTTGTTTGGCTTTATTTTCTCAGTAGGAGTCAAACCCCTTCCTATTTAGTGTGGGGTATCACACAGGAAACTGTACTTGAAACAAACACCATTTGGGGACAAGAAATTAGGGGAAAAAAACAAAGATCGAAGGTCCATGTTCCATTATTTATAGGCAGTTGAAATTGATTTCAATAGTTCTCTCAAGTACTTTGTTTTGTGAGAGAGACAGTGATACGTTTTAGGGTGTCCTGTGCCCTAAAAGCTCTATCAATGCTAATATCTGGAAGACAATGAGAAGAAGTTGAAAAAAGAAAACAAACCGTGCATGTAGTTTGATAAAGCTATTCAGACAGACTATTTGTTTCTAACTGAGAAAACATCTGAAGCACTTTAAAAGTGAAAAGTTAACATGACAGGCAAGTTTAACAAACTTAATTCATAATTCCATAGCAAATTCATATTGATTTTTTCTCACCAATACTCCCTTTATCTAAACAACTTCTGACGGTCAAAAGCCTGGGGAGGCTGCCAAAGACCACTTCATTAATACATTCCATGGGAATTGTTCAGTCTCACAAATATAACTAGTTTATGTTTATTTCAGGACAAAAGGTACAGTTAAATATTCCAGCTTGAGCCATCTGGGTAACAAAATTTATTTCGGAGATTTGTCAAGAGGCAAAATGCTTTTGCTCACATAACCGAGAATACTTAATGAAAGTTTTTAATAGCTAAGCAGAAACTACACACTGTGTCATTGACTTCAAAGGCCTTTCACTTGTATTGAAGGAGCAGCTTTGTCTAACATGCTGGATTTGTTTTCTTTAAAGGAAAATCCATGGAATGTGTCTATTGACCAAACGTCAAGGTAAGTACAGATGGAGATTTTTTTCTTTACATTCTAAGCCAGATTCTTCAATGATAGTCTTGATTTAAGTGTAATTAGAGTGGGGTAGTTGGTGACAAAGCAAGTCCTTTGTTTTAAATAAATGATTATCTTCTAATGAAGCTGATTTATCTTTAGTTTTCAAAATCAGGAAGGCAAAGAGCATATATGTATTGTGTCAAAAGACAGGGCCGAGTACAAACATTTGAAAAGATATACAATTTTGGACCCTGTTAAGAAGATAGGGTGATTATATTCAAGGAATTAAAACTCGTAAGGACTTTAGCGACAATTTAACATCACTTTTGAGGACACACCACTATCTTCCATTTTCTTTCTCTGTACAATACTAATAAAACATTCATCATATTAAGTACACAGGCAGAATTTGAAGGAGATGTAATTAACTGCCAGGCACACCAGAAAAAGCACAGCTTCTCTGGTTCCTCCAGAAAGGAGTGCCCAACTAATTATATGGGCAGACAGTCGTGAGCAGGAAAAAGCCATTTCATCCTTGCAAACACCACCAAGGAGTGAACAAGAACTGTCACAGGAGCGACACAGACTGAACTTGCCTAAAAGAAACCAAGAGTTTCACAGGGAACAAGCAGGAAAAGAGAGTTGGCACATGATCACCAAGCTCCAGAACTAATGCAAGTCAGTATAGAACTTTAATCAACAAGCAGAATATTTCCTCTTTTGCTTCTTGCTTGTCCCATTTATTTTACATTTCAAAGGGCTTTA
This sequence comes from Streptopelia decaocto, assembly GCF_964273445.1. Classification (NCBI taxonomy): domain Eukaryota; kingdom Metazoa; phylum Chordata; class Aves; order Columbiformes; family Columbidae; genus Streptopelia; species Streptopelia decaocto. The sequence continues at coordinate 27,630,647 of NC_138659.1, read as the reverse complement.
ACCTTTTTCTTCTTTTTAGTAAGTATTACGTAAATTTATATCTTATCAACAAACAGTAGGTAAACAGATACGTAAATAAGACAGTGAGCAGTATGATTTGCATTCTTATACAATCATGTTACACAAGCCAGATTTACATTTAGGCACTTCAAATAAATAAACCTAAAGAAATCTGGAAAGACACTCAAGTACAATGGGAAAGCTGCCTCCCTCTGCTATGCAGACACACATACATCTACACACCTACAGTTTCTTGAAAGCTTTTGTGTCATTACTTCTTAGCAATTGCTCTAGCCTAATAATTTTAGTTACACACTAAACCATTCACTTTTCCACAATTTCTCAGTAGCAATGAGTTCCTACAAATTTCCACCAGAAGAAAACATAACTCATGAGTGTTTACAGCAGGGAAATATCCCACTCTGACATTGTCAAAAATTACATAAGACAATTCTGCTCCAAAAGGAAGGATATCTCATGCTTAAAACTGGATTGATAAAAGAAATCAGGTTGGGTTCCTGACTATTTCTCAGTCTTTCATTATGGCCTGAGGCAAGTAGTTTAACCTCTGTGTATCTACTTGCTCTGACTCAAATGAGTATAATAGCATTTTTTTCCTTCATTTTTTGGCTGCTTTGCCTTTGGGTATTTTCCAGCAAGGCATGTTTTTCACTTTGACTTCAGTCCTGCTGAAGTGCACACACTTCAACAGAATTACCCATGTACTTACTGTTGCACACATTTAAGACAACTTGCTGCACTGGGAAAAGCAGCTACCACAACAAAGTTCTAAATATACTTTCATATATATAATACCTGCTTATCAATATGCTCATGGTTATCACATACTGATTTTTATGAAGAACATATTAAAATATTTATGCCAGTGATATTTCTATATTATAAAAAAGAGGAGTCCAGAGTCACAACTGAGAACTGTGGTATTTTAAAAATACTGTTAAGCTTAGTTTCAGTGGTTTCACATGCTGTAGCAAAGTTAAATGAGCTCTAAGTCTGCAGGAGCACAGCTCTAATAGGTGTAAGTACTAAGTATCTCAGAAAGTGACCAAAGAATTAATTCACTAATTCGCTATGTAAAATGTCTGGCACCACCAACTGCATCTTGCTAAGCAAAACCTAAAAGGTTTACATTTGATGTACTGTCAACATTGTGTGAAATCACCTTTTTATAGAGGAAGACTATTCCTATAATGTAAAATTTTAAGTAGTTATTGTCAGTGAAATACTGTTACTTCATTTTATTTATATGACTAATTTAATGTGTTAAGAATAATACATTGTAGGAATCATTCAGTTCCTGCAGCAGCAGAAAAGGTGTTTACATGGACATTTTTTCAGACTAACGAAAAATGAGTGTGTGGCGTATTTCTAGCCTCCGGGTAATTCCTGACCCAGAATATGCATTACTTCATTTTTTCTTTTCTTATAATCAGCTTAGTTTGTAAACAAACTGCAATATCATTATGAACAATAATTGGTATTTATTAAATAACATATATTCACAAAAATGACTTCCTAGTTGACAGGGACTCCAGCACTGGCCCTCACCGCTGCTATTACCAGATCGCTCCAGTGCTTTGCTGCTGGTTGAATCTTGCTGCCCACACAAGCATTTTTTTGCCCACTCTCCCCCTCCTGTGCTACCTCAGATCAAATGTCTTTTGTCTCTCTGTTTTCAGTGCCCCATAAAACGAATCTGGTGTCAATCTGAGGACACCTGGAATGAACTTAGCAGCGGATTCCTTGACCTTTTTAACACATAGGGGTCAAAAATCACCATCAGCAGTTGGAGAGAAAAATGTGAAAGATCAAAGTCTTCCACTCCCACTACTGTTTCTGTTTTCCTTTGTTGATATGTGCACTGCTGACAGAAACCAGCAATTTTTATCTCAAAAGTGCAAATATTTGATAGGAAACTGAGGCCAGATGTATAAACTTAAAACAAACAGCAAATATTTCTGGGATTCTTTTAACGGCACTGGAAAAGGTCCTTTTTAACAAACAAAATCTTTCTCCTGGAGGATTTGTAAATCAAACATTGCACCTTTTATTAGTTGATAGACTGTTGATACTAAATAAGAGCCAACTTTAAGCCTGAGAGCAACTGCATAGATTCCTTTCATTACTGGGCTAAGATATGCAAAAAGTAAACACTATAAATCATGAAAACTTTGCTTTATACAAGTATTTCACAATAATAATATATAATATTTGGTAGAATAGGCAATGTTTGGGTTTGTTTGTTTGTTTTTAAATACATATTTTTTAATGTCTCTTTGCAAATCCACATGTTACAGAAAATTATTCATTTTCTTTCACTTTCCTTGAAATAAAATTTCTCTTTTGTTTGCCAACTATTATTTTTCTCTGCTGACCTTTATGTGGCCCAAATTTTAAAGCAATGTAACGAAAACGCCTCCAGGCATCTTAACAGTTCCAAATTGTTTATATTACAAACTGACTCCATCCCAAAACAAATGTCAATAGAGATTTGGTCTTTTGAAAAGGCACAACATTCGTTTTGAAGTATGTTCAGAGAAGTATTGAAGAAAGAGAAGAATAAGAGAGCAGAATCAAAAGAACATGGATTTGGTCTACAGTTGTGCCTAATTTGTCTTGTAAACTCAGACACTGAATTCCCTCAGCTGTTCCCTTTTTTTTTTGCAACTCAACACCAAATTGAATGAGTAAAGGGTGTGAAGTTGCCACTGAGGAAGTAGCTGATAAAATTTTAGGGCATCTGTCACTCTATCAGCAAGGTCCCCTTTGATACAATTTTAATGTAAAGCCACTTATTTCCTTAAAACATTTTCCTTTGCACCACTGTAACACGGACTGTCACAGTCTCTAAATGTGCTCATAATCCAAGCATCTTATTTATATTAAGGTAAGAATTCTACCCGTGCAATTACAGTTAAGATGACTATGACAGAATAATTTAGGATTCAGCTTTGTCAAGGATTTATAGTTCAGTGGCACAAGTATCCTTGGAGAAGCCAAAGCCTTTGTCTATGCCCTTTTCCCTCTTGGTATAGGAACAAAGAAGAAGCTGCACGCCATCTCCTAAGTGACTTCGGAAGGGACCAATGCTAAAGACCACGGCCTCTGTCTCAAGAGCTCTGTTCCATGCAAGCGGACCCAATCCCATTGCAGGGGCCAGAATATGTGTCTAATTACTTAGAAGGGTACAATCCAAGAAATCGCCCAATTGTTGAGTTCCCTTTAAAGACTACTTACGCAATACCTCCAAAGTCAGGCAATGTACGTTATAAAGAGCTAACTCTTAAAATGTGTGGTTTTAAGTCAAAGTATCAAGACATAGAAAAATCACTAGATGATTTATCGACTAACCAAAGTATCTGAACAAGTCGTTAGAGAATCTTAAGGTAGAAGCAATTTCTACACCAACTTAATCAATTCCCACTATGATTTCCATGATTTGATGTTTTTAGAGAATTTTGATCCAGATCTGCATGGCATTTTTAAGAAAGGTAATTTTAACCCCTCTGACAACCTGTTCAATATTGTCATGGGAGGATTTATTAGTTTCCGTGACTCCAGACAATATTTTATTCTTCCTGAGTTTTCAATTGAAAGAGCTAAAAACATTAATTAATAAAAGGCTCTAATCTACCTGTTCTGTGACTCAAGAGCAGCACTTGCCTTTCAGGTCCCAGCTGCCAACCTTTTTCCCAGAAAGAGGGGAGGAAAAAAAAGAGTTTTTCTGGGTGATGTAAATCTCTGCAAGTTAAGACCTCTACACAGAGCTTCCCCACTTGGTAGTCAGTAAATCCTTCAGAAGTGTGAACGTAGCAGAGGTCTAATTGATACAATGTGTTGCAGAAATGTAATATTCAATTAAGCTCTAAGCTTTTTAGGAGCAACAAACTCATTTTACTCTTAAAATTCTACACACACTACTGATGAACTTTAATTATTATAGTGTAGTGACTAATAAAAGTAGCAATGTGCCCAGCAGTCTAAGCACACACAAAGTCTTTCTGCTTTAGGGAAGCCTGAAATGCATGACAGTGGATTCTTTCTAAACATATTTATCAGAAAGCTGTTTGTCTTCTGTAGTAGAGCTTGATTCATAGTCATTCCATTCGTGTCAATGAATGCAGCATGAGGCCTTTAATAGTCCCTTGTTGGGAGCTAATGCCTTTAGCTTTCCATTAGGTAATTTGAAAGATGTATTCATTTTTTTTCACAGTCAGCTAACTAATTCTTTAACACTTCATTTCAATACCACTAACACTTACTAAGGGATTGACTTCACTAAGTGAACAATCTCAGCTGTCTCAACATTTCATCATTACCTGACATATACAGCTGTGTCTAAATCAATGAATCACACTGAGGTAGGTCTATCCTCTTGAGCATTTTTTTTTTAAACTAGTCCCAGTGCTCCTCTTTATTGTTCAATGAGAAACTTCCAAGATCTCTGAAGAGTACCATATACTTGCTTTTTTTACCCCCATTTTTATACTGTTCTTCTATTCAAATTACAGACCATCAGCTCTCCATTTCAAGAACAAGGATTGCATTTCAAAATGCTTCTTTTCTGAGGTAAATCATGGCAAAGGTGGCATAAGTTCCTTCCTTCCCTTTAGCTTGTAAAGACAATCAGATATCATGATGACAAGCAAAGTGTAGGAGATGTGAACTGGGTTCTTTATTTACCCCCTAGCTTGGCAGAATTCATTCTCTCCCAGCAAAATTCTATGAAGTACACTAAGGATGAATATCAGGGATAAATTCATGAAAGTTTTGAAGATGAATCAGTAAAGACATAGAGAGTTTATATTTCTGTTTGCATCAGCTTTGTCTTTAAAAAAATACCACATCAAAATATATTCATTTATTTATTCCAGGCATGCTTTAGAAAGTAGAAAATGATAGAATTTATCTCTTGATATTTCTACCCCATAGACGGCAAGCAGTATAAGGAAGTTCTCAGTAGATGATGTAAAAGCACATCAGAAACAAAACATCACCACATTTAAGCTAATCTTCTTTCAATGCCCTCACTAAACACTATGAAAGGGCCCTACCAAGACACAGAACATGCAGGTTTTGTTGCCAGCCTGTTCAGGTGTCTGTACAGCTCCTGCTGTTCTGAAGAAGTTCTTGCCCCTCCATAGCCGACTTGCTTGTGTCTCATATGCATCAATGAAGGGTATTGAAAGAAGCTGTTTGCTTTGAATTTTTCTGAATCAACTTTGCAGCTGAATAATGTCAGGTTTTTAGGGGTTTTCTACATAGCTCATAAGTAGTGCACAGGTAGTATGGAACCTTATTTTTGGCATAACAAGGTTTGCATTACAGTGTTCAAAGCAAACAACAAAAAACTCTACTAAAAATCCCAACACAAAACAAACAAAAAAACAGCAACAGTCTCCTGGAAGGAAATTAATCCTATGACAACAACTGTGTCTGGAAGATTTTAACGGTAGCTTTAGTGATCTAAAACATTGAGTGAGCTTTGTCTTTCCAGAGGAATGTTAGCTGAGGAAGAAAAGCTGGTGTTTGCCTGTAGGATGCCTGTCACCGTGGTCTCTCCAGGGTAGCTCGAAACTCCTTTGCGAGTTACCTTTCTATGAAAAGCAGAAGGGGACCTAATCTCAAATAATCAGTTGGTTTCATGTGCTGAAGATCAACAGTCACCCTTCTCCTCAAGTCTGAGTGAATTCCCTTGCCAGCAGAAAGCAGGTGTCAACTTTAATCCTACGATTTCTGCTCCTTTAATGACTCTTACAGCAGATATAGTATACTTTGATGTTTTACTGCCATAAGAAATTATGCCTTTATACAATCCAGAGCTGGCTTTTCCATATTTAGAATTACAACATATTATTATGATAACTAAATATTTTCAAAATTGTGTACTTTAACTTAAACCTCATTAGCATGCCTAAAGACATCTCAGTTTTCAAAGACAACTACAGCTCAACTTGATCAGGAGTAATAATAATAATATTTTCTTAAAAAAGCAAATAAATTACATACGTTCTTTTTGAGTACAGAATAATCTTCTGTACTGAACAGTGGGTATATGGGTGTATTATCTTGGAATCTCATTATTATGATAGGTTTTTACAGCGAAAATGCAATGAAGTCTCATATAAATCAGAACCAATTCACTTACTTCATGACTGTAAAGCCTCTTGTTACTTTTACTGTCAGAAAAGAGACTTACTTCACAGGAAATGGTAGAACCAGCTACACATGTTCAGCATTGTAACACAGAAATCACATTATAAGATTACTAGTGAGTTCTTTTAACTCAGACAAAGCCCTCTTGTTAGCAAATGATACTTTATATTTGGCCATGATTTGTAAAAGCTGATAATATTTTCCATTTGTATAATAAATTTCATCACTGGATATGAAAGTCAGCTAGTGCTTATTGGCTGCTTATGTACAATATGATTCTTGAGAGAGCGTCTGGGTTGTTTTTTTGCTACAGAGATGGAAATAGAAAATTAACTGATATTCCCCAAATATCCCTAATGCTTCTGGAAGAACAGGATAGGAAACCCCCTCTTCCCAAACTCCAGGCTCCTGTGCTTTCACCAGCAGAACACCTTTCCTAACTTTAAGCACTTTTGGTTACATTTTTTAGATGACAAGGACAAGGAGGAAAAAGAACAAACAGCTAAAAAGAGAAGTAATGCACTATCCAAAATATTAAGTAAGCCAATTATGAATGAGTGTTGATTTAATTCTGTCTTCACAGACCTCATACTTTTCTAGAATAAATTTTAAGAAATTTAAAAGCTATTGTATCTACAATAGTTTTGGAAAGCTCTATTCCTTTTCACAAAAATCCACCTATCTGGACAATGGAGAATTAGAATTCACTTACATTATTTTACAAACTCCTATATAAATAAAATGGTTTTAGAAGAGAATATGCAACATCAAAAATCCAGCCTCCAGTCTCAAATAACTCTGCTCCAGTAATTTTGAAGGCTTTCATAAAAATCTAGAAAACAAAGCTGAATCTCAATTAAGGACTTCTGAAGGGAGAACGGTATCCTATAACGCTGACATCTGGACTACTGCTAGAGCATGTAATGTATATCTGTCACTGACAGCTTATCGGGTTAAATAGAATTCTAATTCATTAGTCATGTCTTCCTCAGCAAGCACAGGAGTCCGCAAAATCAACATAGTCACAGAAGTACCTTTGGAAGACAAACTCACACGTGACAATCTTACAAGGTAATCTTAAGCCATTAATATAATGCAAACCATAGAAGTCAATACCAATTGTTAAGTGCATGTCAACAAGCAAGGTGTAGGCATGACTGATCTTGACAATCAACTTAATATGGCAAATGATAGCTTTGTAAAAATCTCCAGCACTGGGTACATATTTAATCTCCACGTGCTAAAGATCCAGTAGGAAAAAAGCAAAATGTGTCCAACATCATTTCACACAGGAAGAAAAAAAGAAAAATCTGTTCTTATTTCCACAGCCTTGGAAAAGAACTTCTGAAAAAGTCCAAGAAGAATGCAGTGTGCCCCAACACAAACTTATTCAAGATGTAGCCAGCAGATAAAACCTGACACGTGACCCTGACTGGTTAAACAGAGGCAGGCTCTACATGCCCTGTCACTTGATCATGATATAGATTGATCATTTCCATTACCAGACTAGACTGTAACGAAAAGCCTTGTGAATGTGCTAAGACCATTTTAACAGCTCACTAGAGACCTAAGTGTGGAAGGAGCATGCCTAAGCCAAGTTCTATATGCACTTCATATACCACTAAGAATAATGAAGTCTTTTAGGCAAAAAAGAGGATATTACCATGAGCATTTTTTTTCTGTCACTGAGATTTTTTTGAGAAATTCTACTGATAGTTGATTGGGTGTTTTAGGACTAGGGGAGATGTTTAACCATTTGGTTGAATCCTCAAGCATAAATCATTTTTCTGAACACTAACTTAGTGAAAGACGCAGGAATTTATATACTTTCAGGACAAAAAAAATAGTGAAAGAGCCCAATAAATGTGCTGCAGAGTATGATTATTTATAAACGTTTAACTAGCACTGTTATTAATTCCTTCTAAAACAGGGCAGTTTTCTTTCCTGTAAAAACACAGGAAAATTACTGTGGAGAAAAGTACAGTACTCAGGCTTCCCATATACGTTGGGAGCATGAATGCAATTTAGGGTAATGTTGGAAAAGACATCTTAAAAATGCTAACCCATTTATTTTCATAAGAAACTGTAGCCCTAAATGCATTCATGTAATTATTAACATTTCCTGTTAGCATCTGAATACTCAAAAACTTCAGAAATTACATACAACTCTACAATCAACTTAGAGCTATAGTGCTGCTTAGAAGCCTCCCTTCTGAAGTGTATGCTGAAAAAAATGAGAGAAAGAGGAAGAAGGAGAGAGAACAATGAGACCTCCCAGGCTCTGTTCTCCCAGCGTCAATATCAGCTCGTGCCCATGACAAAATGAATTCCTCAGTTCTGCCAGGAATGAGTCTCATTATCCATATTAGAATGATGAAAAAAAATAAGAAAATGTAGAGACCACTGAAAATTCTGATAAATCAAAAATTGTTTGAGGGTGAACAGTGGTTTATTTACGTGTTCAGAACATGTTATTACTTTATTAAACAAATTAAGTGTTGAAAATTTGAGGGTTTTTGTTGTTGGTTTGGGTTTTGTGGTTTTTTTGGTTGGTTGGTTGGGTATTTTTGTTTTGCTTTGTTTGGTTTTGGGTTTGTTTTTTTTCCAAATAGAAGTAAAAATATTTTAAATAAAAACACCATATAAGCTTTTTAAAAAATAAATTTCATTTTATGAAAATAAATGTGATTTTCTTAAATATTTGGGTGTAGCCAAAACTGTATTTCTTATTGGAAATCCTAGAGCTGAAAAATGTTGTCCTGTTCTGTTCCCAGTGTAGGGAGAAAAGCGATTTCAAAGCAGACACATTTGCTGATGGATGAAGCAGAGCAGCAACACAGAAAGGTTCTGGAGAAGTCAAAAGATTAGACTGCAGTAAATGTATCAATAATACAAATCTCATTATATTTGTGATGCATGTATAGAACAAACTGCCTGTCTCCTTTTCCCCAGAATAGACCAGATTCATAGTACCACACCTTTGTAATAAGATGTGTTAGAACTGATGGCTTTAAAGAATTGGCCCATTTGGATTAATGATCCTTATCACATGGTTACACATCTAAACTGAAGCAAGATGCTTTTTTTCTGACAGTATTCAGAACTGAGATTATGATTTAATCTTGATCAGAGATCTTTCTTTTGCCTAGAACAGGAATTACAGCAACAGAAATAATAAAAGAAAAAAAAAAAAGCATGTGGCTAATTGACTGACTGAATAAACAACTGCCCTTTCCTGTTAAGAGCCTTCTACCAATACTCACTTGATGGCAGTTAGCAGCAGGCATTCCTGGAGCCTCTGCTCATGGCATCAAAGAGAACGCAGGAAGCAAATGTTAACACTTGCCTCAATGGGGGAAGTGCTATTCTCTTAAATTTATCCCATAATATCATGTGGATTAAAAGACAATTCAATATGTTTTCATATCTATCTAATGAATAGAGCCGAAACGTGAAAAACGTTCTTTTATGGAGCTGTGGGATTTGGGCCAGACCCCTTTGGTGAGGAATGTCTTAGAAATGGCCAGTTAGAGCAAAGTACCCAGCTGAACTGCGGGTTCCCCCAGGCAGCAAAAGTCATTCATCAGGGGCCTTCCAGAGATAAGAGAGGTACTGACATGCTTGGGGATAGCAGCTAAAATTACCCACTCACTCTGCACTCCTCATACATTTGTCACCATGAGATATAAACATTTATGTCAGTGATAACAAACCACTTATCTTATATGACTATTTTGAACACCCGTAAAACTTAAGGAATATCATAGCAGTGTGTTACGTTTCTGCTAGAGGAAAACTATATCACAACTGCAGCATTTTTAGATGCTGTGAATTAAAATGTACAATCTTTGTCTCCTCTCATTCCAAAACAGAAAGTCTCATAACTACCAGATAAATATTCTGGATCACCACTGTATCAAAAGTTTTCTATAATACAGTGATTAGCTTGCTGTATAGTTAGCATGTGGCAGAAAATTCAGGATTTTAATCTCAAGGCCAGTGGGAGTTGATGATCAGCACTTTGTCTCTTCGTTGCTAACTTTTGAATAATTCCTAATGTTAATTCCAGTTTTCACACTTTCCTCACAAATGAAATCAACACGCATGAAATTTAACACATTGCTGCTTATGCTAGAAACTTTCTCAAAAACTTTGAGTAAGGTCAAGTAAAAGTGTATTTGAGCATCGAGGTTTAAAATTAGAATCATAGCATTTGACTTCTCATATTTCCAAAAGGATTTCACCTGTGAACACCAAACAGGATTTTTAGCCTTATAGTTTATATAACAAACATTTGTTGAGGAAGTTCATCTTGCAAATACTTACCTATAATGCAAGTTTGTCATGACTGTGAGAACTTTGTATTTACAAGAAAAAAATATAGTTCACTTAAAAAAAATCCCTTCAATTCAAAAATAAATAATGTGAACGCTAAGCGTCTGTATGGTCTGGAGATGCTCTATGCCTTTAGTATTTGGGTGACATTTCCTGTGTATTTGCTTACTCTGAAGTATATTTGAATGTTGGAGGATCTACAGTGTTCTTTTAAAATGCCACTAGTCTGAAAATAGAGGATTGTTTGATGTTTATTGTTTCTTAGTGATTTTGGTACTAAATGTGTTCCGGTTCAAAGTTAAAAAGATTACTTGCTTTCTGATTGCTAGATCTGCAAATTGTTCCTAGTTCCAAAAAAACCCAAGATGCTCCCACTGCTAAAATTTCTATAGGATTTCTATGTTCTGTATTTTGTTGCAATTATATTAATTGGGATGACACTGTCCCTCAAGAAATGTGCATCTATTCTACACCTTAAAAATCTATTTAAAAAAATAGAGGCTATCTGCATCCTTGAGAAGGCTAAAGTCAAAAATCTTTCATTATAAAACTTTTTTACTGTAATCTGCTTGGACAGAAGGTTTTTAGATACAGGCAAATTCTGCTTATATGAAGGAAACAAAGTTTTGATTCATGTTTTTTCACTCTGCAACTTCGATAATTGAAAACTTCCAGAAAATGAATCAAGACTATATGTTGGGACAGCAGATCACTGGGACAGCCTGCTGTCTCATTAGGCATAAGAACAACAGTGTCAACTGAATTTACACTCTAAATTACTCTAGATCCTTGATAGCTACACCTTATCTATCATTAATGATCTGCTTACTATTTGAACAAAGCTAAAATACTCCATTTACATATATAGTAAACATCTCTTCCCTTTGCAAACAGATTTGACTCAGCCTGTCCTAGACCGCACTACATTCCTAGTACACACAAGACTCAATTTTCTATTCAACAGAAGATTATTCTCAAAATCTTTTTGGTACAAAACTGTGTTATTTTAAGAACTTAAGTATTCAATCTCTTTGGTAGTCTCAATGTAATTTTCAATTTTTATTACTTGGACTCTTACAAAAGAAAAATCAACCAAATCAATTTGTGTTAAAAATTCATCTTAATAACATGTTGCTTAGCAAAGTTCTGTGTCTAGACTTGTTAAACACACATTCAAACTAAAATACTGTTTGGTGACTAATCTTTCCCAGCACCCACAGAGTACTGCTAACTCTACTTGACTCCCAGTGGCAAAGGTGAAGGTAATTCCTTGACTCTTCCTTTTCAACAGTTAACTCAACCCCCTGATGGCTGCTTTTTACATTATGGTGTCTAGAGGTAACTAGACTTCTCAGGTGCATCATTTCCAGGTTGACTGAATGATTTTTAAACTTTTTCAGCCTAAATATGCAGAGATTTACACTGCTTACCCTGAATGCCAGATATCCACGATGTGCAAGGACACACAGAATTTTATACAAGCAAGAAGTCAGCACAATGCAGGTGTAGTCACATGCAGGTACACCCTCCCCTACAAAATATAAAAAAAAATGCTGTAATAAATCAAGGTTGTTTATTCATAAAGAAAGGTTGCTTATGGAATGGTTGGTCTTAAAGAAAATAAAAATTTGCAGGCCAAAAATACAAAGTTAAGCTCAACCTATATCAGTATTCCTATCACCTGAGTATTGTTTATCATTGTCACATACTTGAAATAAAAATGCTAAAGACAAATCTTAGAATGCAAAGCATTTTCCAGAAGATAAATCCGAACAGAGAAAGAAGAATTAAATCAACAGGTGAGTTACATTCATTATTGCTGGTGCTATTATGGCAGTTAGAGGCTGCACAGCAGTCCTTGGGAGCATAAGAAGAGTGGTTGGAAAGAATACGCAGTTTCTCAGCAAGAGAGTGTTTCCTGTAGGGTTGCTTTTATCCTATCCATTAAAACACATAGTGACTGCAATCAGATTACGGTGAACTAGGATTATACTAAATCCTTCCTTACTTTATGAACACTGTCTGAGTTTCTCATTATTGCACACTGTAATATTGCCACTGACTTCAGCGGTGCCACATCAGCTCACTGTAGCATAGACTGGCTAAATACGTTTTAAAACTCTGTTGGTTTTAGTACGTTATTAGTCTAGAGGTTTCCCCATATTCCCTTTTCATCTGTTAATTGAGATAATTTTTATAATCTGTTTCTCCAGCTAATGACTCAGCACCTCTTTTATTCCCTTCCCATTAACATTTTATTGTTGTGAATATTGACACAGAACCTGTTTATAATTGTTCAATAAATACCATTTCATCTAGAGAAAGAAGTACAAATAACTTCTGTGAAAGTAAAAGACTATGACTGCTCTATGGAATCTGATTTAAAAATGGATCACTGCATCCTTTGTATTCTGTTACAATATCAAAGGCATTACACTTAAATTAAAGAAGGAGAAAAAAAGGGGAACCATCCAGATGAATGAACATACTTGCTCAGGGGAATAGTGTTATTCTAATCCTGAAACAGTATATACATGAAAATCTTCATTATAAAGTAAAATCCTAGACCTTATGACAAGGCCTCTTCTACTAACACACAACTGAAATGATTTCTGGTAGTCCTCTGGGTCAAAAGAGGCCCCTTGGCCAATTTATGTTGTAGGAGTATGATCCAGAAAGAAAAAGACTTCAAGGATTTGAGGATTCACACTACTTTAGTAGCTGTACACCTTAGCTATGTTTTCCATGTCACCAGCTCTGAGAAACTAAGATTCATTACCCTCTGTTCCTTTATTAACTGTGCTATCAAAGGCTTATGATCCCTGCATGACTTCAAGATCTCACTTCAACATCAACTTGGTTCAAGATCGATCCCACTTTTTGTCAATATTATTCAAAGACTCCGGATGTGCACCTCATCTTTTATTTAAGGCATCTATGTACTTAGTCATACAGAGGTAAGTACAGGTCCGATAAAAGCAGGTACAGTTCTACTAACTTCAGCTGAACTGAATCTACTGAAACTAGAACTGATCTTGGTCAGTTGGCATTCAAATAAAAGTCCACCCATATGGGTAAAATACATGTTTATTCGATTGCCATCTCCAAATAATATGTCATCAAGTAGATTTTTATTAGAAAAATCTGTTTGTGCTACTAATGGTCAGAGGACATGATCCTAAAACACCTTAAGAATTCAAATTAATGATTGGCCAATCCAATTAATTCATGGTCTTCTCTATAAGCTGATCACAAATAAATAAAAAATATCTGCCGATGTATTGTTCAGCAGTTTCAAATCTTTATTGGTGTTGACTGTATGCATATAACATGTTTGTTTGATATACGAAATTAGAATCAGTCAAGAGGATTTTGACTAAATACACCACTCCCATTAGATTTTAGTTTTCTGATTAGAGCCTCAGAGTAGAATTTCCAGCATATGTTCACATTCCCAATTGTAACACTATCCCCAGCACTGACTTCAAACAGACCACTTCCTTTGCTCTTCCTGAGTTCACTTTTGCTGTTATACCCTCTTTCAGTACAGGGTAAACTATGTCCCAAAATAAGAGCAGCAAGTATGTCAAAAGATCAATTAAAAAGTAGAACAAAATCAGTTCAAAAATTCAAGTAGCACAGTCTTGTAGTATTTGCTCAGTTCTAGCAACAGACTCTCAGGATTGCACCTAAGAACAATGTGCTCTGAAACGATAACAAACAGAAATATTTAATAACACAACTGGTTAGATAGGAATCGGCCCCTAGAATATTCCTAGCAGGCTGTTGTTAATTTAATAGGTTCTGTTCTCCATCACCCTGGTCCTGGTCCATCCCATCTCAACACTGGGATAACAGAAGATGTGAGGCTGAGACCTGAACTTCCACACTAGAGACTTTTTGCAGCCAGCGCCTCTCTGCTCCCTCCCACACCAGCTGCTTCACTTTATCGCTGTCTGGACCACAGTACAGATGAAGAAGATACAAGACTGTATATACAGTCTTGGCATTTGTCCTGGACCCTGGACCTCTCCCTTTGTGCTGAGAAAGACACTATCAACTTAATGAAATCATTCATGGCATTTCAAAGGTTAAAATGGTGCTGCAAGTATTCCCTCTTACTTTCTCTCATCTCCCTAGAGAAGACACCAACAGCTCTTTGAAACAGTAAATAAACCTTAAACCTTTACGTGTTCAAAGGAAAGGCTGGCTTGTCTCAGAGGGCACTCCTTTTGACACAGCCTCCAAAGCCTGCTCCCTGGCAAGTTCAGCCTGTTCCGCAGGCAAGACCTGGCTATTCCCTGCTGTGCAAGAGCAAGCCCTTCTTCCCCTTCTCCCTCAGTGGAAAGTACATCTTCTTTCTAGCCAGGCTAACCTTTGACTTTATCTAGAGCATAACAATATTCTCTTCTTTGAAAGCTTCCTGGAGGACTTCTCCCTTTAAAGCACAGAATTGCCCTAATTGGACCTCCAAGAACGACTGTCATCTTTTTTCACAGTGCTTTACAATCCCACTATCCTCCCCACCTCTCTGTTCTGTGGTGTTAGATTTTGTTAGATTTTAGCTAAAATAAATTAAAGGCAACTGCATAAGGTTAAAGGCACTTGGGGTTTAAACCACTATTATTGCAGTAGCTTTCTCCCTACTGTGGCACTGTCAGGCACCCACCACAGTGTCACTTCTCCTTTCAGTGTACAATTGAGAGCGAACGAGATGGAAACAGTCCATCAATCTAGTGTCACGGCTGTAATAAAAGTCTACAGAAAACCTCTAAAACTGCTTACACTCTCCGCTATAGCACCAGCTTGATGGCCGGTGTAAAGTATTCTACAGAGGTGCAAAGAGGTAGCACGTCATATGGAAAAACTGCCATTTGAGCCATTTTGCGAGTACTAACTGCCTGCAGGTGCCACCCTGTCAGTGCAGGAGATAACAAGGACAGCACAAAGACTTCTGTACTTCCCACACTAAAAGCACAGATAATTCTGATATGTTTTCATCTATTGGGCTGCATCTATCACACACATTAATATGCGAAGCGACATGGTCACCCTAGTCACAAAACACATGTCTAAGTAATCAACTAGTTCATAGCAGGTAAACATACAAGTCTTCTGAATGAACTGAAAAAAAAAAAAAAAAGTGGTTTTGTGTGCACTGTATATTTGCCCCACTTTGCAAATTGTAGACAACACACCTGAGTGTGGATTTCTTGTACAAAAATACTGAAAGCCACAGAAAGAGAGGACTGCAGGCTTTCAGAATAAAGAACATGTAACACATAAATCCTTGCAGTTCAAAACATACAAATTCATTCAATGGAATGCATGCTTTAGATGCTCTAATTGTAAATGAGGAGTGTGCACAAGAAATATGAGACACAGGCCCCACCCCTCCATCTACTACCATTCCCATTCCTGGGAAATAAAACGTGAATACAGAAGTAAAGGAAGGAAATAGGTAAGTAAAGTGACAAAATCCTCAAGAGGGTGCACTTTTGGGAGAGAAATAAAAAAGCATCAGAAACCAAATAAAGAAACAATATAAAGATGTCTGAGGACACAGAATCTTAGGAATAATATGTGGAGTCTATATTTAAATATGTGGAGTTATATTTAAATCAAAGGAACCACGTTTATTTTAAAAAGGATCAGGAAACATCCCCATCATCCTATTAACTCACGTGAAGAAAGCAGTCAGTATATTAAATTGTTCCTTTGCCAGAGTGAAAACCAATCAAATAATCTTTACAGACATTCTAACAGATTACTTTTACTAATAAAAGAGAAACTCAATCTTTAAATTGTTTATTTCTTACTCAGTTTTTAAGTAATTTGCCCTTCTTTAGTACCACAATCCATCACAAAATGGGGCTTACAAAGCAGTTAAATTCCACAGTTTTGTCCAGCTTTCTTCATAGCCTCTTTGTCAAAAACTCACTGGAGGAATGATTTTGTTTATTGAATCATAATCAGATGTTTGCTGGGTGACCCAGAATATGAGCAATGACAGATGTGTCTCAGTCTTTGTGTCACAAGATAATGATTTGTGTTAACAAAAATTGTTTTGGTGAGGTCACGGATCTTTTTATCATGAAATAAGAGTTCAGCAATCTGGGTAATGAGGAGCAGCAGGAAAAGCAAGTGAGAGACTGGAATGAAAAATAAGTTTTCTACTTTTTCTGATTCATTGAGATCTAAGCCTTTAACTGTTCTAAGAAATAAATATTTTCTTCACCATTTTACATAGCAGTTCCACTTCATCATTTGTGTGGACACAGAAAAACGTGCTATAAAGCCAAAAACAAAGAACTACTAAAATCTGGGATTAAGGATAATTCTTACCATATTGGCAATTGGTCTCTTTCCGATAAATATGAAGGCTTTTCCTGAACAGGATAACCAAGAATGAGAGGATGGAAGGTGAGGAGTCTTTTATCATCTCAGCAAACACAGTCGTTAAAATATTAGAAAATCCACAAAGTGAGGAAACCCTCTGCAACATGAACAGAGCCCACACTTGCATTATGGAGCTGACTTCTACACATAATCCTCCCACTCTGAAGCCACACTGGAGACTACATCCACTGTCATGCTCTGGTTCTTTTACACTGTTAATCACTCTTTTAGCATTTTTTTCTTCTTTTCCCCAGGATCAACAGCCCTTAAGTGCTGTAAAATCAGCTTTATGTCACACCTCCAGCTACCTGAATAGGCATGGATTTACTGGAGCAATGGGAATCTAAGGGAATTTCAATCAGTTCATCTCCCATTACATTAGACCATGTGAGTACACAGCTGTGCAGGGCCCTACTTTAAATAAGGCCTGAATTCACATCTCCTGCCAACAAAGACACAGTGGTCACAGCATAAAGTACCTGATATTTTTATAACCAGGAGAATAGTAAGACTGGAGCACCACTTTGTTAATCAAGTCATTTGGATGATAGAAAGAGTCCACTAGGTTATTGCTTCCAGAGGTGAAATACCTATATGGCTCCAGGATTAGTGATTTACAAAAATGATGCAAGATTTCTCTGATACTGCTGCTTAATGAGCCCATGAAAACAGGGCCTTCACAGGCACATGAAGAATTATCTTGCTTAGACTTGCAGAGCCTCTGTCTGCCCCAGCACCCTCCAGGTGCCTGGGTTTGGGACCTGGCACCATAGTCCTGGTCTCTCTGAAGTCCTCTTGCCTCTAGCCACTGCGACTGGCCCCAGTCTCTCCTGCATGAGAGAACCCTGTCTGTTCTAAGTTCAAAGGATCAGTGCTGCTCTACAAGATGTTGAGTGAGCTTAAGCAAACCCTTTCTGAGAAAATCAGTACCAAAAAGTTACTGCTTTTGTGTACCTCTCAAAGCTGAATCACATCCAGGCATGTGCATTTCAAAGGTTCTTCATTCCAGTACAGCTTTTCTTATATAGCAAACAAGATCTACTCAAATAAAATAATTTATCGGTACCACATTCCTGCCTATTTTTCCCACTTATCTTGAAAAGGTCCCTGGCCTTAAATCAGTGTCCTACAAGGAGTCAAAATATTCTTTCTGTAACTCACAACTTCTCTAACCATCAAATTTCCCCTCTTTCTCTACCCAGAGTGGCTTCCACTAGCCATGGCTGGACCTCTCTGTTTCAAACATGTTCCACTCTTTTCTGTCCCTAGCATCCTCCTCATCTTTGTGAATTCTCCCGCCTTTTCTCATTTCCCCGGCATTCTGTTTTTAAGCCCATTTATACACTGTCCACCTGTGGAAAGACTTTCTTTTCTTCAATCCCCCCCTATAAGTGAAGACAGAAAAGATTTTTTTTTCCCCCTACAGATGTCAAGGTTAAAGTTCTATTTTGTTATTCTACGTAAGAATTGCGACCCTTTAGACTGACCAGTTCATGGATAAGTATGCAGAAACTATTCCACCTTCTTATCCCAATGTGCTTGAGACACTAGTCAATAAAAGAGAGTTCTAAGACACGAGAATACAGACAGACTGATGAAAATAAACTGGAAGGTGTAGCTTTGGATATAGACAATCTTCTCACATTAATAGTTTGCAATTTCTACCAAGATGACGGGCAGAGGTTTGATGCTTTGTGAACAGGCTAAAGATCTAAAATGTTTGGCCTACCTTAATTCTGAACAAGTAGCATCTCACCAGCCATTTAAAGAAGTATTAGGCCAGAAAGTTAGTGGTGACTGTCCTAATAAGAAGTTGTTTTTCATTAAGTCCAATACACAGGAAAATTCACAGCAATTAGTGGGTATTGCAGATTGTATACACACATTTTGCATTATTTGGTGATTTTCATTGTTAAGTCTCACCCAAACAGGATTTTGCAATTAGTCTTTTATCTATTTGATGCATTCTCAGCACAGTGTTAGGCAGGACAGCTTTAGATAAAGAATGTTCAGATGTTTGTCTTAGATTAAGTAGGAAGGTGTTAATTGGCAAAATAGACCTTGATTTTGATATTAAATATGAGCATGATGTGGCATATTTTCAAGTTTATAAGGAAGCGACACCTAGGTTCTGCACGCTGTGTTTACTTTGCAGGTCTTGAAATGAATGATATATGTTTTTGCCAATGTAGAGATGGTCATTTATTTCCATGCCAAATTAATGTTAGTTTTTTCACTACCTTTTAACATCTGCCCTAAATTTATCTATTGTTGAGTTACACTTAGTTTTCTTAATTAGAGGAGAGAGTGAGTGTAATTTGAAGGCTCAGCTGGGATTCATTTTCCAAACTATGCCATAGGGTCTGAGTCATCTTGACTCTTGGGACATCCAAACAGCCTGACGTTATTTTGGCAGCTCTTGTTTTCTAAGTTCCCTACCTTCTCTTTTCAACAGACAGCGCCTTCATCCAGGTCTCCCATATGGACAGTAATTGGGTTGCTAACATCCTGTATGGCTGCTAAATTCTTGTTCACTCAGTTCATGGGAACATCATGACTGCTCACTTGTTTCCACGTGTTTTCAATGGTTTCTGTGACAATCCCTACCTCAGGAACAACTCATTAAATAGACTTGTTAGTGATCTCTTGTGTCTGTTATGTTGAAAGATGTAAATCCCTTAATATACTTGTTTGATTACACAGATATGGCTTTTCCTATTTCTAGATTTTTCTATTTCAGTTGGTTTTTGTTTGGTTTTTTTTTTTTTTTGAAATATAGTTTATTATTTCTCCCCATAGTCCCCTTCAGAGCATTAACTGGTACCTGCCTGATAACTTGTGCTGACTTACAGCCCCAGGCTGCTGTAAAAGGCATCCTGTGAGGACGCGCTGTTTGGTTATTCATGGAGCTCTGTGTTCTGCAGATTGTTCAGTCCCAATTTTTCAGAAACAGTTTCATAAACTAAAACTACATTAGAAAACTCACTCTCCACTGCAGCAGATGATTTAATGTAAATTATCAAGATATTCTGCAACATTTACGAAAAACATTTAGGAAAGAGAAAAGTAACATCTTTCCATCCAGTTTATAAAACATTGCAAGCTCTGCTCATAAATGCAATACATTTATTTTGAAGCCTTGACAGCAACAAATTTTGATCATACATTCCTGACCACGTCACAACACTAAATGAAGGGATTTTGATCTTCGTAAAGTGAGTCCACTTTGAATTAACTTAGAGATACTGAAAATGTTTATTATCTGTATCAGTTCACTGTTGCTGCTTATGAATTTATTTAGATTTATTTAAAGTCCTCATCCACAGTTCTGTTATATTATTCTGCTATTCATTTCCCTTAATCAGAACATTCAGTAAACGGTGTTGCTATAGCAATACCGCAACTTTTCCTATGACCAAATTCTTTTCTACTGTGGTCTGTGCAAAGAAATTTAAAAATAATACTATCAACAGCTGAAGTGGTCCAGGAGTTTACCTAGAAACAAGTTAACTCTCACTTTGAGGGCCGTCTTGCCCACTGGCATCAATTAAGGGTACATGTAAGATATTCTTTAAGTTTACTGTTCACCCTGATATATGATGCACTTAAATGAAGGGCTAGTAACAGAGCATGGAAGGGGCTTCTCCACCTTTGTGCACCACAAAGGACGTTTTTCAGCATTGGGTCTTCAAGGTGGAGTGGCATAGCCTGGTGTTAAAGGCTAGAAATGGATCAGAGATTCTCCATTAAATAGGTAATAACCCAAATTTCTATGCAAGTGGCACAGTGTAAGTCCCTGTTAGTTCAGACTAGCAAGTAATGCAGAAGTACCACTCTTTGGGCCTAGGTTCACATGGTAGAACTTGTTTTCTCATTTTCCTTGTGCTTGACCCACATAAAGCCCTCTCAGTAAAGATTTAGTATTTGAATTAAATTCACTGATCCACAGTTGTATTTCTCCAGTGTGAGTTACGCTGACATAAAATGAAGTGGCGAATTAGGCCCTGAGGGCTTTAGGAATGATGGGGCCTTCTGCAGGTCTTTTGGCTTACGATGAGTTTCTGCCCACAGTGAATACATAAAATAACTAGCAAATCTTTTTACTTTGAATATCAGTTACAAGACCAAGGAGTCTTCATTACTCTACTGGCTGGGGATTGAAAGTTCCAAAATTAGAAAAGCTACTGAAGGAAAAAAAGTATCTCTGCATGCTATAATTGAACTGGTTATGAAAAGAGCTGTGAAGAGACTACAAGTGAGGCAGCGAATGTACTACTCAACAGAACAGCAGCAGCAAGAGGAATAGTCATTGTAAGCCATTTCTAGGCCAACGAGGCACAGAGGGGGATACAGACCAAATAATGAGAACAAAAGAATTAAAAATGCTTTACCGAATGATTAATTTTGAACGTGTATAGTAAAGTTATGCAAATACTTCAGTAATTCAGTCTTAAAATAATGCAAATTAATCATACTTTCATTTGAGATCACATGTTGTCTCACAAAGTTTGTGGATTTTTTAAAACAAATTTGTTTTAATGCAGAGATTCACATCAGGTCTTTTTACCTGTGTCCGTTCCTTCTAGTCACTGAAGTTTTATTTCCATTTGCTCCCCTGTAACTCACTGGGTTCTCTGTGATTATTCAGGGAAGATGGCAGTGGAGGAAGAGGAATGGTGCAAACCTTTTTACCCATAGTCTGCCTGTTGAAAAAAAAATTAGTCCAAATAGAGAAAAAGTACAGCAATGTACACATCAGAGGCAGATGACGACAGTCCTGTCACACAGATTTCCCGTACTGTTCGTAATTCAAACGACACAGGCCTCCGCCCCAGCTGGCTTTACTGACAGAGCATTCTGGAAGTTGTTCCAACAGCTTGGGATCTGGTGGTATCATTTATTAAAACAAAACATGTATTTGGTGTCTCAGTGATCCCTTAACCTTGTTATCATTAATTATTGTGTTGGAAATCAAAATATCCTCTCTTTTCTTGGACTAATTTCACAGAGATATCTAAAGCTGGGTGGTGTGCATGTAATTCTGCCAAGCTACTTGGCTCAGCCTAGAGTAACTCTGTTGCAGAGCAGCAGTCTTTCTCGCTCAGCCCTCCTACTCCATCCCGGCTGAGTATTTTCTTCTGTGTAATAGTTTGCTTTTTCCTTTGCATCAGCTATTTGCTATTCTCTGTGGTTGGCTTAAAAGGCAAAAACACATTAATCAAGTTATTTTCTACAATAAAAATCCCCAAACATGTTCTTTCCTAGGCTGTAATTCCATTCCTAGTGAGTCTACACGCAACATCTACTGCACACGCTCTGCTTAGCAAGGAGGACGCTTGCAGCAGGCTAAGTCACCAATTTCTGAAGCATTTGGGGATCAACACTACCTGCCAAACAATGTGAGAGAATGAGTCCATGGCCGTTTATAACGACTGTTCATGTACAATGATTTTTCCTTTTGTTTATCTGCAGCCTAGAATCTGCGATGAAAACTTTATTGGTGGTGTATGGGATATACAGCAACACATAGTGAAGCAAGCTGGGACTTATATTCCATTTCTCTTTGGGATTTGCACAGATCAACCCAAATTTCATTAGTACTGGATCCCCCGACAGACTCCACTTACTTACTTCTCCTACACACTAAGTATTTATAATGCACAAGCAATGCAGCATCTGAGCACTGCACAACTGGCATATGGAATAAATCTTTTGTAATATATGAGACCAGCAATCAGCACAGAGAAATAAATGCATTCTGAAGCATAACTGTAAAGCCTATTCCACAGAGAACACATTAATAGTTGTTAGATCTATCAGTATGCATACAAATATCCCATTATGGTGTATCTACAGTCTTATTAAATACCTATCTTTCTTCCTATCAGTTAAATCAAATCCTCTTTCTGAAACAAAGTACTCCATATTCCCCATAGTTGGCACTCATCCTAATTTTATGTAAATCTGACAGACAAAATAACTCAATTTTCACTATGTACTGCATTCAACAAGGCTTTGGGCTACATTTGGAATGGCAACTCTCCCCTGCACCCATTCATTCATTAATCTGTTTTCCATAAATCTTACTGCATAAATAATGTAAATTCATTATAAATATAATTAATAATGAATCCAGCTCCAAACTATGAATAAACTATGCTCTGGAGTTTTTCCATAGTTTCAAAGAATAAAAATTTTGTCTGAGAAATGCTTGAAGGACCAACCATTTTGATCTGACACAACGGAAAATTAATATTGTAACAGGAAACTTCTAAAATCAATATAATAGACAGCCTCTGCTGGATGCATATAAAATCCCCGAGTTAAATGACTGTGTCACTGAAGCACTCGGAGACAGGGGATGGTTGGAGGCCCAGCATGTGTTTGCTGCAGTACTCTGCTGAAATTCAGCTTTTATTAAGCCACATATCTTCTGGAAAGTTTCTTTATAGCACTTATTTTTTCTTTGTCCTAACTCTGTTTCCCAGAACATATGCTCAAATTTCAGAGGCTGAGACAGAATACTAGGTAGCAGAAAAGAGAAAGTACTACATGTCCCTTTACCAATATCAAATGAAGCTTTGTAGTTGGAATTTTTTTTCAAAATGTAATGAAAAAGTGCTGAAGAAAAATTACTTGCAGAAGGCTTATTTGTCTGTTTATGTTTAAAATGCTTAAATGTAGGGCTGCCTAAGTTATCTTGCAATGAAAAAAAAAAAGAAGGCAGATGACTTTGAGAGTTGTGTTAGCAAGTAACAAGAACAAAGTTTACAACTCTGGCTCAAAAGTTTTTCCTTTACCTTCAGTCAGAATTAAATAATTATAGAACTTGCATATAGTTTATTCTGAACTACTACAGTTAATAAGAAATTCTACATAATATTAGCACTCATGGACATCAAACAAAAAACTGGCTGAGGATGGCATATTTCCCTTCTAACAGGAAAATTGTTGTGTGAAACTGTACATAGTTCAAACAACTTCAAAAATAATGTTTAATATTTAAAGAAAAGTACTAGTCAAGGATTCCATAACTTCAGTAGATTTTATCATGTATTATTTACCTATTGGAGACTGTGAAACCTGCTCTATAACAAAAATGTAAAGATGGGTGCTGAACTAGCCCTTCTAACTCTGTGAGAATACCTGAAGGAGAGGTTTTGAGTTCATGATATCTTAATACATAGAAAATATGCGGATGATTAAGTTAACAAAGAAAAAATTTGATGGCGTTAATATGTTATTTATTCAATTAGATTTCTTTTTTTTTCAGTTGCACCAGACTGAGTTAGGTACCTCTGAACTGAAGCCTAAAGAACAGAGAGAAAAGAAAAAATTGTCCCTCCTCAGTGCCCAGGTATGTTATGATTCTACCCTGCCTGGGCACTGCTCTTGCAAACTGAAACAGAAGCCACTCAGTTATACTGCATCAGCCAGACAATGCTTGGTGCTAAAAAAATCAAAATGATTTAAAACTGATTTTGAACCTGCATACATAATTCTTTAATGAAATAGCACTGTCTGTTAGAGGGGATAGAATACAACAAAATTTCCAAACCCTCTGGCCAGAGCTGACATCAAAAAAATCAAACGGGACAGGGGTACAAGTTCTCAGGTGTGCAGCAGAAAGACAATTAAGTTTAAACTTTTCTGCATGGCCTTAAAAATGTTATGGCCCGCGCACACGTTTTCTATGAAGGAGTCTCCAAGTTACATGGGCCAAAAGACCCATCTGAACTAAGCAGTATAATTCCTCTTCTCTTTCCCAAGCTGCTTTAGCTCCCCAGCCCCAGCCCACCTCTGGCTGGCAGGTCCCTTGGGTAAGAACAACCCATGTGTCCCCCTGGCCAGAGGGGCAGCCCCCACTGTGCTGGGGCAGTGTTGCCCTTGCCTGGACAGGAGCCAGCCCCGTCCCTTACATGCCTGCTGCATTTTTTCTGCTGGCGAAGCACTCCTGAGCAGCTGGTTTTAGATACTGTAGTGGCGTGAGGGATGCTGTGAACAACAGATCTATCACAACACTAAGGTATGATAATCCCACCTGGCTTGAAATGTTACACTTCATTTGAAGGGGAATCAATAACAGACGTTTCGCTTGCAACTAATCTTCAGCGCAGCTTCAAGATGGAATATGAAGTGGTGAGAAAGGAATAGATTTGCTATTCTTAAAATTATTCAGAAAATATCAAATAAAGACTAACTTTAAAGACTTTGCTATTTGTTCACCGTCATCCTATAAGCAGAAAGATTTATTCAGTGTCTGTTCATTGAGTAAACTGCTGTGATTAATTTTTCAGTCATCAGTATCTTTTGCACAAAGAGACATTTAAAGAGCATGTGCAGTGAACATTTTATGAGTTGCATTTCATTTGGCCAGGAAGCTGGACAAGAGGAAGATGACCTTGCCTGACACAATTTCTTTATGAGACCATCTTCTCAACGATCTATGGCTCCACTGAGTAGAATTATGATTTCAATGCTGGCCTTGGAACATGGGTCAAGTAATGTTGCGAACACACATTCTTCCCTGTCAAACATCTAACTGATCCCATGGTTTGCAGAGCCACTACTATTACTTCCAAATTTGATTTTCTTGTTTTCAGCAAAGAGGTGCCTATGTCTGTACATGATAAGAAGCTGCACCTGCCTTCAATTTGCTTTACTACATCTAATTTCCTAAGTGGGCAGTTCAAATACCATAAGACGGTAATCAGAGACCAGCAAGATTTCAGTAGCAAAGGTAAGGACTGAATTACTCTTAGCTTTCAGTGTGTGTTTCACTGGCCTTGTCCAGTTTCTTGACTAAAACCAGGAAATAAAGACTCAACTCTACTAAACAGAGTTGCCATCTGTTCACCGGGAAGCTACAGGGTAGAAAAACGTTTTTTAAAGACATAAAGCTTTATTCCGATAACGCTAATCTTTATGATCATTGTCTTAAAACTGGCAGAGAATTTATTCAGTTAATATATATTTGTGGGAATCCCAGAAAATATGTCTGCCATTTTGTTTTTGACCATTTTTTTGATGAGATGTAGTGGCTTAAAAACAAACCTAAGAGAAATAAAGCTGTGATAACTTTTGCCTAATTCGTATAAAATACTTGATCTAGTTACTATTGTCAGGTTGCCATTAAATGTTTAAGTCCCAACTGGCAGCAATTTCAAACATCGGGATGAACACACCTCCCAAGATCAACACACCAGAACACAATCCATGCCAGTACACTAAGCCTGGACTCCTGAGGGGAAAGAAGTTATTCATGTCCATTGCTTTCAATTGGAGTCTCCGAAATCACACAAAAAATGGGTGATTTCACAAGATGTGAAGTACCTTTTTCTCCTAAGAAGAAAATTGTAGGTATAATTTGATATGAGAAGCCTATTCCAATGTAAACAAAGTTCAATAGAGCTTTCCAACATGAATATATAGAAATGACCATCTTCTTAAGATATTTTGTTGTTGGATCTACGAATTGTTGCATAAATCATATGCTGTTTCTTGCAAAAGCAAATTTCACTCTAAAATAATCTAAAAGATAAAGAAAATGTATAGGGAACTAAATCAAAAATATAACTCACTCATAAAGTGCACAGTGCATAGAGGGCCAAATATTATTTTATATTTTTATATTAATATATTATCTTATTGTTTTACATTATAGCATTACCTTATAAAACACTTTCCCAATTTTCATAATGTATTTACGCAGACCTGAGTACTCTACCTATTTATCAAATCCTGAGTTCTGTCATTCCATCAGAAAAAAGGCAGAAAAGGTGAACAATACATTTTAATGCTACTGAAAATTAGGTTAAATATCATTACATCGGACAGGAAAAGATAAAACTTGGAGCTACTAAATGAGATAATTTATCTAATAAGATTAGATATAATACATAGTAAAAATGTGCCAGTTTTAATATACAAGTGTTCTGAAAACCATAGGAGTGCAAAGAAGAGAGAGATCATTTAATATAAGTTTGTCACCTGAATATGAAATGTCTTATTAGTTGTGAGTAATTACTTGATTAATTTTTCTTCACACCATTTGGATTTACTTGGGCTTCACAGTCACCATGTAATAGCAGCAAAGAGATAGAGAGCGTACTCTGCTCTCTGAGCATATCTGCTGCCATTTCCAACATCATGCAAGCCATTTGTTACCCTTAAGCTGGAATGCAATGTGCAACATTTTGTCCTTAGAACATCTCCTTGTCTCATATAATATCGCTTCCAAACTTACAGCTAAAGCCATTTTCAGAATTTGGTCTCTAATGCAACCTCAGTGCTTATAAATGGACTCTCCTAGCAACTAATTCTTTAAAGACATATAATGCATGCTTGAACAGCATTATCTTCTAAGAGGCCTCATGAGTCATCCAAGTTAAAAGAGCAGAGAGAGAAAATCCACTTGTTAAATAAGTCAGAGTAGCAGAATAAATTTACTACCCACTAAACTAACTATTTTATCAGTAATATGATACTTTTATTAATTTCTGTTTTAAGAACTGGACAATGGCATAAAATATTGCTGAAAAAATAATTCGATTTTGCAAATATATTAATTCCATCATCAGACACCCACCACGATAGAAGGTCAGTACCTAAGACTTTCCTGCACATTTAAATGAGAGAATGCACTGTAGAACCAGGGCAAGCTAAAATGGGTCTGGAGAGCCCACTGAGTCATTAGTCTCTAGAAATTGGCCCTATCTTGAATACCCACAGAAATAATAGCACCTGGTTTTTGTTTGTTAAGTCCCCCAAAATATTTTGCTATTTTCAGTAGAATAACCATCACCACAAATTGGCACTGGTGCACATCTTTTTTATCTTGGGAGAGAAAGGAAACCTATTAAAAACAAACTCAGCAAACTCTGGCCAGCAAAGTGCCTTTTAACCCTCTAAGCACTTGGGCTGTGGTATTATCAAGTCACTGACAGTAATTTCACCGTCAATAATAAAACACGCATCACACATAATATACATGGACGTTTTCATGACAAAGTAGTTCTTACTCAAGAAAGTATTTGTCCCCAGGAGACACAAATTTAGGTCTTGTATTCATAGTAAAAAACAGCTCTTGATCTCTCAAAAAGTGGTGTGAGGAAGTCAGCAAAGAATGTGTTATTTATGGAATTGATCAAGAAATGCTTTAGCCGGGCCCTGCCAGTCAGAACAGAGCAAACCTGCAACGGGCCGTCTGGTGAACGCAGGCTCCCCTGCACTTGGGCAACACCGCTCATGCTCCAACAGACGAAAAAGGGTAAGATGCATTTCAGGAACTGGACAAAACACTGGTGGTTCAGGCTTTTGTTTCTAATTAAAACTTCATAAAAATATATTGATATTGCTTTATTAGCAATTTATTTCATCCCATTATTTTCTCAAATGTCAGTTACTTGAAAGGGACAAACTTTACACATTACCAGCTCTTTCAACAAATTACAAAAACAAATATGAACATAGTATACCATATTCCTATATAATGAAAAATTGATTATAAGCAAAGAATTGCATACTGTGCTAGTGTTGTAAATTACTTCCTCTGTGGCTTTTACAACATTGCCTATGAACATAATTGAATGCCACTAGTTTATGTTTGCAAATACAATCCCAATGACATTGCACCTGGGAGCGTGTACACACAGTCATCTGTTATGGAGAAGGATCTAAACATATGGCCTGTTCATTGGGGTCTGGCCCCAAAGCTATCACAAAATCCTCCAGCCAGTTTTCTGCCAGACTAACCCATCAGAATAATTCAGGTCTATCAAACAGGAGCTTCTCAACAACACCCGAGAAAGTGAATAGCATTTGAAACAGTCACTTCAGATCTAAACACTAAGCATTTGCAAATGCAAAGGTCAGAGGCACACCTCTTACCAAGAGAAAACTATATTGGGTCCAATCCTACATTTTTATTCATCTTACTAGGTTTGCCTGTTAAGATACAGGTTTTATTTTCTCCTTCAATTTGCCAGTAAAACCCTTCTAGAGCAAAGCTTTAACAGTGAGCTTATCTTTTGTGTGTATGGGTAGCATCTGTATGTTCAAAGTTAAGCTGATTCTTTAAGCATAGCTGGAGCTCTTGTGCATGGTTCCCATCAGCTGTTAGCAGGCAAATCAGTTTTGGATGAGCCTTCTTGTGGCTCACAAACGCAATGCACATGCTATCACTTCTATAGGCAAAACGTGCTTCTTTTCTTCGTTTCTGCATGTGTTTTTCTGAACAGGATAGTAATAAAAAAGCACAAAATAAACTAAGTTTCTATTTGTGAAACTGAATAAACGTTTGAAGGAATTCAAATAAGATAAGCTATTTAAACTTTAAATAAATACCTTTGGAAAGAACATTTTTCACAGCTAAACATAGGAGTTTGATGTATTTGAAATGAAATACAACTTTTGACAATCACTGAAGCTTACTGCAGGGTTCCAGACTTTAAAAATAAAGGTCTACATGTACATTTTTTGGAAGAAACAGCAATCAGACTAAGAACTGAGCACCTGTTGGCAATGCCAGAATCTGTAAATTAGGGCAGTATCTGTTAGTGTCTGTTATTACATTTGAATTTGAAACATCTACCCAATGTAAATTGCAGCATTTGGGCTGCTTCCTTTGTCATACCTTCCAGTAAAAGCTGGCTTAGTTTGATCCTGAAGTGCTTTTAAATTGATAACCATAAGTGAATGTGCGCAATGGCCATGCTCATGCAATTTTACTTTGTATAAAATAAAATAGTCAAAACTTGCTACTGTAAGTGATAGCCTGCTGTTAGAACATACTGAACAGAGAAAGACCTTCTTTCTAATGAACCCTTAAAGTTAAATGTTCTGGATGACAAAAATATTCAAGTTACCAGCTGACCTTTAGAGTCGTATAGGAGAGGATGTGCATAATGCATTATTCTGTCGGATATGCATTACTTATTATAAAATAATAGAGGCTTCAGTACTTTACATGTGACCATTAGAAAGATCAGAACATAACCCAGCCTTCATAATATAATTGAGTACTGCAAAAATATCTCTAATGATTAATATACCAGACATTATGCAATGCTCCTACAAGGTAATTTTGTCCTGACACAGAATAATGATTGTTGCGGTACTTCTGCAGCTTAAGAAACGTTAGGCCTCCAGGCTTCCACAGCCAGTTGTAAAGCTGCGCGTGGGTGTAGAAATTCCTCATTAACATCAGAGTATCTCTGACATCTGTTTACATTAAGTCAACAAAAATTTTAAATACTTGCCTATACACAACTGCACAATTCTCCCTTCAGTGTTAAAAAGAAAGCATTTCAAAACTCAACACAAACACCTGGTTCACACAGTGCGGTTCACACACAGCCAAGACCCTGCCCTTGCGCAAGTGGGGAAAATGGCGCAAGATTTTTTTACCATTATTAGGTCTCTGGGAAAGGACTGGAAGCATCCAATGGTTTATAACCACTGTAAGTCTACTTCAGCCTAGGCAGGGGCAACATCCAGGTGGAGATGAGCTATGAGGGGCTACATACCAGGTGACCACCCCAGGTTTTTGGGGAGCTGGCGCACAGTCCCCCACCCCCTGTGCCCTTCCCCTGGGAGCAGCCCACGCACAGCACTGGCACCGCTCTCAGCTGTTCCACTCTTAGCTGTAAAATAACTGCAGGCAGAGAGATGCAGAAATGTCTTCTTTTTTTGTTATGACAATTTGAGAAGCAACACTAAAAGTTGATGTCCAAATCTGTCACACAGCTGAAATTTTTTGTCGTTTGTTTTGACATAGAATAAATTCTTGCAGTTCATATGAGAAAAGTGCTTAGCCAACAGCAGTTTTGATATCTGTTCCATGGTTTGAGTATCTTTTTCTGGGGTCCTGTATTGGGCTATCACTTGTTTGCAATTTGCTTGGTAAGCATTTGCAGGGTATACATGGCAACCTGTTATGAGTGACTGGAAAGGATGGCACTGTTCGTGAAGGTAACTCTGAAACAATTCAGAACAACCAAACTCACTATTATAGCAACAAAATTTGAGCTGATATTCCTTCAAACCAAGATCAGGGATCATTTCAAGTGTCAAAACAGAACTCAAAATTGGAAGAACAACTGAAACTGAAGAATTTTTTTGCACCCATATACCATAAGTATGATAATTAATGTTATATTATATGGCAGGACTTTGCTCCCAGCTAGTAAGAAAAATGTTATTATGACTCCAGAAATTATGTGCATATCTTCTACTCCTCCATTTTCAGTGATAAAATCTGAAAGAAGAAGGCAGCCATGATTTGTGCAAACACAGGAGCTTCAAGAAATCAAGGCAAATGTTTTTACTAAAGCAACACAAGACAGAGGAAAGAGTAGCACCATGAGAAAGGACTTGAGCAAAAGTACCTTCAGACAGTTCTGAGAACTGAAAAACTCCTGAAAACAGAAAAGAGACAACTAATAACCAAGATGCTATTTCTAATAATAACTAAGAGATTTAAATGAAATAAATGTTATAAATTTCAATTGCCTAATTAACTCCTTCATTCCTAAAGCCACATATTTTTTTCAGCAGAAGACAAAACAAATGTGTCTTTGCACTTCTTTTGTTTCTTATTCACTTTTTCTTTTTTCTTGGCATTCCAATGCAGATGGAGTCTTTGAACTCCATCTTTTCCTGGGATTAAATGACCCAACATGGCAGCAACACAGTTATGGACAGAAATACAAAGGAAAATGTGCAACGTGTGATACAACAGGATAAAAAAATGAAGATAAATACAATGAGGAGGCTTTTGTTTTTACAGAAGCCACCTGTGGGAAGCAGAAATAGGTTGGGGACATTTTGCATAGGTCTGCTTTTATAGACTTCTATTATGGACACTGATTGATTGTATCACATCATCTACAATTCGCAATGCCAAGGTTGGCCTTGTTTTTGAGATTTAAAAATAGAATAAATACTAGAAACTTTAAAAATTTAGCATATTGGCTAATTAAACTTTAAGGGTGCATTTTAAAGTACTGCTTTCTTGCATAACTAATACAGAATGTGGTATTAACACTTGCTTTTCAAGTCTGCACTTCTTACCACATAAACAACAGCTATAACATACTCCCTTATTTCATTAGTTTATTCATACCATTCTCCCTGTGAAAAAGCTGGTGCATCTCTGCTTCTTGAAGTAAATATTTTATGGTATCAGAGTCCTAAATTCAACTCCAGTATTGATTACAAGATGTATTACATTTGAGTTCTGTATGCACAGAATAAAAACAAAGATTTCACAGTTTAAGTGTCAGAGAAAGTTTAAAACTGAGACATCATGTCCTACCATGGTGACAGAGTTGCACACACTGGAATACATTGGTAATAAGCATTAGTTTTCTAATAATTTTACTGTGCAACATTTACTGACTAATCCATTTGGATATACCTGTTGTCTTCAGCTTACACATTGCCAAAAACAGATCACGATCGAAATGTCTGGAGACTATAAGAGGATATATTTCCATATGCATTTATGTCTTAAGTAAGATAATTTTGCAAGTAAATCACGCTAGTAAATCTTGGACTACAGTTGCTATTGCAGCACCAAAACCACCATAGTCACTTCACAGAGAGAGCTTAACTGTGATAGTCTTTTCAGCCATAACAACTGACAGGGCTGACAGTTTTATTTTATGCTGTCAGTGTGCACTTTCCTAGGCAGCAATGCTAAAGAATTTATGGAGAGAAGAAAAAGGAACCACAAGACTAGGTCATGCTTATAGGGTGAGATACTAGGTCTGGAAAAATAGGGGCACAGAGGAAACACCTTGGGATATTGGTAAATAACCAACAGAATGTAACAATGCTTTAGGTAATGCATGGCAAATGCAATCCCTAGACACACAACCAGATGAATACAGAATCTCCATGAGTCATGAATGCAGAAGCATCAGTGAGTCATGTATCGCCTTCTAATAAAACCAGTATTTGTGATACCATGTGTTTGTTTCTCATGTGGGACTAAACGCTTAAGATCTTACACAGGTGGAATGAAGTCTTTCTAGACTTCGTATTCAAATATGTGCCAGAGAGGTTTAACAGAGAGGTTTAACTAGGGGGCTTGCCAAAACCCAAGATTACTGCTTCTATGAAAAAAAAAAAAAAAAAAAAAAAGAAAAAGAAAAAAGTTAAGATTTTGCAACATTGTAACATTTGGAAGCCAAAGGAAAACAACAACAAAAAAGAAACAGAGGTAGAGAAAGATAACTGAAGACAGACAAATAGCTCATTAGCTGGGTCACTCAGCATTTTACAGGATCCAATTAGGCAGCTAATCCCTATGCTGCTGTTTCATCTTCCTTATTTCTGGACCATAGAAACTCTCACAGAAGAATCATCAAGTAAACAAGGATATCTTAACATTATAAGTTACAGTTTTGATGAATCAGTATTTTCAGAAAAAAATATTTCATCAGGAATCTCCCACTTTACTCTAGTTATGCCTGACTTTTTTAAACACATGAGGATTTTAAACAGTGACCCAGAGGAAAGACTATATAAAAGGAATTACTATTTGTATCTTTTGTATAATTTCTATTACAAGAAAAATATTTAAATGTATCAGGAAGGTATTAAGGTGTTATGCTGAACTATTTTCAGTAGATTGCCTTATTTATCTAGTTTAAACTTGATATTCCTGCTCACTCCTATCTAGGTAATTGCTGAATATGATCTAGAGTTCACTGCATTTAGTCGTTTACAAATTTAAATCAAGAGAAAGAGAAAACATCAATTATTTTAGCATTTTAGAAATCTACATATGCCAGGTCTTCACTCAGGAAACGATGTGTACATGTATAATAATGAGAAGGCTTCCCACACTGAAAGGCTCGCAGTATAACAAAAACAATGGTCATGAGAGCTTACAATCCAACTTAAACAGCTTATGTGCATACTGTACCATCTAAGACCATATTCTAATTTACAGTAGGAATTCCTGAACAAAAGAGAAGGCTAAAATTTTAAGTGAAATTTAATTGTGAAATATGTCACAGGGCAAAACCATTATTCAAAGTAACTCCAAAGTGAAACAAGACCAAGACCAATTTTGCTAATTTGAAGACTGGGCTAGCTCAAACGCACTCATCTTCAGTAGTGTCTTGAGCAGATGGCTAAGACTGTATTAGAGCTCCAGAACACTAAACTGAGGGCCAAGTGCCCAAAACAACACAGCAAATGCTTTTATTTACTAATTTATAGTCTCTGTCACACTATTGCCATAGTGCAGATATTGTAATTGTTGATGTAGTCATATGCAGATTAGACTGTAGAATGGACTGCCATCTCCTTTAGCTACCACAGCAGCTCAGCTCTTTAGCAAGTATAACATTGCTGTTATAAGAATTGAACTATACTGAGCAGGTGTTTGAGGACAACAGGTAACAGCAGTTACTTATCTTCTCATCAGAGAATAGAGGAGGAAAGAATGCAAATTCCACATAAATTCTGCTTCTATTGCTTCATTTCTTCAAGTATTATATGAAGTGGCAAATTTCACCAATAGTATTCCATCCCACCTGAACAAATGTTATCACATTAAAACAAACACTGTAATATTACAAAGTTAGCTGTAACACTGCTAGGAGATTTAGGTAAATATGCTTTTACCTACATATGTGAAAACAAATAATGATATTACCTTTTGGGACCACATCTGCCACTTTGTGTTACCCTGAGTTTCTATACATTAATCTCTTTTTACCTGCAGGCTGCTCAAATGTCCCAGCTCTTCAGTGCATCCTATTCATCTCCTTACACACACTCCATTTATTTCAACAAGAAACCAGAATCGTCTTGATTTCAGTCAATGTCATTGAACCATAATGGCCCCTCAGACGTTCTGATCACTGAACACAACCTCCACTTCACATATCTCATGAAACCTACTGCTAAATCATCAAATTAGGGGATAAAACTATGTTGGCCCACTGAGTTTAATGGAGAAGTAACCACATATTCTAAGTATTAGTGAGGAGCAGAGTGGTTTGCAAGCCTTGTAACACTGTGTGTGTTTTAAGAGAGAGTGTATTTCTGGATTTTGGGGAGAATGACAGGAAAGAGATTTTAAAAGGCAATATATTTATAACTTTCAACAGAAAAAGCTAAATCAGGATTTTTAAGAAATATTGTGACTCTCAGTGCACTGGAAAACTCATTTGTTCAGCCCTCTTCAAAGCATCACTGACAACAGTTTAGAAGATACTACGAGTGAAATACAGACTCTGTGAAGCTCATGGCGTACATGAATTCAGCTCTCATCGTGCCGAGTTCAGTTGCATTTACTACTTATGAAACTGGTCTGATGAATTCAATTACTGAAGGAAGTCTGGTTTTAATTCTTAGAACTACTACTTCTTTCAATTTAAATTGATTAATAATAAAAGTTACAGCATTTCAGAGGAACAGCATATAAATTAACTATAAACTGAAGCCCTAGCCCATGGCAATAAGATACAAAGCTCTCCTTCATGTCAGCTCGCATGCAGCTTTCAAGCATATTCTAAAGGTACTTCTTCTGGATAAATATTTTACTTTATAGATATAAATTACAGTTTATTGCCAGCTGTTTAAAATATCTATGATTTGGTAAGATGAGTCTTGCTAACCCCCAGCTGTCTCCCATTTACTTGAATTGGAAAAACACTGGGTAAATTGCTGCCCATGGAGCACAAACATAAGCAACTGAAGTACCCATAATTTGTTGGAGTTTTAGATCATTCTAATTTAGATATTTTTCAAAAGACATAATGTAAAGTAGACTCCACTTAATCGCCACCCTGATAAATAGCTCTATTGGGAAGATAATACAGTTAGTAGAAGGGTAAATTAAAAGCAAAATGTAAAAGCTATGCTGCATCCATGACATACCCAATGTGTTTAGAATGAAGTTGTTTGATGGGCCGATCATAGATGTGTACATGGAACTACCACAATATGTGGCGCAGTTGTTTATTATCTTCAGGGGACTTTCTCATGCTCTTGAATTGATATTTACACAACCGCATAGACATATTAAAGAAAAACTAGAAAGCATCCCACTTCACTGTGCTCTTGGGTAACAACATGAACACAGCATTCCATGTGCTTTCAACACAGCATTTAAATATCTTTCGTTGCAGGTTTTATAATACGAAAAACTACAAGAAGTGGGGCAGGATTTGTACCTGAGCTATATGCCAAGGTGACAGCAAGAAGGGAAACTCAAGAAAAGAGAACTGACAGCACAGAAGAAGATATGTCCCAGCAAGCCTGTGGCAATGTCTAATTATTTGTGCTATTTTTTGTGGTTCTTATTTCTATAGGTTAAACAGAGACAACATACGGAGTGAATACTGGTTCATACTACACTGTCAAAGGTATCTGTAGACTGCTAGGTACTGTCACCACTATGCAAAAATTGCAAGTTTAAGAACTGAGAAATATGTAGATTTTCAATACTTTAGAGAGCAAACTATTTTATTCTCCATCAAAAACACATTTAATATTTTCTTTTGAAGGCTATTTATAGCCACAAAGACAATTTTGTCCTCTTTGACTAGTTAAAACCTGAATCTCTGGCTTTCTGGTTCAGAAGACATTCTTCACAGAATGATTTTTAACTGTTGCAATCCCTTTGTATGACTCTTAGTGGGGCTGAGCCTTCATCCTTTTTACAGGGTGTAGTGAAGTCCAGATTAGGAGAAAAACAGAAGGCAGTGGTGGCAGGAGAGAAGCCGAGGAAGGAAAATGTGCAAGGAAAGGAGACAGAACTGCAGAAGGTAGAAGTGTGGCTGACAGCCCTAGAATCCCCCAGGATTGCAGTCAGCGGTGAAGAGAATTACCTTGCGGAAAAGACACAGCTGGCAGGAAAGATGTCAACTGCAGGAGGTAAAGAAAAATGCAGGCAGGAGGAGAAACTAGTGAGCCACTCTGTGGACAGGAGTGCCTTGGGAGTAACACAACACGGGTAGGATGGCCAATGACTTACAAATGTGCACACAGCCCACAAATTAATCTAACACTTGATTACCTCTATCAATCCAAAATGGTTTCCTTGGACACCAGTCCAAGAGAACACTCAAATTACCTCTTCACTCACTGACAGGCATGGTTCAAGAGCAAACACCTCATACCCTCACACCCAAGGGTATTAACCAGTCATTACCTCACATTTCCTCGTTTCCCTAATGGACCCCATTTCAACTCCCTGGGTACTAAGAGCTGCCTCACAGCACATCCACACAAGCAATCTGTAACAGCGCTCTTCACCAGTCAGCAGGGGTCCTGAGTAATGAGCCCATCTGTACCATCCTCCCAACCCTGTCCTGAAAGCAGCACCAAGCTCAAGGAGCAATATTTGCAAGGTATCTTGCAAAATCTACCATCTAACCAAATTTCTAAGTAGCAAAGGAGTACTCTTTTTGTTAGGGTGCTCCTTAGACAGTATATAAAATGAGATTTTTACCATTCAGCCAATAAAAGTATTCCACTCTTTTTGTGATGGCAGACAGCTAATGATAAAATGTCTATTCACAATAACACTGTTCTAAAAGGGAACCAGAAGAAAAGAGTATCTTCATTCTTTCCTCTTCCATATTATGTCACAGGACATAGCGACTTATTGGCAAAACACTTGATAATCCCCATGCCTGCACTCAAATTAGAACAAAAAGATAAACTAAGTATTTGGTGGAAAAATTTTTAATTTGTGTCCAAGAGTGAGACCCTTCTGGGTTCTGCAATGAATTAAAAAAAAAAAAAAAACAAAAAACACAACAAACACAGCAAAACTAATACAAAAAAAAACCAAACGCAAATCAACCAACAAACAAAAAAAAAGCAAAACCAAACAAAACCCAAACATTCCTCTGATGCTGCCACACCTTCCTCTTGTCTGTTCCTCCAAAGGCAGTTCTTTCTCATGCAGAAGGAGTAGCTGGAGCTTTATACAAATTAATTACTTGGGAGTGAAATATATCTTCTACTCCGGATCAAGACATGGGTCAAGCAGATTTCTGACCAACAGGAAATAATAATTACAATCATATTTTCACTTGCCTCAGTTCCTGCTAGGATCAAAGCCAAGGCTGTCAATCTTCATTTCTGTTTAGATATTTAAAATATTTTCAGTATCATTCTGGATTTTTTAAGCAGTTGGCACTGAACAATATCTGAAACTGTCCCACTGTACTAAACTGTGGCAGTATTTTTTCCCATCAGATACTGGTATGGCAATCCCCTTCATGTCTAATTCTTTGACAGCAATTCAGTTTTAGATGGCTTATAATAGGGTCTGCCTGAATTCTGCCAGGATTGAATTGTTATTGATTGATACGAGGCAATGGTGTAGAAGGGTGCATTTCCACAGCTTGCATTCTGATGGGTCAGATCTTTTGACAGCTGATTTTGTTAGAAAATGTGGGGTCATTGTGGGCACAGATTATTACACACCCTTGCATTTTTTCTATCACTGCAAGCTCAGCTTCTTACTCTACAAAAGGCACAAGTAATTTTCTTTCTAAGGACTATATAGAGGTTCTTCCATATAAGACCTTATAATCAGTCTTTGTGCGTAACTTTGCTTCATATTTCTCTGAAACACTACATTAGGTGCACAAAAATGAAACATCTACTGTTTTAACTTTTGATCATATTACCCCACCTGGCCCAAATCCAGTTATCACCAAAGCTGACAGAACTATCCCATAGGAGTAAGAGTGAGCCTGCCAATGCTCTTTGAATGCTGCTTTCTCACAGAAGCTCCCATGCGGCAAAAAGGTGAGGTCAAAAACTCAAAAAAAAAAAAACCCAGTCTTACTCTGCAGGCAGCAACTTACTGAATTTTTTGGCTTCTTTTCATTATCGGAAATGTTCTCATTTATTTGAGGGACATATGGCTCTCACTAATCAAAGTAATATCCAAAAACCTCCATGGAATGTACCATCTTACATTTGTTTTGGTTTTTTGTTTCTTGGGAGAGGGAGGGATGGGGGAAGAAAGGAAGGAGAAAAAAAAGCCCAAACTTCCCTCTCTTTGTCTAAAAAAACATTGTGTTCTTTTTGAAATCAAAGCTGTCACAGACAAGTTTTAACATCACTGAGTTTCAATTCTGCTGTTGTCAGTCTTGTTGATACAGAAAACACTAGCAATTACCAAACACAGTCTGAGTATATCAGTGGGAGTTTTAATCAATCTGCTGTAAGAGAGTTGAGGAAGGAGAAGCAGGTTGCAGGCAATGGATGCCGAGTGCCAGTTTCCCACCTCAGCACAGCCCACCAACCTGGGGAAGTGTCCTTCTAAGTGCATTTTTCCCTGTCACTGCAGGTTCATCAGCTCACTCTACAGAAGATGTGTTTCTCTGTGCTGCTGTGTAATTCGAACCCATTCACATTCCATTTCTACACTTATAAATGCCAAAGTACTCCAAGTCAACAAAAATTTATGTATTTGACTTCAGAAGATGAAATGATGTAATTAGTAACATTACGCTTATTTTAATACATTTGCTTTGATTTAAATTGTTAGTGGTTTAAACATCTTAATTTCAGAGTGAATTATATAATTGTTTTTGTTGCCTGTTTATCGATTTTTTTGTATAATTAGGATAAAGCAATTTACTTTATATCTCTTTAGTTTAATTGAGTTAATAATGTCTGCTGAGAAGCATGATGTCACACTCCCAGCTACTTGGCTGGAAAGCTGGGGGAAAAGCTTTCACTGGACGTAAGAATTTCAAAGGGCAACTTGTCTTCCAGAGCTGTAACTCTGCAAAAGTTACTTTGCTGTTGAAATGACACAGCTGCTTCCATATTTTTGTGCTTCTGTTATTGCTCTTATGATAGACCATATTAAAAAATCTTTCTTGACATGCCATGGTTCTCCCTGATGATATTGTTATCACAAAACACTATCTACTGTATCAATAACAGCAAACAGAAGCAAGGACATTCTGTATCGAAAAAGAAAACCTTAGCTTTCAGTTAGTGCCTAATAACTGAAATTGTTTCCCTTGGACTCTATCAATACAGCCAGTACAACACATCCATCTCCACTGCAGAGTAGCATTTTATCAACCCTTCAAATTTTCATGACCCAGCCAATCTGGAAAAGACCCCATCTCCCCTTGAACCATGTCAGGGAGGACAGACTGACCTGGGACTTGGTCCCACAGGAGAGGAGAGAGCTTCTGGCACCAGCCTGCAGATGAGGAGCACACACTTGCCAGCTGCTGCGTGGTGTGTCAGCATTTCGCCCAAACTGAAAACACACCTGGTATATACCCTTGGTCAAGAGATGTCATGGACACGACTGCACCTTTGAACCACACAGTCTTACTCACAAGGGGTAGGATTTGACTGGTCTGGTGTCATCAGCATAAAGTTATTATGGAAAATCAAATAAATGCCATATATTGGGATAAACCATCTCAATGACAGTAAACCAGCACCTACCTTAGGGTTTGTGCCACAAAAAATTCAGCTTAAAAACAGTCACCATGAATACAATAACTGTACTAACTGGACAGCCTAAAAGCCTGCATCTTGACTTCCTCTAGAAGTTTAATCCCATAAATAAAGATTACTCTTAATAATCCCTAAAACTGGTGGAGCTACTCACCAGTAACTGAAAGAACTTGTTTAAACAAGCCACATCTGTTAATAGACATGTAATTAATACTGGCTCCCAAATATTAGTGCATGTATAACACTTTCCATCTCCAAACTGTGGATAAATACTAACTGACTGATCTTTATATATCATAGAGAGGGAAAAATGTATGGTGAATACATAGTAAAATACATGGTAAAAATGCAATATTATAACCTTAGCTAGGAAACATAGCACTAAAAATGTTAATTTATGGATGAACCAAGTCAATAACTGAAAAGTCAGAGAAAAATGAAGCTACATGAGATGAAGAAAAAGTTCAGTGTAATTTCTGTCATTCCAAGACAGAATCACTCTCACAGCATCTTAGACGTAGTTATCAGATAACACATCCATCCTGCATCTACAGCCCATAATAAGCTCTGCTGAGTCTGACCTGCCAGTGGGGTTGAGATGGTCACCCTGTGTCTGGCACTGCCTGCACCACAGCAGGTACAGGCAACACTGCAGGGCCAGCAGTGAGAATTCATCAGTACCCAGTAAGTGCAGTCAAGGTAGCTCTTTTACAAGGTGACTGGTATTAGCACTTTCTGCCCCACAGACAGTGGTGAGGTTCAGAACCAGAGAGTACCCAAGTAGAACCAGGACTCGTAGGAAAATGGGAAAAAAGAGGAAAAATTGTCTATAACAACCTGCAAAAACTGTACGCAGAATGGAGTAGCCTTAATCTAAACTGACCTGTTTCATAAAGGGCCAAGCACAGTTTTACCCCTGTAGGAGCCTTGGCTCTTGAAGCTCAAGATACCCACAGTCTGAGGCTGAGATTTGCCTATTAAATACAAGTGAATACTTAAGTTCTGTACTCTGGCTCACTGAAATATTCATTTTGAACGCATCTGTACGATTTAACCTTCCAGTGTCACAGCCAGCAGCAAGACTTCCTAAATTAGCAAAAGTAATAAACAAGAGCCTCATTAAGTCATCTTCTTCTCTGTTTTTTTATCCCCCTAATGAAGATCTCTGTCCTGCAACACCTCTCATTTCCCTAATTCTTTCTTCATCACAGATTTCTTTATCCTTTGATATGACGGAGTCTCCTGTCATAAGTAATGATATAGCTATGTTTTCTAGAGGGCAGAGTATGAAAAGGACGGGAAGGCATGTTCTTAAAGCTGTGGCCCAGCAAGGCAGATGGCTCATTAATGTTCCAGTCTTGCCCTCTCAGCAAGGAAAAAACACACACTCACTTACAGCGAGGGGTCAGCCTGCCAGGCACACTCCCTCTGCTAGCTCGAGTCTGGCTGCTTCTGTTCAAGCTGTCTTCTGTACTTCTTATGTTCACCTTCATGCAGCAATGAAGTAAAATATTTTTTAAAGGTGTTGGGACAGCTCTTGATGCCCTCCTTACAGCTTTGAGTCTGGGAAAATCTGAAACTCTCGAGAGTCCCCTGAGATCAGCAAAAAAACCGCCTTGGTATCATGTTTCTTTGCAGACATCATTAACTCAAACAGAAGTAATTTACTGCTTGCTAATTACACACACAAACAAAAAAAAAGTTTAACACAAGTAGGCAACAACAAAAAACTAATATAATTCAATCTGAAATTAAGATTTAAAAAAAACCACCACTACCCGTGGCTTCTATCAAAGCAAGTAATAAAATAAGCGTATTGTGACTAATTTTAGCAGCTCATCTCCTAAAGTCAAATACATACAACAGTGATGACCTCATACCTTTTGACAAATGAAGCTTGAAAGAGCAAACACAGCTCATCAGATCAGTTTCCCCAACGAGGAAACAAGGTCGAGGCTACAAGCATATCGTTTTCCCTGCTTTCTGTGTTTTAAAGAAGGTGTCAGAAGCACATTGACAAAGTCTGACAACCACAGATGATCCCAGGAAAGACTTTGTGACTTTATTTTTATTCTTATTGTCACTTGAGGAATGGAAACAAAATTCTGTTATGCCATGCACTGCCCCGTGGGGACTCCATCGACTGTTTGCTGATGGAAAGTGCATCGTTCCCTGCGCTGCTGCCCCGGGCTCTGCTTCCGCAGTACCTTGGAAGCAGGTGAACCACTTCCTTACTCTAATACCATCATCTTTTTATATTGGCTTTTTTCCTTTAATAATGAGGTTTATTTGCAGTAATGTTCTTCTACCTCTGTACTGCAGAGTAGGTACTCCAAACCTGCTTCAGCAACGGTAAGGACGTAATGGCAAATTGATCTATCCCTGAAAAGCTAAGGAGTGCATTATGAGGGAAAGCACAGGGAATTCAGGCAGGAGAAAATAACAAAGACTTCTCCTATTTGAAGTTACCTCCTCAATCCCAAAATTGCCAGTGGGCTTGCCAGCATCCCCAGGGATTAGGGCTCTGTTTATTAGCCCATACACTGTGTTAATTAGTATCACAATGTAATCTAATACTAATGTTTTTCCAGATTTTGTATAACTTTCACACTTTCTACTTTCAATGGAGGACAAATTCATATTTGTAATGCAGTCTTCGGCAATCACAGCAGTACAGTAAATGAAGCTTTACAGAAGTTTCCGAATTTAAGAGAAGGTTGCTGAGACACCTCTGTGATTCTGAAGCCTCATAAAAATGGAAAGAATCATTCTAGTTTCTAACAATAAATTCTTTTGAAGCTCCAGTGAGAAAGGAAAAGAAGGCATCAAGGCATAAGGCCTGTGTTTCTTACCTGTGTTTCTACAGATCCCTTATCTCTGGATCTGATCTCAACAGGAAACGCTCAGGAAATGGTGAACGTTCCCACCATTTTGCAGGAAAAGGCTGTTTTGCCTTTTTCGCTTTTAAATCAGCTGAGGTTCCTAATAAAACCAATTCTGTCTACCTTAGCTACTGCAGATCAGGATTGAGACATGCTGGTAGGACAGTGAGTAGGGAAAAAGAGAAAAATGGGAGTGAGCATGCCTTCCCCTGAGGTCACGGGGACCCAGCGGTCGGTGGCTCCCTGCTGAGACCCCCCTCCCTAACTGAGTGTCTTGCCCAGCAGGAACCTGCAGACTCTCCAGGAGCTGAAGGAATGGGAGCTGCACTTTTTAGCAGTAATAAGTGTCGTTAACAAGGCAACTCTGCCAAGGGGGCTGAAGTCATCTGTTACTTTGTAAAACACTTAGATGGATGATATATGCACTGTACCTGTTCAAGTGTGTGCACTGATTCTTATGGATGTAATGTATCAAAGCAGCCAAATTACTGCCCAATAAGCCCAGGCAGAACTCTTGAGCAACAGGAAAACTGATCTTATTTTACTCTGAGTTAAGGACACTTGACTTTTTGTCTATTAGTGTAGCTTTTGATGTTATAGTGTAATTTAATTTGAACCCAATGTGCCCAACTTCTGCAACAAATGATATATATTTCTCTTTCTTCTCTTTGTGTTGAAAATATATCCTGGCTGACTGGAATCACTGTGGCAAGCTGTAAATGATGTATGAAATGAAAAATCCCTGCTCACTGCAAGGAGAGAATATAGACAGGGCTCAGCAATTGCTGCTGGGCTATGCTATTTGCTGAAATATTCAGCTCAAATGCAATCACACAAGCTTGCCATTGCTGACACTGGGCAGCAAGTTGCATATATCATTTTTCAATCTTATTCAGGACAAAATGACTAAGTGATAGCTGGCATGATAAATTCGGGGGAAAAAAATCCTAAACCAACTTCTGTTGTTGGGGTCTTTTTATTATAATAACTCAAATGACTAATGTTCAACTGCTTCTGTTCAACTTAGGGCAAGGCTGCAGATCATTCTGTCGTGAGAAGCATCCAGGGTGGATCTCCAAACACTACGAACAACTGTTTGGAAGAGCTGTCAATCACAAATCTAGGAGCTGGAAAGGGGAAGGGAATGGCATAGCAGCTGAAAATCTGTGATTCCGTCTCCTGTGATGATTGTAAGTCTCACTGACAAAATGCAGATCATGTAGCACCTATGGGGTTCTCTTTAAAGACTTTTATTCTTGAAATCCTTCAAGAATCACACAACAAGCTGAAATTTGAGATTTCTTTCTGCCTCTGTGTTCTTCCTTCCCTCACTTCCATTGAGCTGGTTGCAAAGGTTAGAAACTTGTCTCACCTCCCCTGAAGGCAACCAGCAAAAAGAAATCTCAAAAAAGGCTTTAAAATCCACATACTTTAAAATGTATTAACTGTTA
This sequence comes from Streptopelia decaocto, assembly GCF_964273445.1. NCBI lineage: Eukaryota > Metazoa > Chordata > Aves > Columbiformes > Columbidae > Streptopelia > Streptopelia decaocto. The sequence goes on along the minus strand of NC_138659.1, from coordinate 27,585,928 downwards.
AACTTTGGTTTTGTTCAGACATTTTTTACATACATATTTTCATGCATTATGGAAGTTTGGAACTCTAGCTTTACATACTTAATGTTTAACCTTCCAAGCATATTTTTGACTTCTTACCCTCTCTAAGTGGGTGTTAATTCAAACTAGTCAAGGGGCATGAACTTGAACAGAAGATCTCTTTTCCAATGCTATTTTCTCCAGACCTTTCAAAGATAAGGTTAGATATATGTGTCTGATCCAAATGTGGTGCAAGCAGTTAATGGCCCTCAAAGCACTAGTATAGCACCTTGAGGCCAGAGTTGATGAACTGAAGGAGCAGAGAGATACAGATGTCTCTACAGAAACAGAAAAGCAGTCCTACATCAGAGCTGGCCATCCCCACCACGCAGCAGGGAACACAGCAGATGTAGGAGGAGCTGGGAGGAAGGTCGCTATTTTAAACATATAGAATATAACAGAGAGAGAGGAGAGTATACTGTAAAATCTACTTAAATCGATTACACCCACACAGATATAAGCCCAAATGGCAGAAAACAAAGGTGTTAGAAGCATCATTGTGTTAATCATCCCTTGAACGGGGAACAAAGTCTGAATGCACAAGCTATTTTATCTAAGGTCTTTTTCTTCATGTGTTTAAACAGTGACTAGTACAGTGACAGCATGGTCTGCAAATAAGGCTGCTGTGCATTACTGTAGTTGGAATATTTTTCCTACACATTATTTATTCTGAGCATTGTTCTAACATCTACAGTCCCCAGTCATGGGGCAGGACCACACTGAGAAAACCCAGTCTAATGAAACAGCAGTAACAGGCAACTTCATCCCTCTGTATATAAATTAGATGGCTTAATACTGTCACAGCCTGAAGATGAGCAGAACTCCATCTGTGCAGAGTTTTTTGCATTTGTGTGTGACCAGGTGCTTATGCCTGAGCCATCATTTGCTGCTTTCCTGCAGCAGGGAGGGCCAGCTGGGAGCTCCCACTGCGACTTCAGCGTGGCTTACCAGAGAGATCTGAAAACCTGGATGCAAGCCCCATGGCTAACAAATGTGGACAAATCCAACTGAATGTTCTGAGGGGCTAGGAAAGTTTAGAGGGGGGATTTTTGAACTGGCTGCTGTGGGAACATTACTACCTTTATTCATGGCCAACAGAAAGAGTGACAAAAATAACTGATACAGAAAGATGGACCCAAAGAAAACTGAGAACAAATTTGAACATTGAAAGCAAAAGATGTAAACAAAAAGAAGAAATTAGTCCTAAGAATCAACGAAACAGAGAGGCTAATGTATTATAATAATAGAAAACAAAGGGCACCAGAAAGGGATAAGTCCAAAACAACTGAACTACTTTTGGCAGGAGACTCTGCACTGAGGCAATAACTCTCTAAAGGAGCTGAAGCAGGGTACACCTGATGTGTGAATGTCAAAGAGGTCAGTCTGGGGCTGTGAGCCATCTCCTTTACTTCTTCTGCAAGAGTGGGCATTTGGCAACACAAACCTTTGTGGTGCTCCTTGGCACCTTGGCAGGAAAGATGCTCCAGTGGCTCCATGAACCATTTTAGATTTCTTCCCTCCCTTGAGATGAGAGCACTTTGTTGTAAAACAAAGAGGAAATTTGTTACCTAGTCTCAAGATCCGTTAGCTATAGCACTGGATACAAAAGGTCACAAGTTAAACCAAATTTTAGTCTGATCTTGCTTCAATTAAAGTTTTCTATTTACCAATGGAATACTTTTCTAATTGCTTACTCTTGTTTCATGGGATTACAAGATGTATTTGACACACTGGAAACAAAGGTTAAGGTTAACAAACATAACCTGTCTCCTGAAAGCTGCTGCCAGTGATCAGTAGTTTTATCTTACCTGGCCCAAGAGAACGTTCATTTTTAATTCTAGTCTGAGATGCAAATATAATTGTTCTTGCTGACTCTGCTGACTGGCTGTCTTGGGTATCATCTCCACTCTCTTACAACTATCAGTCAAAAGATACATGGACTCTCAAAAACCTACTAGTGGCTTCTTCCTGATCATTTTGGGTGTACAAGTTATCCCCTTTTTATACCTTCCAACTGGCTGTTTATCCTCAGTTGGATCTGTTCATTATGATTATTGATTATCTGTTCATTAAGATTATTGATTCATTCATACCATAAGATTAGCCATATATACTCTCTCTGGTTCATGACTTATTTCACTAACTTTTTGTCCTAGTATACATGACATTCTTAACAGTTATTCCTGAAGTTCAGGGCCCATACATTCTGCAGCAGCAGGCACCACAGTTCTGGTCCTCATGTTCCTCATAGGTTTCCTACTTATAGGACTTGGGATGGTGCATGTCTGCTCCAGATATGCAGCTAGGACATGGTCACCTTAGGTTCTGCATCTGGGAACCAGAACATCCTCTCAGAAATAGTCATATCCATAGATTGGGGTGGTTTACAGGAGGAGATACACATTAAGTGTAATAGCACAGAGACAAGCTAATCTTCATGCAAATATCCTAAGGGAACTTCAGAATGAAATTGCTGAGCTGAATACAAAAAAAGTTAGCAACCTAAAATTATATACTACTACTGCAGAGGACTTGAGGCCATTGTTAATTTGGTTTTATCCTTTCAAAAGGTATTGGGGTGATTCTGGAAGCCAGGCACTAGTAAGGGTTTGCTTTTTAAAAAAAAAAAAAGTGCTGAAACAACTGCAACAAGAATAAATTACACATGTTAAGGACAAACAAACACAGCTCCTACAAAGGGAAATGGATCACTGTCATCTATTTAGCACTTTGGGGATTGTAAACAAAACTGAATGAGGAAGAAACAGCAAATATTTATATGGGCTTCTAAAGCTTTTGACAAAAGAAACTAGATCTTGAAGTCAAACAAAGTCATAGACTTGAAGACAAGAAAGTATAAATAAATGAAGAGTTTTCAATCTGATAACCAGATGGGACTGGAACCTACCGGTTATTCTGCTTGTGGTTTTCTTAATCTTGTAAAGTCTTCAAATTAGGAATATTCTTCTAAAGCACCTAACTAATGAGACCTCCCTCTTGACTTGAATTTCCATACACTTACAAGTGAAATTTAGGTAGCTAATTTCAACCTCCGATTTTATTGTTACTGAATTTTTGTGCTGGCAATTAGAAACCTCCTCTAACTATGAAAGTCACCTTCCATTTTTCAGAATTACAGTGATGATACCCTTTAAAACCAGGGAGCAGGGTGAAGTAGATGGAAAGCATGAGAAGTATTGCCAGTTATGAACCCAACAAACATTAGAAAAGGAGTTTCCACCTTGATTCTAAGTCCTGAATATTAGGGGGAAGACAAATGCCTAGGTAAGAGCAATGCCAGGGACATCAGAGTTTTTCTGAATTTTTTTTTTTAGACTCTGTTGCTAATCTGATGATTTTTTGATTTTCAGATTGCCCTAGGTGTCTGCTTACACTTCTATTTACCAAAGGACTTCATGAAGAAGAAAGTCACAAATACTTTTATGAGGAAAGAGCTGAAATAGAAACTCGGTCTCATTGCTCTTGAAAGCATCCCCATTTTAAAATATGAAACAGGAGAATGGAGTGGCAAAAAGCCATGTGCCAGTACTATGGTCTCTGATAATGTATTAGGCTATTTATGATAAATGTTGACATTGGTCCCTTCAGCTTTACCATCTATCAATTCATTTGCATAAACAATAAAAACTTAAACTTCCTAAAAGATTTTAAAAAATCCAAGAAACTTGTGCTGAAACAGACGAAGTCATTCTAAACTCTGTAGTCTTCTGTGTCTCCTGCAGAGCACATAGAAAAGTCACTCACTGTACAGAGACAGCAGGGGAAGAGAGGAGCTGCACAGCAACTGTGAAGGCAAATGAAAAGCAAACCAGTGCGAGCAGCAGTAACTGTGAGTTAAGGGAAGGAGATAAACGAGAGAGGTGCCTCCAGTACTGCTACCATTAATGCAGCAAAGAGAAGATATATCTTGGAACTTTTACTACGTGAAACTATTTGATCAGCATGCCTGAAACATTCACGCCAGCCATATGACTGTGTTGCACTTACCAGCAATACTCACTGCTGTACAAGAGAAGTTTTGAACAGTCGGGAGTATATTTTGCTTCTCTGTCTATGCAACATCAAACATTCCTTTAAAGCACCGTCTCTCCCTCAATAAGCCAACCCTTGAGACAAAGACCATACTCCCAAAATCGGTAAAATATGGACAAACTGGCAAGCTGTTTTCTGCATTAATATTTGGGCTTGTCCCCTCCCTCAGTAATTTATACTATCTTTTGAAAATAAGCTAACTGTTCTTTACACCTCTGGGTTTAATGAAGGTCACATATCAGAACTCCATGACCAAATTAACATAAGCTCTATCCCCTTCCCTAGAGACCTCTCCCTGGTATTATTACTGCTGCTAATATTTTAAGTGTAACGTGAAATGGCCAATTCACACATGTGCCATGTTTTGCACATGGCCTGAACCTGCTGGAACATGATTTTCATATGAATGATGAGAGTAATAAACATCTTCTGGCAGAGGCTTGCAGAATCTGCACACATTTTATTCAAGCAGTAATGGGCCATAAAACTCTTAGAGAACTGCAGGAGAAAAGCAATGTACATACACATGCATAAATTAAAAGAAGAAATGTGAACTTGGTGGAACGCTACTCTTCTAGACATTTAGAAAAGGCACGTATAGCGGCAGAAAACTACATACATACTCAGTAGGACTCACAATAGTCAGAGAAATTAGAGCGTACTAGTTTCTAAAACCAGATTTTATGGGAAAGCTTTCAGTGATACAGTCTCAGCATTTTCCACAACTGGATCTTAGGTTTGAGTCCTCCACATTGGCTGTAGCAATGTTGTGACAGCAGCTATGCAAGCAGAAGAAAGAAATGTCTTAAAATGTACTCTCTTCTACTAACCTATTACAGGGGTTACTTGTACTTTCACTGGATGACCAGCAGGGAGGATCCCCAGGATTTGCTCTGCTTCATTAACCAAGTCTAAACCTTACTGGAAGGGTTTCAGATTTTTTACAGCCTTTACGGGAATGTAGAAACCTTTGTTTTGTTTTGTTTTTTGAAAATTTGGCCCCCTTGTTTGACTTGCTTTTGGAAGAGCTACAGCTAAACTGCTATGGTCCTTCCAGAAGCACAGGTAATAGGAATTGCTGTCATGCAAAGCTAACTTTCTGCGATAAGGAGGTAACTAACAGCATTACATTACTGACACACATCTGGATTTCTTCCAAACCAATGTCCAATACGAAGGATAATAAAATTGCTGTGGATTGTCTAAAGCTGAGAGATGAAATCCAACTTTTATGCTACAAGAATTCTACCAGTAGATCAGGAAGGTCTTGGTAACTTGCACGTAATATACAAATAAGAGTAGGAAAAAGACTTCAATTTTTTTTTTTTAAGTGAAAACTCTGATCACCTCTCAGTTATTCAGATTACCTACTTACACTGTCAGTGCAGCAGGGCAAGTTTTTACTTAACCAAGGAACCAATTTAAAGCCTGAAATTGTAAAGTAATTGACATTCTGAATGCTGCTGCTGCTTCAAAGAGACTAGAGGACTGCAGCTCCTGGTGTTGCCAGCAGCATGTAACAAGTATTTCCAGCATTTGCAGAGAAGCTCAGAATGTGCAGAGAAACACTGGCTAGATGACGACTAAGGTAACTGGTGGAAAAAGCACGGTTTTGCCATGAAGTTAATGAAAACACAGTCTTAAATGCAGAGGAAAACAAAAGCCTATCTTTTGCTTACTCATTTCTGGAAATTTATTTGGTTCAAGAAAGTAGCACTTAAACAGGTTGAACTCTGAGTCAAAAACAGTAAAAGCATGGGAGAAAAAAAAAAAAAATCAGGAAAACAAATTTTTGGCACTGAAATGAGTGCAATAACCAGGGCTTAGCCAAACAACAGGATACTTCCCATTCTCCTGTATTGCATTACAATTGTGGTGTTCAACCACAGCCTTCCTTCATTGCTGCTGAACAGCTTCTAGTCCTTGCTATCTCTGACAGAATTTCACTTTGAGAGTTTTTAAATAGAAGTTACTAGCAGCAAGTCAACTAAGTGTCTGGTGTAAAAACAAAAGGAATGTGTCTTCTTTAATGAAAAGTTGGGTAGGACACAAAAGAGCTTTGTCATGTTTTTTATGCTGTTCCTCCTTGGATGTCAGCTATGTTTAAGTCTCATACCAAGTTTCACACCAAGCACTGCTAGATGGAGGAAATCTTCCAAGTGTCCACTTTCAAATGTTTCTCCAGCTGCCCAGTGGCACATGTGCCACGGTCTCACATGAACTGTCATATATCAACAAAATGTAGATCTTTCATTGTACTTTCATTGAGATTTGCTGTGTCTGTTTTTGATTTACGTATTTGCTCTTTCTCTTGTAATAAAATTGAGGGCCATGCCACATAGTACAGGTGACAGAATGCATTCCTGTTTGACAATACCATGACTTTGAAACATGGGCTCTTTCATGCTCATGTGAACTCCTATCATGCCTTTTATTTATCTTTTACATAACACATCATTTTAAGAAGTTAAGTTATAACAACTGTGAGATATTTTCTTTAGATCTATGAAATGTACAGGTAGAATTTTTCTTGCAGGACACTTTTCAACATTATTCTTAGAGTGAAATCAGATTAACATGCTTTGCTGAAGTCCAATATATCTTCCCTTAATACGTCCCGAAGGGTTTATCTTAGTTCAAAATGCTATTACAAAGAAGTAATTATAATTGAAAGAACTGCAACACCTTTGCAATCATTCAAAAAACTTGGATCAACTTTTATTCAGTACTTTGACTACAAGGACAGTATTTCATTATTCTAATAACTTTTTCCAGTCCCTTTCTTTGCCGAGATGTTCTGGGAACTTAGCGATGACAAAATTATCTCAGACAGTCAGCATTTTCCCAGTGATAAGGCTTCACTTGCACTTTTCCAAAGTTTTATCTTTTTATTGCATCTTAAAAAAAAAAACCCAACAAACTATTAGAAACCAATATCAGTTGAAAAGTAGAAATGTTGGCGACAGTCCTCCAGAGAACCTAGTTTATCTTCTATGGGGCAGAACAGCTCTGTAGTTTATGAGTTTTGCAGGTTCAGAAATAATTTCCTCAGAAGCCTCAGTATCCTACCCTACAAGAACAGAATTCTTTGGGGGGTACTATGATAGGTAGTGCCATACACAAGAGTTTCTCAAGAATATATGTATGCCCAAAAGTTATCTAATGGTAAAAAGAGAGAATTAGTTGGGTATAGCTAAAAATCTGCCTTATCATTAACAATAACATGAGCATAAGGAAGAAACAGACTGACAATGAAATGGAAAGGGAGGGGAAAAAACAAAACAAAACACACACAAAAAACAACAACAAAAAAACCCCACCATTTTTTAAGTCTATTTTTCACTACTTTTTTTTTGCTACTTTCTTAATATTTAATAACAACCACCACCATATTAATCATATACAGAGAGACTGTTCTGAACTTTAGGAAAAGTGGGGGGTTTTGGTTCTCATGCTCCAAGCTTCTTAGTTTCTTTGTCTTCCTTCTCTAAAACATTCTGTGTCTGAGTCTCACACTCCATTTTGTAACACAAGAAAGTTCTGTCTTATGGAATTTCCAAGAGAAAGACATATATTATTTACATCTGTAGCTACCATAAGAAATGCCTTTTTTTTTAGTATCTTTTTCTTCAGTATTTTCAGTGCAAAGTTTCATGAATAAGCACATGCTACGAAAAAGACCCCTACCAGGAAATACCACAAGAAAGCAAGAAGGTCTTTTCATGTTAACTAACTGTTAAGCATGTTTAGTCCAAAAAAGAAAAAGCCCACAGGAATGCTTTTTGTTGTGGCATTCATTAAGAACAAAGGCATAAGCCAGTCTCTTCGGCAGCCCGTTTTGACAGATTTGAAACCCATGCAGTTTCATTAACCCTACCTCTTGCGAATTCACCCACTGTAGTAACACATACTGCAGTTATAGACTATCCATCACAATTATGATATGTTTAAAACTGGGTCACAATTCCCTTAGATTAACAGGTTCCTTTATATTGCAAAGTGTTCCAAAGTACAAAATGGGAAGTACCACTGCAAGTGGATTTGTTCTAAAGTGTTTTTAAATAGAGGCTTTAATTGCTCTTCCTACTTTATCTAATCACCACCAGAATTACTGAATCCCGACACATTTGATGATGTTAAGAAGCCCTCTGGTAATGAACCTGGGTAATGTTTCATCTAAGTCAGAAAGCTTGTCAAAGAGTAGTATATTTGACCATTAATTTAACTACGGGGCAGTTAAAATATTTTAATCTTTCCAAATGTGCATGTCTAAAATAAACACTGTGAAAGTACACTCATATATGCAGGAGTGAACTGCTTAGTAAAAGTGTCTGTTATTAATTTCTACAGTGGTACTGAAACAGTGATACTGTTAAAATAAATTTGCCTAGCTACTGACTGAACACCAAAAACAAGTAGGCTGCAAACTACACGCACAGGTGTCAAAAGTAGAAAAAGTGGTAGTGAATAACCTGATGTGCTATTGCTTTGTTCAATAAGGGCCAAGTTGAACTGAAAACCTTTGGCTGCCCTAAACTACATGACATCACTTAAGTTATGCCAGTGGCTATGTAGGCTCAAGCCCTAAATACTGTAAAATGGTAATTCCATCTCACAAAACAAGAAGTACTGCCTGCTCAGAATTGTAGGGAAGGAGAATACTGGGTCTCCAGTATGTATATAATATAGATAGGCCTATACATATGTGGCCTAAATTTAAGTCATTGTATCTACAATCTCCCATGGGCTCAGCACATTTTAAGGTCTAGATAAGAGCCAATAGGCAATGTAAAGCACAGGGACAAACTGAAATTTAAACTGTGTGAATGTAGACACTATCAAAAACAGGTGATATTTTTATCTTCTTTTTTCACCTGTGTAATAGAAACATTTTCTATAGCTTGCTGTTTGACATTAATTGATAACATGTATGAGAAAGCCTACTCCATCTGTTTGAGAGTCCCCTTACTATTTGTCCCAGAGGTAAGAAGTGAAAGCTACAGCATTTACTCATTATGGTTGCAGTGACTGGAGCACGGGAAAGTGTAAACCATAGATTTAAGAACAGACTCCAATAAAGAGATATACTGGATTTAAAATACAATATGGCTTAATTCTAACACTGTTGAGTAAAAGACTTTTTTTACCATGAGACAAATAAACAGAAATATATACAGGCACAAAACCAGTCCATTTTGAAACATATGTCAAGTATTTTCTTAAGCTTCCAAACCCTGTAAATTTCAAAGTCTGCTTGAGGAAAAATAAAATTTACCACATGGCATTTTTGCATAGTAAATTTGTAACTGAGATGCTTTTCTCAGAACACAATTGTTTAAATTTTATGCCTGTATAGTTGATCCTGAGAAACTTAAGGAATACTTGAACTTGCTTCTGGAAAGGGCCAGTCCAGGTCTATATAAGAACAATTTATTGTGAACAGGTAGTGTGGCTTGGTTTTGTCTTTTTTTGCAAAACAGCAGCAAGCAGATTCTTGTTTCAAATAAAATATTAATTATTTACAGACTTTTGCTGAATAAGTAACCAGATCTCGGACTATACTAATGAATATTTGCTTCGGTACTTGCTCCTGGTTATTGCTGTGTACCTGGATAAATTTTTGAAATAGGAAACGAGGACAGATCCCCAAAACCCCAAATGTGTGGTAGCTTGTTTTTGCTTAGAAATCAGCCTGGAAAGTAACAAGTGTTAAGCAAGAAGTAACCAAAAGAGATTTTCTGTCTGGTACAGAAATACCCCTTGTCCTGTATGAAAGTCTGGATTCAAATGAAGCAAAATAGAGTTGCAGCAGAAGACCATATGTCAGTCCCTGAGGAGAACTTCAGTGAGACTTGGAGGCTGCAAAGACCACAAAGAACTTAATGGCATTGCTGTTTGTATGAGCAAAAAGCAATTTGAGTGGGACCAAAAATATAATGAAAACATAATCACAAAAAAACTTTAATGAGTGTATGACTATTTGATCAAATCCTATAAAAATGAAACGGCATCATCTGCCAACTTCTCTCTGGCAAATCACTTGATGTGAAGACAACAGCCTGAAGTAGAATTACGAACCTGAACTGTCATACTGGCACATCGCAACAACACTACACTAACGTTATGAATAATGCCTTCCAAGTCACAACACAAAATGCATAGTCCCTAAAAAAGGGCAATAACTTACTCTTTAAATCCTTTGACTGTTAAAAAAAAAAAAAAAAAAAGTGTCTGTATGCTGCACTGTAGCTATTAAAATCATTCAGTATTTATCTGCGTTGCCTCTCATGTCTATGTGGTGTTTCCTTAACATGTCATTTTCATTTTAGTTTAAACATTACTTTTCTTTTAAACACTATTTCTATGACAGTACATATTTCTAAGTGCTGGCTGAGCCACTTAAAGCACCAGTAGATGATTGATTCCCATCATCATGGGACTCAACCTAAATACATTTGGCGTTTAAATAGGAACTAGCCATTGACTCTGCAATCCCTTGTGCCACACTTGTCCTGCAAAAGGCTAACGACAAAGGCTAGTACAGGGCTTGTCAGGGCCCCCCCGCCCTATCCTCTGTCCGCACAGGCAGTGACTGTAAATGTCTGTGACTTCAGGCGAGTTCCTGTTGTGACATTACTGTGCACATTCCCAGAGGGAGCTCTGAGACAGGACTCTTGCGTTCATGTTTTAAGACAGAGAATTCAGTTGAACTTCCACAGGCACAGGCTGCCCAAGACAAAATGACTGGCTGCTACATGGACAGAAAGGCAAAGGACACAAACATACTACAGTATGTTTGGTCACAGATTAAGGCCATTTACACCAGGGACTGAACAAAACAACTGAAACAAGAGATATATGTGGTGAGGCTTCATTGCTCAGGTAAATGCAGTGATTCTGTATGTCAAAACCTGCCAAGGACTTTTATTTTCTTTTTTATTATAAAAACAGAGCTGGGATGCTTTAGGAACGCAACTACTGTATGTAAGCAAGGACTAAACATGGTAATTTTACAGAATTAATGAAATCTCAGTATACAAACACTTAAGATTAAAAACAAAACAGAACACCACCTAGCTAATGAATGACAGAAAAAACAAACACCTCAACCAAGCACCCCTCTAGTACCCCACTGTGTGGAAATACCGATGTGTTAAAAAAGCACCCCTGATCCTGTAAGCATTTACACACATATTTATATTTTACATATAAGAATTCGAAGGAAAAAATCCTTCTTGTTAAAGATGCAAGCACGTATGGCTAGCAATGATTTTCATGATCATTTGATATTTGTTTGTTACTACGATTCATATCAATATCTGCCTTGAATTATGACTCACTATTTAGCAAAATTCCATTTTATTTCCCTATAGAACAGAAAGGCTGATGAGAAATTACTTAGAAGACCGTCTCCCTCGGTAACCAACTCCAGACAGCTTGTGTGACATTTCCCTGGGAATGCAAAGGAAAAACTGAAAAAGAGAGGAAATGCACTTGGGGCCTCTCCTCCAAGCTATGAGTGAATGAAGCCCTGTTTGTGGTTCTTCTGCAGGCTTGGAATATGGTAAAGTTGTGGGATTAGCAGAAATCAGACATTCCTGTCTCAGAAATGAAAATGTTACTTAGTATAATATATTCAGAAGAAGACGCAAGTAGAAAAACTTTTAAAAAATACCATTCCGTAATTTAAAGCTGTCTGGTGTGGGTCTAAATATACAGTTCTGGTAATTTTCAAAGAATGTCAGCAAGGGTATTTACCATGGGCACATCTGCATAAGATTATACACAGACAGAACATCTTTCTTAACTAAAAAAAAAAAAAAAAAGAAAAAAGAAAAAAGAAAAAAGAAAAGTGTTATTATTGTCATTTAGATATATTTTTTTCCATATTAAATGAATGTAACAAAATAGTTGTGAAAGCTCAATAAACATGCACACTTTTGATACAAAAGAAAAAATTAATTTCTGAATTAATATAGTAACATAAGCCCGTGGAAGAAAAAGTATCGCTTTGGAGACTGTTTTCCGAAGGACAATCAGCAAGTCATTACTTTTAAACCTCCAGAAAGTACTGTTAATATCGTATACAAGCCAATACTGAATGGCGTAAATGACACTACAGAGAACAAATAGTAGCATAAAAAGCCAGCATTTACCAATTAGTCAGTCTACATAAAAGCCTACACTGTGATATGGCAATTACAGAAGAAGTACTTACTACAAGGCATGTAAGAGGGATAAAACCAAATGAAAATGCAGTGCTAGAAAGTATGAGAAAATCATTTTAATATGTACACCTACAGAGAGTAAAATATACACCAGAAGTATATAATCAAACACTGTTTGCTTGAGACAACATACTGAACACACCAAGAAAGAAGAAAAACAGGAACTAGTATATGTAATCTGACTATGTAAAAAACATAATAACTACTGTTTTTGAGATTTGCTGTTATTACCTCTAATTTGCTAGCCAGACTGTCTTTTCTCTAACACATTCAGTATGTGACACTACTCTGGAAGTATGCAGTATTGCAAATCCTTTTAATGGACTTCTTGGAAGTTTCTTATATAACGAAACCAGAAACAGGGAACTTGAATTTTAATTAATATAGCATAGGTGTCATATCTTTCCCACAGATTCAGGCACTGGTAGGAAATTCAAGATGACATCTGTTTGAGTTTGATTCTTTTCAGTTCAAGCTCTGTACCACTGAAAATATTTGGGTCACAGAAATATTTTTTTTCAGAGTAGCAAAGAATTTCATTAAAAAAATTAGTTTTAAAATCTTCTAAGCATTTTCAGCTAAGAGAAAACATGTTTTGGCCATGGCTTTCAGCAAGCTAAGCCATTTTGAATTCTGCAAGCCTGGTATGTCATTGCAAAGACACATCAGATTTGATTAGGTTGTCGTGTTGCATCCCTCAGCAGTTCATTGACAGACTGCAGGCTCTTGATCCAGCATTTATGCTTCTTTCTAAGTTTCTCTTTGAAAGCTCCAGGGTCAAACAACTGTGGGTACTGACAGCATTTATTTTCTTGTGAATAAGCCCTTCACTATTTAACTGACTCTCAGACCTTATCTTGTGGAAGACACAGGACATGAACAGCCAGCACATCAGTGCCACACAATATTCATATTATTCGGTTCTGCCAGGATTTGGTTACATCAATTCTGGATACACAAAGACTGACATTATCAAACATTGAGGGTGAACTCCCACATCTCAGTTAAACCTGTAGTGTAAGAAATTCCTTTAGGTAAGGATTTTCAATTCTATTTAAACCATTAAATGGTATCTACAGAAATCAACCCTTCAATATGCCTGTGTAGCCTATTTTAAATACTTTTGAAGTTGCAGTCAGTTTACTGACAATTAATTTTCAGATGCCTTCATATTAAGCCAGTAAGGATCATCTAAACATCCACACTGATCTCTGCCTAAGAGAAATCACCCTTAATGAACTGTGAGCATGCAGGTTCTCTTACCCTGTGCCATTTGAGTTCTATCAAATAAAAGCAACACATCTAGATATCCAAATTAATTTCAATATAGTCAAGACACTGAGTCAAAATGTTGCATGGGCCAGGCACAGGTAAGACTATTTTAGCCATGGCCCAAATGCAAGCATATTATAAAGACACAGTTTAGCTCAAGCTAATGTCTCAGAGGTTGTTCAGCACAAATTAAGGACTGATACATTCCCTATGTTTCTTTTTTTTGGGGGAATGTAGCTGATGTAACTATATCTAGATTATTTGCAAGCTCATTTCCATAGGAAAATGACCTGTACACCTCCCAAAGATCTTTCCATCGCAATATGCAGGAATAAAGATGTCAAACTTCTCCAGCTTTTCCTCAGATTTTGAGGCCATTGAATGAGTGTGGAACCCTCACCCAAACTATCGATTAGTAACAGTTCCTAGGGAGATTACTCTTCAAAGGCACTTCGAGCATTTTCCTAATGTTCCTGAGTTTTAATCAGAATCTAAGAGTATGAATGCAGCTCTTACGCCCCTACTATATGGCCTTAATGTGTGCCACTTTTTTAGCTAAGCAACATTATCACACTAATGTTAGTATTTACCTTTACCTAACAGGATATTGTTTAGTTTCTGTTATTATCACTGCCTGAATTTTTTTAAACAATTTTGCCAAAATTAAGCTTCAATTTAAAAAAATCTTTTAAAATGCATTACTTCCCTAGTTCTTCTAAATGTAATAGTCAACCAAGTTATTTTTACCTTACCTTTTGATATTCTTTTAAAAAAAATTCTAATAGTTTTCATTATGTATTGTATCAATTTGAAGCCCACAGTATTTTGTGTTAGTAATCAAATGGTATCCCAGATAAAGTTAACTTTATTTATAAAGAAAAAGTACTTTTGGTCAAACACCATAACTGAATTAAATTCATCACCATAAATAAATGTTTGGAATGAGCCTTATAATCTCTGCTCATTCCAACAAAAATATTTCATTCAGCTACAAGATGACATGTAGCTATTATAAAACTGCCATTCTCAAAGAACCAAAAGCCTACTTAAATATCATTTCTTAACAGTATGTTTTGTAGAACTTAGCTATTAGTCCTATTTCACCAGTATCTTTAGTATCCTTGTGGAACCAACATGTTCTGCTTGCTCTCCTCTTAACTACACTTCCTACTTTCATTATCCTTGAGTTCAACACTTACAAAAAACAATAAGAAAAATGTTGCAATAACATAAGTAGCATGGCAAAGGAACTGCCTAGGTCTGTCTCCCTGTAGTCACATCATCTAACCCCTTCCATAAAATTCCTCTCTTGCTTCTTGAAAGCAGTTAGATTTCTTACCCCCACTGCTGTACTTTAGCCTATTTCTTACAGATCTGACTGTTAAAAACCTCTTACTTTCCACCTGCTCACGGCGTGTTCATGTATGTTAGTTCTTCTGCCAATAGCAGTTTATGAATAGATGAATAGCAATTCATCTTTAAAATGTCTTTTCTGTCCATAGCTTTATAGGTCTTTCCACATAAATGTACTCCTTATCTTCACCTCTACTGCTGGCTGATGGTCAAGGTGCAGCTTACACTGGCAACTTGCTGTTACACTGTCAGTAAATTGCATCAATTGGTCACTCACCAATTACTCTGAGGTCGAAAAGTTACAATAGACCCAGAAAAAGGAAGTTACCTCATTCCCAGTGCCAGAACTGACCCACAGAGGTAGGATCCAGTCATGTCCCTCATACATTTTTATCCCTACACAGAAATTGTCCTCGTCCTTTACCACCAGCAGGAAACAAACAAAGATGTGCTCATGCAGCGTAATTTGCTTCTCAATAGTCAAACTCCTTATATTTTTCCACCCCCTGTGTTCTGCAATATTTTTAGCTGTTCATTGGCACAACATTAAGCCAACTGGAAAAAGAAAAAAGGCCCAAAGCATATTTGTTCCAAAGATGATAACCTGTAGATAACTTCCAAAATACGTTACTATTCAGTTAGTTGAAAGTGTCTGTCCATGTTCATTTTGTGTGAACTGCAATGTTTTTTTTCTAAATTTTTTATAAACTAGATGACAATTTCATACCTTAGGGTGAAAATACAAATGTTCAGGACATACATGGGCCACAGGGTTCTGCCAGACTTCAGCACTACTGCAGAATTTTTTACAATTTTTAAGAAATTAAATTATTTTCATTTTCAGAGCAATTCATCAATTCAAAACTGGTTCCCAACACTAAGCCCTTGGACAACTCTGAGCTCATCTAAAGTTTGAGTACTAAATGAGATTGGAAGTGGAGTTGTATCTTAACTCCAGAAACTATTTAGAAGTCTCTTTTGGACTTCTTACCTAAGTTCTAAACTGCTTAATACAGACCAAATTAATAAAAGGTGGTGTGGGGACGGGGGAAGAAAGGACAAGTAGGATACAGGTTTGAACCTATTTACAGTCTTGGTAATACCCATTCCTTCTGCTGGAATTTTGGGGCTCAGTGTGTCTTCTTACAATGTCAATTTAATTAAGCAAACCATCCAATTAGGATACATTCAGCTAGAATATAACCTCTAGTTTTGTATTTTTAGAAATAAATAAGGGTCTCTCATATGGTTTGCTCCAACTTTTTTCTATATGGACTACGACAACATAGTTAGTTCTGAACTTTTGAATGCAGGGAGTCTGAATATATTTGAATTGATGTCAGAGAAAATGGCTTGGAATTGTGAATTCATTTGTGTAAAACACTGGTTTCTCTCTGACATGCATTTCTATTGCCATTAGTAAGTATTTCACAGTACTCACTATAATCTGGGTTCTTATCCTTCCAGTCTCCATACACTATGGCAATATAAATTAAAAAAAATCACAGTTAAAGATTTTGAAGGTCAAAACATTTAGCATCCACTGACGGGAATGAAATTAACCTTAGAAATCACTTTTTGCAGGTGTCTCTGTGTGTGTGTGTGTGTATATACACATATATGTGTATATATGTGTGGAGAGAGATATGTATGTATATATGTATATCTGTGTATGCATGTGTGTGCATACATATACATTGCCAAGAATAAATACTGAGCTGGTAGGTCGCATGTCTCAGATCCCTTGTACTTTATGCAATGCAATGATAGCATCTGAAATACTTAGTGCTTTGCAAGTCCTGACAAATAACAAGCAAGCATGTTTTCTTCCTGCTTCATTAGAGACACTAGTAGTTAATGTTTATAGAATATCAATAATGCAGTTTGCAGTTCTGCATAATTAAAGACACCCTATGTTAATAAAATAACTTGGAAAGAGAACACAAAATGCAAGACATAAATCCTCTTATGCCTTTGGCCTAATCTTAGACAAGTTTAATTACAATGATGTTGCTGTACAGTATGCTAGAAAAAATATTTTTTGTCACTTAAACCTATCAAAGTATACACCCATTTATGACATTTGTGAGGAAGAGTAAACAATATAATGGGCCACAAGTGGATACTTACACTTTATGGATTACTAGAATACACATTTGCAGCAGAACCTCATGGAAACAGAAGCAGCTTTCTGATGCAAAGAGCTACAATCCATTATTTTAAGGATTTTCTGATAAATGAAAGAAGCCAGGAAATTCAGACACAGAAGTAAAATGCCATCTTTATGCTGCCTTTGACACTGATGCCTACATGGAGAGAAATCTTTTTGTGAGTCTTAAGCAGAACTTTCTATTGACTTCAGAACAAAAATCTGTGTCCAGTGACTGGATCTGTCCCACGAAAAATGAAATAAAACAAGTTTCTGAGATTCCTCAGTAATTATAATCTTCAATATCTTGGTATCATGTTTTGTTGTTCCCTTGAGACACAACTATTTTATTGAAGTTGACTATTACTACAGACAATAATTTAATGTAGCTTTCCAGATCATTAATTTAATTTGAGTTGGGCAGTTCACTGTTGGTTTGAGGTTTTTTTTCAGGGAGGGGGAAAAGCAGAAGAATGGAGATGGTTTCTGCTCTCACCCTACTTCTGCTTCTCTTAAAAGGAAGGAAAATAATCTCAACGAATAGTGCACCTGAAAGCCAGTACTTATGGGCTACACTTTGTTCATGTAGAGCTCAGGCTACAGCCTCCATAAGTCACTAAAAAATAATCAATCTTTACTGAGAAAGTGTCCCAGCTCCAAGTCACACAATGCAATATGATGATGATAATAAACAAAGGTAAGTGCTGTAGTAATGTCATAATCCCTCACAAGCACCACCATCAAAGAGACAAATAACAGAAAATATCAAAATAAAGAAAAGTGAGATGAAGGAAGTAACTATGCAGATGGGGGAAGAAATTCGGAAAAAAAATCATGAACAAAAATAAGTGGTTCTTTCTACTCATAAGTAGTTGAAAGAAATTTACTGAAGAAATAAAAGCAAGCTGTCTTTTGATAACATGCTCTCATAACCCTCAAATTGTACAATAAGTTGTCTATACAGGCCTGTGTTCCTGTAATTTATGTCCTCATTCTCACTTGCCTAATTTCCTTTTACTGTTTGTTACATTCATTTGTTATATTTGTATTAAGTTAGCCTTGATCCTACAACTGAATTTTTAAGTCCACCTGCCTGTTGCAGGCTCTAAAAGCCGGGCAGTGTGGTCTTGAGGAAAAACTGAAGTCTCCGGGACAGTTGTACAGTGTCTGACAAGAACCTTTGGGCTATACCATAATATGCACACAAGCAATGCCGATCAAGGCCCATGGGATGGGAGGGTGTGGTAGAACCTGACCAAAGAGCTTCCACAGAAGACAGTGAGGGTTAAACCATTTTGTTTGGTTTTTTTGTCTGAATAACCTGTAATGGTTCAACCCCATTGATCCACAGAAGTAAAACCTTGAAGGAACGGAAAAGTAGGTATATAAAATTCGCTCCACTAACTTTGGCAAAATGTCACCCTTGCAAGGCTTAAGGATTTAAAACAAAGCCTGCTTAACAAAGGCAGTGCATAGAAGTGTGAATTAAGTGGAAACACACTGAAAAAAATAAAGAATTAATGAATGAGAAATATGTAGTAGATAGAACTCCATTCTGTCATAAAAGTTTTTGCAACAGTGTGGATCCTAGCTCTCCTTATAGGTGTGGGTAGATCTAGGAGAGTAACAGAATTTTTGTATTTGGGATAATATGCAAATTGAAGAAGAGGTAGAGATGACGGAATTGCTGTTTCAGGTCAATGCGAAATTGCATCTTCTGCCAAACAAAAGGGTTTGGATCAGTCTGTCTATCTAACTTGAAACAACTGGAGATTAGATCAATGTTTCTTAGCAGTCAGTTTAAACAGCAGGCATTTTTCCTCTTAAATGTAGGTCCATTTTGAAAAGGTATTACTTTTAGAAAAAAAAATCTGTATCTTAATCTGAAAAATTTTAATACAATATTTTTCCAATTTCCCCATTTGTAATTTCCTGAAACTACACATGAATTTGGGTCAGATTTAATACTAGTTTTATTTCCCTAAGACTCCATTTTCATTTTCTTTTCTACAATTTAATACCTGCTGAGGAAGAAAATTCACTTAACCATACTTATGAACAGGCAATGAAGTTCTGCCTTCCAACATTAACTCTGCCTTCCTTGTCTGCATACTACTGATCGATTTCTTTGCTTTTCACAAAGACACACAAACATGACAGAATATAAAATTCAGATTAGTTAACCTTCTATACCACAGGTAGTTGTACAAACCTCTCTCGGGTGCTTTCTCATTATAACCAAGCTGAAGTGATCAGAGGTTTGAGTGAGAAAAGCAGGCTGTAATTTGGGCTGCTGCTCCTTGCAGCTTTAGTCCAACCTTATCCATGGCTTCAAAAGCTACTTCTGTACTATCTCCAGCTCCATCCCAGAGCTCTGTCTCCAACAATTACACTGCTTCACCTTAGGTGGGTTCATCTAAAAACTCACTCTGTGTACTGAGTCTTCAAGCTGGATGCAGAGTATATAAAATCCTTAGTCTGTTCCAGGAAGGAAAAGAATACACAGCAATTAATGCTAAACTTTTACTTTCACATTCAGTGAGAATTTAGTATAATGCCTTTTCCCCTTCCTACAATTTGTCTATATTGCTAGAAAGTTAGTAATATTTTTAGCAATCTGCCATGCAAATGACACAGGATGAATCTGTAAAACAGAAGTTAACTTGTTTATTGGGATTTCTTTATTTCTTTCCTAAGCCTTCCCTGAATGAATATGGGTAAGCAGTTTCTATATGCTAGTGCTTTCTTGGTTTTTATCTTACAACATAACCTCCTATCAAATACAAATCATGGTAATGTCCATTAGTGCAGCAAGAAATTTTCAAGGATGACTCTAAGGCATTTATATGAGTTACTGAAAATAAACCATATGATGCAAGCCTTTTGGGCTATTTACATGAAAAGAAGACTTACATAGAGGAGTTAAGTTCACAAACAGATGATAATGAGCAACAGAAAGTAGAAGGTTTTTTGTTGGAAAAATGGATAATACCCAGAGTATATACTCTCATTAACATGCTTTTATATTACAAAGCTTAGTTCTTTTATATCCTTGAAGCAAAGCATATATGTTTACAAAACAGTACTCAAGGATTTATTGGTAAACGCACTTCTATGATCAGAGGCTGTGTACTGTCCCTATACTTCCATTGTTGAAATGACTGAAGAGAACATTACTTTTGAGCTAAATGTCCAAAGGAAAAAAAATATTTACTCAATTTGAGTAAAAAAATTTACTCAAATTTACTCAAATTTAGGTCAATGTTATAAAAAAAGACCAAGACTTTTTTGCATTTGATCTGAAACTGAGGAAGAGAAAACACTGCTAAGCCAGAAGCTGATGGTCTCTGTCAAATGTTTGTAACTCCACTTTTTTACAAATGAAGAAGCCCCAATAGCTGCTATAATGACCCAAATTCTATATTTTTCTGTATAATCACCAACCATTATAGACCTCAATGTTCATTCACTGAACCAGAGAAGCAATCTGATGCTTTGGTGATGTGGACTACAAAAGTATGTTCAGATAAAGTGTTGAAGAAAAAAGGAAGAGAGAAACTTTCTGTTATACAGGAAACCAGAGTGAAGAACAGAGATCTTCAGCAAATCACTTAACTCCACCCAGTGACCCAGTCTGTAAAGTACTGGTTTTTACCTGTTCTTTCATTTCGGAGTTTGTGAAGTGCTGTAACAGTGTAATATATTCTAAGATATAGCATAAGTGATTAATGAAATTACACTTACTGGCATGATAGAATTTATTTTACGTAGTTTTGTACCCCAAACATTTACTTTCTGTTGCTGGAACGCAATATTTATTATACTTCAGAGAGAGATGAAAAAGTGAAAACTGCTGGAGTTAATTCACTGAAGCAAAACATATCAAAGTATCTGAAAAACACATTAAACAGTGAAGTCTGGTCTTGCAAACTACAAAACGCTGAATGTTTCATGTGGGTCAAAGATAATCTAATGAAAGAAATATAACACTGGTGTAGAGATGGAACGATTCAGTCAACAATAAACATCACAGCAACTAACCAGTTCTACCCATCTCATTCTTTGTTTTCTTATTCTCTTTACTTCTTTCATCTCTCTATTTCACCCTCACAGCATTCCCTACATGCCATCCAGATATGTGTTTCTTACACAAGTGAGGTCTGTCTTTAGAGAAAACATTTGTGAAGGGCTCTAAGTCCGCAGATGTCAAAGCACTTTATAAAGGAAAGCAAGTATTATTAGTGTTCTGATCATGCAGAGGGGGGGAAATGAAGCAGGCAGAGGTTAACTGATCGAGTAAAAGCCACACAGCAAGCCACTTTCACTATCAATAACAGAATGACAGCATTGTGTAACCTAAGACAGTGACATCTGTAGGACTCCGCTTAATCACTTATACAGTCTCATTTCAACGTTGTAGATAGCAAAAGGGGAGCTCACCTGAGGAAAATTCTAATATTATTGTGGAGGTACAGACCTGCTTTGCAACATTCCCCCTACTGAGACAAACAGATGTCGTGCCCACCTCCCATGATGTGACACAAGCAATTTTGCCATTCCACAGCATCCGCCTAAACTCAATTGCATCTGGCCTTGTCTTAAGCTTTGCAAAAGAAAAAACTCAAAACCAGTGCTAATCACTCTTAGTGTCTGACTAATACTGATAATATTTGTCAAAGTGTTTCTGTGGTCATAAAATTCCTATGGGAAATATAACTATTTCCCAACACATATTAACTAAAAATTATTTGCTCACTTGAGGTTTCAATTGAATGAAATGATACCATGTTGTGGAAATGTCACATATTAAAAGGAGACATGCCTCCCCTTGATCGTATCTCTATTTTAAAGTTAAGTTTTACCAGTACTACAAGAAGCTTCTGAAATTAGAATACAATTTGTCATATTATAATCTAGTGTTTCAGGATTTTATCTCTATTACATCTCTCAGTAGTTTTTCCAGAGTGAAGTGCATTTGCATGGAACACACAGTGCCAGGGAATGCCTCTCTTCCTGACATTAGAAGTACTGGTAGCAGCGATGCTAAAAGTGAAATCAAGGAGAACTGCACTCTTGACAGGCAGAAGAAGTGAGTTTTTGAGTGTTTGAGCAGCCTTATTTTTTGCTCAAAGCATCTGTATAAATATAGGAAAGGATTAGGAAGTTACTTTTCCTTAAATTAAAATAAGAAAAAGACAGTCTAAAGTAGCCTGAACCAGTCTGATACTAAGCTATCGTATCAGCTATTTCTTTTTATTGAAGGAAAATTTCCAATTTAGCTCAACTGAACTAGGTACACTGTACTGAAAACAGTATGTTGCATAGCTCAAAACGCATACAATTGCACATAAAAAACAGTGGGAATGTTTCCATTACCATAGTGTTCTTTGTACCTCTCCAATAAAGTCTCATGCAACTAATACAACATTCTGTTCTAAAACCATCAGGATGAAAATGCAGACTTAGAATTCTGACCTAGAGATTTCTCAAGGGTGAACCCTCTTTTCATTTGAACACTGCACTACCTGAAAGCTTACCCCTATGATGGTCTAAATAATCAATGTTGCAATGTTTGGAACTCTGTCACAAATCTGTACGGTTCTTTGACAATTGTTGTTCTTCCCCATGCGTGGCATGTCAGGCTGATGAGGGAAGGCTTGTATACTGGGAAAAGATTTTAATTAGTTGCAAGATTAAAGTATTGTCATGAAACAGATGAATAATTCTCATGAGTCCTCAAGAGGCTTCCAAAGCAGCAGTGTCAAGCAGAAGCTTTCATATCTTCAGCGCTTCTGCTCAGTTTCCCAGAAAACATGACCCAGCAGTGCATCCTGCTTGCACTCACACCAGCCAGCACCCTGTGCAAACCATCCTGCAGGCTGCAAGGAGAATCTTAACCTGGACCTTTTCTCCATGCCTTATGGACAAGAAACAACACAGGATTTTTCATTTAAAGGTATAGTACACTTAAAACCACAAATCTGGTTACAAACAATACCCAGACATATTGTACTACAGTAATTTACTCTAGCTATATTGTAATAATTCCCAGAACAAGATTTTCAACATAAGCCTTTTTCTTTAACAGATGTATTTTTACTTTTTTTTTTTTTTACATCCACCTATTTTACATGTTTTATTATTGAATGCATACTTTAATGGATGCCAAAAGAAGACAGAAGAGCACTTAGTCCAAAGAAAATGAAGTCAGTCACAACAACTGTGTGACAGATGTGTGATGAGAAGGAAGGAGTCTTGGAAGTTGGATGGGAAACAGTGGAACTGGTAATTCACTATTTGATTTTTTTGTCAAGGAAAGAAGGTTGTCAAGCAGCTTCCTTCTAATATTTTTAGGCACAAGGAGAATAATATTAAATTCATAGCAAACACATTAATTAATCACTTTTTCCCTACCATAGATAAGCTTAACAAAATAAGTGGTACCAATGAAACCCGTATTTCATTTTCTTTCATTATCTCTCAGAAGGCCAGAGAAGCTCTTTGGTTGGCTGCTGTTGCTGAATCTGTCAGCTGTGCAATAGTTAACATGCTTGTGTTAGGCAGCACCCACTGCCATGAAAGGAGCAGCGCACAGTATCATTTTCTGGAAGCTACAGTTTCAAGCTCTCTGCAGATGCAGACAGAAATCAAGGCATCTGCTTAGGTTCATTTGACATTTTGAAGGTTATCTTTGTAACCATAAGGGCCAGAGGCTTAATTACTTTCACAATGAAAGCTTAGATTCTGAAGCACTATTATATGGCACATTCAAAATGAACTGTAATTATGTAGCAATTTCGGTGACTGCATAATCGCATTTTACATTGGTCCTTTACGAGATGTTAAATGCGTATGGAAGATTGTAGAAAAAAAATGGGTGGTGCATTTATGTGTAGATATGTGTGTGCCCTCCGCCAACACACATGAGAAATAGCACAGGACCGCAGATCTAAAGACAACGTTTTACAGTGCATACATGCAGGTATGCAGAGCTAAACTTGCAGATCAGGACATCTCTTGTGTATTTTAATGTGGAAGCTAAACTTGCTGTTATTGAAGCATTTCCTAGGGTATTTAACAGAAACTGCTTCTGAGACTCATTCTTCGGAAACCTAGCAAGGCTCAAGAGGACCAACTCCATGGCTGACCAAAGGAGCAGTTGGCCAACTTGTATACATCACTGTGAAGTCCGTCCACTAGATTTTTCCACAGTCCTCAAGTGTCCCTAAAATTTGCTCTATAATGGGACCCAAAGCATGTCAAATGGAGATAATAGAAAATTCCCTTTGAAAGCACACCTCTTATCCCAGCTAAAATGCTACTGTAGGTGTGCCCATGTAGATGCTAAATTGTCTGGGGCCAGTTTGAGGTCCTATGTCTACATAGCACTTAGTCTACTTCTTCAAAAGTACCATACTACAAGTAGGAAAAATATTAATAAGAGGAAAAGAGACCAGACTGGCTTTACAGTAAGGATAGTTGTATATAAAATTTACTAGGTGTTCAAATTTTTACAAGTTGCAATCTCCTGGCTGGAATTTGACTAATTCTTTAATTCTGTTACAATGTTAGCAGAACAATTATAATAGCACAAGAAAGCCATGTAAGAAGATCAAAGGAGGATCATATGTAAGATAAGATGGAAGGATTCTAAGGTTTTGTGTGCTCTGATCATTCACCAGTATTCATAAATCTTTTAACATTTTCCAGCTCCTTTTGATTTTGTGTATTAACTAATTTCAACAGGACATGTTGTAAACACTTCACAGGTGTTAGGAGCGCGCAGGAGGACTGAGCCTGAAGCATCTTCAGGGAGAGGAACATTCCCCCAGGATGTTCAGAGAGCAGGTGCAGAACTACCAGACTTCCTGGTGAAGCTGTAATACTACTTTGTTTGATCTTCAGCTTTGTTTATAGGAGTAATAGGATGCAAGAATTGAATACTAAAACTTACATTTCAGAGAGCACTCATTTTTCTGTTGTGGTCAAAGGTGGGCCTCAACAGGTAAACACAGGGTCAAAACACTTCAACTGACTACGTATTTGACCAGCTATGACATTAGTATTATTTAATATAGATACAATAATCTGTTTTGGGGGTTTGCTCTGTGACTTTGTTCTCAGTGCATGCTTTTCTTCAGACCTTTGACTTCAGTTAGCTTAAACATCCTGCTGGCTCTGGAGCTCAAATTTCCATTACTTCTGTCCATTTTTACTGCATCATATTTGTCCATCACCTTCCTCACCACTGGTTCAAGAGCCCACATTCCTCAACCAAGAGCAGAACTTAGTTTA
Source organism: Streptopelia decaocto (assembly GCF_964273445.1). Taxonomy (NCBI): domain Eukaryota; kingdom Metazoa; phylum Chordata; class Aves; order Columbiformes; family Columbidae; genus Streptopelia; species Streptopelia decaocto. Next base: position 27,560,521 of record NC_138659.1, on the reverse strand, counting down.
ACTTCTACATTTAAGTAAAATCAGTCACTTACAATTTCATATTGATTTTCCAGTAAGTACTGTATGGGATTCCTACGCAATCTCAGTCATACCCTTTAAAAGAGTCCCACATTCCCTCGTATGGTATAAAGCTGTGAGATGCCGAGTACCTCCTGCACAATGTTAGTTGTCTTCACAATGTTTTGAGGGAAGAAATTCTCTGTTATTCATGGGATTGGCATTAAACACTGTTTGTGTATTGCACACTTTGATGATCAAAGAGAAATACAACCTTTCTGGAGGAGGGGGCACTCCTCTTTTATTCATAGATTGCTCTATTAATGAGGTATGATTTTCTTCCTCATTGAATGAGAGCAATTCTGGACACTTGCTCTCATAGATCATGGAACCCACCACAGCAGTTTCTCAAACTATGGTTTGTTACCAGCAACAGCTAAAGAGAGGATGGAAAGTTTATCAGGAAAATTTGAAAAAAATCACAAGATTTCAGCTTGTCAAAAATGGTTCTAAACCATGCTTATTAACAATAAACACACTAAATGTGTGTTTTTAAAAAATCAAAAACAAACAGCTGACTTCTAATATACACTGGGATTATGGAATTTACCTCCTTCTATATGGTGGTGGAAGTGAGTGTTGTTGCTTTTCACGCTTCCACCCTAGAATAACTATAAGCCCTAATGTGACCTAAGAAATAATAAGAACAGGTAGAAGAATGTACTACTAATGGGAATGAGGAAATTCAGCATACAGGCTCTCTACCAAAACCAAGTTAATGCCTAAAATTAAATTTTGACAGGCTTCAAATAGGCTGTGTGTTTTAGTGATGCAACTGCATACTACTATGTTTCTATTCTGTAAACAAAAAGGCAGAGGAGACTTGTTATGTATTTTCTTTGCTCCACAAAATGCTATCCATTGTAACTCCACAACACCAGGAACTGGAGTAGATGACAAAATAGGAACCCTCTGTGATTCCCAGGTGATATACTGGTCATTTCTGTGGGTGGCAACCTAATCTAAGAAAACCTCTTTTGAACCTCTGCTCAATGAAACCTTGGAGATCAATGTTTAAAGACCACAATGATAAAGTATGATCTGATCACGTCAAGTAAATTCCCTGCACACACTAATGTAAGTAGAAAGAAAATAGAAATAGCAGGATGTGCTAGAGAAGACTCTACTTTAATTATGATGAATGTAATACATGGGAATCCTAAATTACTACTTTATTACAAACTTTAACACAACCTGCTGCCTGACTAGACAGTCTTCACACTGATGACTTTTCAGCCTTCAAGGAAACAATAAAACCCATTTCAAGAAAAATGTGCTAAGAAAGTAGCTTAAGATAAAATTCTAAAAATTGATTACTTACTTTAAGTAGAATATTAAATTATACTAGTTTAAGGGCTTGAGTTATGGCCTAAGGCACTCCTCTCAAATTACTTTAGAGGCAAGTTCTGTGATGAGCATCTTCTGGATTCCAGTAGGTTTTAGAACTCCTATCTAACAAGGTGTCATATGAGTATATGACAGCGACTGCATTACCAGCAGTTCAGATGGTTCAGTATGACAAGATGCAAATGAGAATGGGGAGGCAGCTGTACTAGTGGTGCAAAAATTCTTGTAAAACCTTTTAAAGGCAAGAGAAGTAGGTATCAATTAGCCTTTGAGAGGAACATATAGCACTGTTAGAGATCTAATGAAAGTACCAACTACTTAAAAAAGAGAGAACAGACCAATAAAACCAATTACCTATGCAGTAATAAGATAGAACTGATGTTGCTCTCATGAAGTTACAATCTTTTCCATCTAGCAATGCAGGTTTTTTTATCAGCACTAATGCCCGAACATTTGAAGAATATGATCTCTTCTGATATCCATCTGGAATATGAGATGAAGGAAAGCTGCCTTTGGGTGTAAGATGATCACTTTATCCTAGGATATCCAGTAGCAGTCATGGTCTTGAAAGGTAAATCATGAAGAACATTAAGCCCTGCTACTGAAATGGTTTTGTTCAGGCAGAAGATATCATGATAACATTGGCAACATCTTGTCTGGTCTTTCTCGTCAACCTAGAAATTGGAGGAACTGATATCAGCATGTAACAGAGGCAAGGGCCAGTGAATAAAGAAAGCTTCTGCTAATGCTTTTGGGACTTGAAGGAAAACTCAAAGCAGAAAAAACAGAGGGAAGAAGACGTTTCAACCTAGTGTGAAGTGTTGCACAATCTCCCACTTTTTCCATGACCCCCATTGGCTGCCTCCCTTTAAACAGGGGCTTTTCCCTGGAGACTTCAGGTTAATGGCAAAAAAGATCACAAGGAATGGCCTTCATTACTGCTGCAGTAACTTTCCCTACATAAGCCAGGTGTATTGCTCAACATCTGCAGGACTGCAAAAGGATCAAAAGGCAGAAATCTATACTACCTCTGACAATTAATGTATTAAATCATTATTGGTTTTGCATGTAAACAGGTACACTGAACTTCTTTGCAGCAGGATAAAGTTTTTCAAAAGGGCTTCCTAAAACTAAACTTACAGTCGAGGTAACAAAATTCAGGAATGTTTTCCAAGTAATGGCTTTTAATTCCTTGTAAAATTTAGAACTGAAACTGCCATTTTTGCAACTAGTTACTTAAGAGTTTCATTCTTGTAAATTCCATAGCATGCAGTCTATGGGGGTTTGGAGCAACTAAAACTTACCACCACCTGAAATAAAGCTTGAGTGCTTCACTTGAGTTTGCTGTGTATAAAGACCTTTTTTTTCTGAATTAACATTATGTATTTTTTTTTAATTAGTTAAAAGATCAGCAAACACACAGGGCACTCTGTCCAGTGACGCTGAACACCACAAACAACATACCTTTCTCTGAGGATACAAAATTGACTCATAAGGTGTCTCATTTACCACTATTCAGTGAACCAGAAACATTGGTTTGGTAACTGATGGATATTGACAATTTTACAAATGCCCATGACGATGTAGTTTCACAACAGCCGACATGTACACAGCATTACTCACTCACAGCAGCACGCTCCATAACCGCCCTTTGTCTCTGTTTCTGCTCCCCTCAGTGAGCTGTAAATCATGTCATTAAACAAGTGCTTCCAAAGCACAGTGATCTGTCATGATCCAGTGAAGATATCAGTTGTAATGTTGGCACTTAATCTGTCAGAGCTTGTGGTGATGCATTCTAGGGCAAGGATCACCACGTTTTGCTGCCCATAAGTATTCAATGACAGAAGTTAAATGATAATGTGATTTAATTCCTTAATCATGTGGATATATGCTACCATTGCAGGGATAATTCTGCAAAAAACAGGTTTGTTCTCAAACTTACTTTCCTCCTTCACCATGAAGCCTATTTATTGTCTTTTTAAAACGTAATTCCATCATTTCATATGTTCAGATTAGACTAAATATTTTATCACTGCAAGCAACACAGATTCATTAAAAATAGGAGTTTCTGGATTTATATTTCTATCATTATATGCAAGCTTGCAACCAGCAAATGCTCCAGATATTTTTCACACATAAACCTGGTGGTATGAGGACATTAGGCAATTCCCTTGAAACAAAGAAAACTCTACCAGCAGTCCTCTTCCAGGGATGTTTTTAACCATCTGATGTTCCTGCCCCTCACGCTCTGATGCAGAGGGGAGGGAAACTTGTCAAAATCATCAGTTCAGCTGAAGTTCCCATTTAAAAGGGAACCACATGGAGGATGAATTGGAAAAGAAGCATTGAAACCTCCTTGATTTTCATCTGCTGCTGCCCCATTAGCCTATACTACGTTTACCACCGTTATACTTTAAAACTGTGCTCTGAACATGAGACGTTCTGCTCTGAAACATGTGCAGCTATTTGTTTTCATGAGCCCTCTTGAAAGATAAAATAACTCACAGTATTTGCATTTATAAGCAATAACATACACACTTTGAAATAAGGTGCAGAAAAATTGTTTCTATTCAAATTGTAGTTGGTATAATGTTTAATTCTGTACTATAAGCCACTACAAGGTGTAAGAAAGACTACGTACCAAGTATAATAGGAAATCAGGGTTTGGGGGTGATATAAAAATTATGTAATCATATTAGATGAACTTGATTTCCAGAATCCTAGACCTGTATAATCTTAGGTGCTCTAGAATTGTAAATACTATATAGTGGCTAAAGACTATGGGATCCAGCTAGGATTAATCACTATAATAGGATATTCCTTTCAGATAACACCACAAAAATAAATTCTAATCAAAATGATTATAAAAGTATTTCGAATAAATATAACTACTAAAAATGAAAGGAAAAATAAGCATTCTAGACAGATCTTTTATGCTACGCATTAAAACTGCGTTAATGGAGAGCCCATTTTACCCTACAGAACAATTAAGTCACATTTTTTAACTAGCATCTTTTAAAATTTAGAGATGCACTAAATTAATTCTTTAGAGATGCTGAATCAACGTTTTTTTCAGGCATTCCTCTGGCAAAAGATGAATGTGTATTTTTTATGCTTGTTGCTGGAAATTCTCATTAAATTAATTTGGGCAAGGATACAAAGTCAGGATTATACTTCACTATGAACTTCCTGTAAACTCTTCATAAAGTCATTTGAACTTTAACTTCTATTTTCATTTTAAAGGATGATAATTCCCAGTCATTGGAATGTTTCGATAGATCTGAACTGTGCTTTCTAAGAAGCAGAAGTATTTTCACCCAGAATTTAATCTGTGATTGAAATGGCTTGTGGCCAGTGCTGAATTTGGCAAATATTTTTGATTAAAGGAAAAAATAATCTAATAATTAAAGCACCTTTATTTTTGCTATTTTTAAGATGAAGCACTTTAATTCCAAAATGAAGACTGAAAACGTTTACTTAACTTGAATTAAATCTGAGTATACAAATTTAAGCATCCAGAAGACAGCAAAAAATAAATTCAATAATTCATGTGAATCAAAATGAAATCCTGAAGTTCCTCCACAGAAGAAAAACTAAAATTACTTTTAAGGTGACCTCAAGCAAAATTATTTTCAATTTCTTAATTCAGCTATGAAAGTAAAGATTAACTATTTGTATTGTTTGAGTTTGGAGGCTTAGTTACTGATTTAAACTGTTTTTTAATTCCCACATGGTTATGTAATTTAGTGCAGGAGCTTTTTCAAGTCGTATTTTCAATTATCTAATTGTGTTCTATCAAAGTCAATCAAATTGAGAGAAGACAAAAGATCACAACTTCTTTTTCAGGTTCTAATTCCAGCCTCTCTTAGGGATTTTCCAGATGAACTTTTTAGCCCCAGTTCACTCCTTCAGGCAAAGGTCAATAATTATTCATAGTATTTTTTTTTTCAGAAGTGTTACAAACTATCTAAGCACATGGTTTTCACATTAACTCATCCAAGCAAACTGAATGTACAGTCTTCGCATTTTGAAACCTATCTACATATTTTTAAACCTTTTCTGCAAAGGTGAAAATATGACACACACTGTGGATGCTCACTACTGTCTGCTTTGGCACATATTTACTGAGGCCAACACCAGCCACACAACAGGAAAGCACCTACCCTGAGCAAGTCACCTTCATCTCCTCTGGGAGGAAAATGGAAAAAGTAAATGTCTTTGGGACAGCAGATAGGCCATAATGAAAGATCAGCTGAATAACCCTCTCAACCTGTCTTCCTCTCTCCATTGACCACAGATGATGTCTCGGTGACAAACTTTGATTAAGTGTTCCCTTTTGACAGCTAAATACAGGTAAGGTGAATCTAACCCTGAGCATCTGAATCACATCCATTGAGAATGGCAGTGGGGTTTGGAAAGGTAACTGCAGAAGTTAAAATGCAACTTCAAAGCAGTTGGCATTCTCCCGAACCTTGTATAGCGTTTCTGATTTTTTCATTCTGCCCATCCACAAATCAATAGTTATAATACATTTTAAAACATTTTAATAAATATTTCCAAGGCTGCATGGTTTTTATTATATAGAATCAAAGACACTTCACCATTAGAACAGTTCAGCTACATTGTAATTGCCACGGCCATAGATTTCTTTTCAACAAACAGGCCTTTGCTTTGTGTAAATCATTGGCATAGTGTATTTGAAATCTGCAACAAGCATCCACACATGCTGTTGATTTAGATAAAAGAAACCCACTGTCACAGCTTGGATGACTGCTAAGCAATACGTACCTCACGTGACGTTTTTTAATAGAAAGAGTGCTCCATTGTACACACACACAGAGCAGGTATAAAATTAGAGACAGACTGGGGCTGAAACACTAGACTGTAATCAGAGTTCACACAACTTCAGCCATCAAACCCCAACTTCAAGACCCCACAGTCTTCTCCAGTTCTCCATAGATTTACCCTGACAATCCATACTCAGTCATGACAGAATCTAAGCAGCGACTGCAAGAACTTGCGACACCAATGCCACTCCAGGATTTGATATATATTTTCATGCATATCAGTGAGCAGCACATCTGAACAAATCTCTGTGATTTTTACCCAGTTATTTATCTCTGATTTCTACACAAACTATTTTTACTTTATTTTGGATTAACTGTGTTCAGTTTTGGGCCCCTCTAAAACATTGAGGTACTTACAGAGAGTGCAGAGGAGGGCAACAAAGTTAGTGAGGGGCCTGGAGCACAAGTTTGATGAGGGGGCAGCTGAGGGACCTGGAGCTGTTTAGCCTGGAAGAGGCTGAGACCTTATCGCTCTCTACAACTACCTGAAAGGAGGTTGTAGCTTGAACAGTGTTAGTTTCTTCTCCCAAGTAGCAAGTGATAGGACAAGAGGAAATGGCCCCAAGTTGCACCAGGGGAGGTTTACATTAGATATTGTGAAAAAATTCTTCATGGAAAGGGTTGCGACACAGTGGAACACGCTGCCCAGGGAAATAGTGGACTCAGCATCCCTGGAGGGGTTTAAAAGGTGTTTAGGCGAGGTTCTTAGAGACACAGTTTAGTGCCAGAGTTAGGTTATGGTTGGACTTGATGATCCTGAGAGTCTCTTCCAACCAAAATGATTCTATGATTCTATGAAGTGCAGCCAGGCAGTATTAGAAGACTTATGTAAGAGCTTGTTCTGTGAGTCAGCAAAACTCTACAGATTCCTGTACAATGGAAGGAAACGTAAAGACTTAGTTGGAATAAACCAGACTAACTTTTGGCATTTTTAACTCAGATATGTCATGTCTTCTACAGAAATGCTTCTCTTGAATTCTGACTAGAAGGTCTGGTGCCATGCCTGACAGATGAGAACCATGGTGAAGCCCCAGACTGACTATTTTAATTGGGCTAGAGATGTGACAAGTGGATGGTAAGATATGTATATATAATTCACTTTCTACCTGTGTTAGACATAGCATGACATGAGATCTAAATCTGAGAGTTGAAAAGTATCTATTCATTTTGGAGTAAATGGCAAGATTTCTCTTTGTCATATAATAGCAAAGGACACAACTGAATTTCTCCAGTTCGTTCCATCATGATTCCCTCTGTCCAGGAAGGGTGAACAGACAAAATAACTATTCAGAGGGAATGTAGAAAAAACCCAACCATTAGCTCTCACTGTCATGTCTGGGGCAGCTCATAAGTGAAGACCTCATGAAATAAAAGTGTCCATAAGCAAAGTTTTTGCTTACAATATATCCATCTAATTAACAAAGGGAGGAACTTCTTGTTTGTTACTTAAACAAGTTCTGTAACATAAACATGAAATTAGAAAGAATACTGTTGTTAGGGGGTTTGATCTGCTTGAAAGTGATTTTTAAAGTCAAGTTTTAGACAAAAATCTGCCCTTCATTTCTTTCAGATGCAACCATTTGCTCCTCAGGATGCTATTGTCATTTCTTCCTGCCTCTGCCTTTCAGCTACCCAGTTGGGGTCTATCAAGTCCTGCAAATATGTCTCAGAGTATTTCATTCCATGTGCCAGGTTCTCTTAATGTCTCCTCAAAAATATTGAATAAACTGTACGTTTTCAGTCTGAAAATGGTTGTCTTTCCATTATCACACATCTGTGTTGTCCAGTCACCCATTCATGGTATTTACTCAGAGCTCACCTTGTTGCTAGTCCAAGGCTACATCTCCTGTGTTTTGACTGGCACAAAGATTCTGTAAACATTGTAGATGAATATCTGCCTTAATTCCACCTTGAGTATTCTGCCTCTTATCTGTGTCCAGTAGGTTAGTCTCATCTGGCCCTCTTTTACTCTGGGTAATTCGGGATTTTGGTCCTGTCTTCTAAGGGCACTGGCTCTTATTGTGAAATTGATTTCTTTTTTTTTTTCTACCCCACTGAGAATTTTGTATTTTACAGCACTTTTTTCTAGCCTTTTTCTTCTGTAGATTTTTTTTTTTTTAAGGACTCTTTTTTTCTCATTCTGTTCTTGAATTTGGTCTTATTACAGTTCTTTCAGTTCAGATCCCCTTACTTCTTTCCCAATTAGCTCGTAACGAAAACCCAAACAAACTAAACACCAAACAGAAAAATATCAGGAAATCCTAACTATGCAGTTTCCAATCTTAATCCAGCATGCCAACTGACTGTGGGTAAATGATACAAAAAGCAGTATATTTATATTAAAGTCTGATCTCACATAGCTTCATTCATCTCTTGAGGCTCATACAGCATTGGCTGCACAGCAGAATTTTCTTTAGGAACCTTCTCACTCAAGGACTATGGAACAGTATATGTTGGGATAGGGGATTATATTCCCACATGAAGCAAGGACTATAAAAATATTTAGGAACTAATCATCTGATGCACACCTGTGGACAGAAATTTCTGTCCCTGATGCACGTTCTTGTCTATTAGAACGCTTCTTTCTTAGTTAGCATATAAACAGAATGAAACTACATTAATTCTTTGAAAATGTAATATATATATTTTTTATGGTGTGGTACAACAGCTGACTTTGTTGTTGTTGTTGTTATATAAATGACCATTAGAAACTCAACCATTCCTTGTAAATGTGGTTCACCTGTGGGTTTTGTTTTGTACACAGTTATAATATTTATAATACCATTTTACTCTAACTGCTGATAGAGTACATCTAATTTTTTCTACTCTGAATTCCAGGATTCCGATTGATTATTTTGGGGAAGATAAAAGGTAAAGCTATATTTGGGGTCTCATTTTTCTTCTCAGTCATAGTTGTGTGCTAGCAAGTCCAATGAACTCTCCGTCTCCCTTGTGAAGATACAATCTGTTAAATACTCATTGCTCTGTCAGAGTCAACTAGCCCCCAAATTACCTGTGCTGTGTAATTTCCTCCTACTTTTTAAAGCACTGAGGTATTCTAACTCTTTTTAAACTTAGAAGTGATTGTCTAGGGAAATGGTGTCGTTTCTCTGCCACTAATGATATGATAAACAATGTGACCTTGGAAACATTTTTGTCAAGAGAGTGTTGGAGGTTAGTTCATGAATCCTTAAGATCCAAATGATTCTGATAAGCTTTTTCAACATTTATTGCTATTTCAGGTTGCTGTTGCAAGTGGGACATCCTAGTTTGTTATTCTGTCTTTTTATCTCTCACATGAATAAATTACATGGTTCTGCTTCTTATCACAGAAAACATTCCACTGATCATCTGGGGAACACAAAATATTTTTTTCAGTCTATAAATTATTCTTAAAGAAATCCTCAGAACTAGTGAGACAGTGAGTTGGTTTTGTTTTGGGTTTTGTGTGTGCCTTTTTTGACAGCATTTGTCTAAAATAATCACATGTGGTCTATCAAATTTTAGTTTTGTCATCAGAGCTGTCAGTCTTTCATAAAACATGATTTTAAAAACATATGCACACACACAATAAGCCCTTTGCAGTGTCTTGGCCAATGAGTGTGAATGACAAATATACCTGGCTGCTCTCCTATGGTGTTTTCTTACTATTCCTTGGCAGAGAAAGTGATTTCATGGTAGAAGGTTGGAAAATGACCTCTTGTAATGATGAAATTTGCATAAATAAATGCTGATTGCACAAAACGAGTAATGTGCAGTGAGTATCACCATGATAAGTTGTCTCCTACTGACACAGAGTCCAAGTTGGAAGTGTACAATTATGCAAATCAGACTAATGCCAGTTTCTCATTACTGTCATGGTGGTGGAGGCAAACACATATCCTCCATAGACAGCTTGATGCTGGGACAAAAGCCAAAACCTTTGGTTTTGCTGACATAGTAACTGAGTCAACAAAAATAGGATATAATAGTAATACATCAGAGGGATCCATATCGGGGCAGACCTGAAACTTAATGGACTGTGAATCTTTTGTCTGCAGAGCGGCCTTTCACTAGTATTGACCCATAGAACGTCTGCTTCCAATTTTACCGATTTTATAGAAATAGATTACAGAAGCAATTGCTTTTTGGAGCTGAAATGTCTGCAAAATAGTCTATTAGCTTTCCTTATAACAGATGATATGACTTTTATAAATACTTAAATAATGTCATATATGCCATGTTTAAAAACTTCCCAGAATAATTCACAGACTCCTTGTGGTTGCTTGATCTAATGTTTATGTGATGTCTCATTACAACACCACCGGGATTTTTCAAACAATGCCACGTTTCTTTTGCCATATTAAAAATATTCAGACAAGAGGGTTTTTTTTTTGTTGTTTTTTGGCGTCTTTTTTAAGGATCCGGCAGCAATTGCCATTAATATGAGGGACTGAAAAAGATGTTCATAGCTCCACTCAGAGTGGTGCTAACCCCCGGGAACATGTATGACATTGGTACTCTGCGTCCCTGAAGAAGAATCTCGTGCTACATCACTTCAATTTCTCAACCTTCTTATTCAAGCAATTACTACTTGTTTGCCCTCGTCTGCATATTTGCCTATACTGTTGTAGACTTCCACATACATGCTGGTATGCAATTCAGAAGTATCAAGAGAAGACTGAGCTGTCATTGTGAAATCAACCCTGCCTCCCTAGGCCACCCAATGCATACACAGCACCAGGACAGGAATTTGCCCCTCCAACAAAATTCTTCATTAAGGGTCATTTCAGAAATATGATTTTGCTAAAAAGACAAATTAAAAGATCCTCAACTTGAATAAAATTAAGAAAACAAACAAACAAACATAACAAACAAACAAAAAAACAACAAGACAAACAGATAAAGCAACTATTAAACAGAGAAAACTATAGCAACTATTAATAACATCAGCTGAAATACACTGTATTCTATGAGAGCAGGCTCCATGAGCTCTTCACCTTGGAATGCTGCAGAGTCACTTCAAACTACCCAGCATGTACACAAATTTGCCTTAAATTTCAGTTGCAGATAATCTCCTGGGACAGAGCAATTAACATCACTTGTATGAACTGACAGTTTAAACACTTCTGGAAGTCCTTCTGGGCTAAGAATTCTGTATTGCTATTACTAATACTGCTGTACTCATAGTACCGGTAATTGAAAAATCTCTCCCACATTATTTCAGGGTACCTGTACAGAGTGCCTTCTGTTACATGAAGAAACATAATAGACCCTTCCTTTTATACATCCTTCTTGCAAAAGCATTGCTGCCTCCAGGAGAGCATATTGGAAATACTGATGAAGCAAGAAGGCAGACACACCTCTGCATAGCTGCCTTTGGAGGCAAAGAAGATTCTCCAGGACATTATTATTAAAGAAACCAGTCAAGTGACAGAAGATGGGGGTACTTCCTTGCTGATAAAGTTTGGTTCCTTCTGAGATGCTCCTTAAATCAGAAAAGTTATACTTTGACCTTTAAAAATACTGTTGCTTTGGTAATATATCACATTGCATTTGATGACGGGTATTTAAGAAAAAAATGTCATGAAAGGACACCTCAGAAAAAAAAAAAAAAACAGCTCTTCTCTCATGCACAATCCTTCTTTGAACTCACTCCAAATGAACACTGTGCTGTATTATCCAAACAAATTCCTAAGTACATTTTTTTCCAGAGCACAGTATTTTCAGCAAGAATATTCAGCATACATTTATTGTTATATTACTGATGCTTTTTTTCATGGTTACAATTCCAGGAAAGCACAGCCATAAATGAAAAGAAAACATAAACATCCAGTTCCTCAGCTTTTCTTTGGCTGCGTGTCCACAAACAGTTTAATAAGGTTCATCACAAACTGGGAGGTAAAATACAAGGGAAAAAGTCCAAAGCAAAAATTAGTGACAAACCTGTGAAAAACTGGAAACTTGGTTTGATGAGGTTTAATACTATATTCATCAGCACAAGAATGTTATCGCAGTGGGTGTGTATCTGTGGTCACTGTTAATCACTTTTCTAACTGTTGCCAGTTTCAAGAAACTGACAAAGAATCTCCAAGAGATTTTCTAAATGTTTCATGAAGCCAGGTTGTTAAGCAAAGAAAAGTAGTCCTGTGAAGGAACCAATATTAAAGGAAACCTTCATATACATCCTAATTTCAGGAAAAACTTCAAAATTGGGCCTACTCTTGTTTGACCCTAATGACAATCCAAAGGCTCTTGGAGAACAGGCTCCACGGGCTGCAGTTGCAATCCTGGGCAGGTGCAGTCCATGGTGCACCCAGAGACCTGCTCCTGCCCACAGTGGAGCTTTCCGTCCTATCCAGCACAGAAAGTGGCCCCGGGGTATTTCCTTATTTGGCTGGACAGGCTCATAATAGAGATTTTATTATGGCAATTTCCACCAGTTCTCGGATGTTTTGAAGTCTTGTCACAGAACCGATACTCCTGTCAGTTTAAAACTGGCAAGTTTCACCCTGGCTTATAATAAAGTTTATAATAGACCAGGCATACTGTGATTTTTCTATTGTTAGGATATGGACATATCAGTACACCCATCTACTGCCTCTTTCCCACAGCAAACAACTTCTGCTCTCACTTTTCAAACCTGTTTTCCTCAATTCAATGATGTTGAATGGCCAAGAGGTTCTCAAAATAAAAATGTTCAGGCATGGATTGATTGGAGGGAAACTAAAAGGAAACTTGGCTTTACTTAACAGGAAAGTAGCATTTGTGAGGCTTCTGGTGGATAGCATACCCCTTCTATCCTGAAAAAAATGCTGTCTGGCATCTCAAGCTTATAATAGACATGTACGGCTAACTGACTTTTATCTTGCTTGTGTCATATTGATCTATCAGTGAATCCATAATAAAAGATAGCAGGCTGAAACAGTAAAAAGTAAGAGCCATTGAGATGGATAGCCTCAGCTAAAATGTAGTTTCATTGGGACACTTAGTGCAAAGAACTGTAGATTCATGTCAGGCAGGACATAAGTATCCCCTTCAAAGCTTACTGTTCCAAACACCCAGTGCACAGATGACCTGCCTTCAGAATATATGTTTCTATATTGATTTTCACAGTTTCAGAAAAACAGGAAAAGCCAAGTGAAAGTTTCTTTGCAGAACACTAAAAGTAATTTTCCTTCTTCTTTTGATTCCATCTCTGTATTTTGCTTTATGGTTCACAGTACAAGTGCTTATTTTAAAAATTCATTCTCAGCTCAGAAAGAAAGCACAGGGTTGAAGATCTTTAGGAGTGCAGAGAAAGAAATGAGCCACAAAATGAAATGAAACAAAACAAAAATACATTAGGATTTAGTGGTAAGTCATTACACAACAAGTTTGTATTTTAAACACAGACACGCTGGTTCTGGTAGCTTATAATATTATAAATCTAGAAGCAATATGAAGAGGAAAATATGTTATGAAGATCCTCTTATTACAAACATGATAACATCGATTTGTTGTGGTTTATCCTCCCAGTAACCAACAAGCTCCTCGAGCCTACCTAAAATAGTCTTCTTGTGCATAATAAAACCATTATTTTAAGATTTTCCAGGGTTGTGACCAAGGGCTTTACTTAAGTGATATAAATGCAAACACCCTTCTCCTGCAGCATTATGCTTATGGGGAAACATCTGTTTTGAACACTTAATTTTCCTTCTCTCTTTAAAAATGGAAATTATGATAAAGGAAAGGACATGGCAGTTACTCACTGCCTACATACATCAAAGCGTTCTGTCTCTCTGTGCCTCTCTGCAATGAAGTCTGTGAAGCTCTGTGTTGGACAGAGGCACTCAAGTCATGCGACTTGGGAATTAAATCTGAGCTGCCTGCTAAAAGCACTGTTATTCAACATCACTATTTCAGGCTATCTCAAGAGTCAGGCAAATACAACCTAATTTGTTACAGTTGCTTTACAGTTTCAAGCATTCCTTCATTCTCATGACACCTACTCTATTTGTATTTAATTGTACTTATCGGAATTTTGTGTGTTTTTTTTAAATAAAAAAATAAAACATACTGTGGATGTCGCCAACCAGCAGTGTCACAAGCTGTGACAGCACTCCAGCCTGCCTTAAATGCTTAAAAGGACAAGATCTACTCCAAGAGCTGAGAGTCTATATACAAGCTTGTGTTTCATGTGCCTACCACCAGACATATGATTTATTGCAATAATGGAGCCTTTTATATTTTATAGCTAATAGACTGGCTGTCCTCTCTGAGAGGAAAGCTGGCTTTTCAAAAGATGAAATGTTTGAGGACAATTTCTTCTAGTAGTTCTTGAAAGATTATTCAATGTGGTTGTTCTGCTAGCAGCAGTTTTTGCCTTGTGGACCTTAAAGAACAAACTAAAAGCCCCAGAAAAGTAAAAAAGTGTGGGGTTTACCTCAGCTCCTGCTAGCAATGGCAGAGGACTATAGGTTAAGCTCTTTGTAGTCTTTGCAGACTAACATTTTTACAGCTCTTCTTTTTCTGATGGCTTAATCACTCTTCAGCATTCATAAGCATTCAAACCCATTATTTTCACTTCTGCTCAGCGCTAAGATTTACAAAATACTTTGAGAAGTTTTTCATAGAAAGTGAAACTCATAACCTTATCAAACTGGAAAAAATAATCCAGATCCAGCTGAGACCCTGGTTATGGCCCACCATGGCTCACACACCTCCTCCTGCTGACAGCCTTTCACTCTCCTGTTCCTCATCTATTTCCCTTCTCTATCGAGCTGTCCAGCTGACCCACATGTTGATGCCAGGGGCTCACGCATCCAGTTGCAGAGCCAGACAAAACACCTGAACTGACCCTCATGCCGTCCATCCCCTTCCTCTCACTGCCCACAGCATCCACCTGACCGTGCAGGGAGCCAAATCAGCTCAATATGTCAAAATAAGACTAATGCTGTAAACTATCTAAACAGTTTTCCATCATTACGGTAAGCTGCCTCAGCTCCCTGAGGGATTCAGAGGAGCTGGGACAAGGACAGAGGTAAGGCCACAAGCCCATGGGGGAGAGCAGGACCTGTCACTGCCAGATTTGTAACACTGACACTGCCAACAGTTGTGTCTATTGGTGCTTCACTGGAGACTTTATTTCTTCTCCTTTGGGCTTGATGAAAGGTCCCAGTAAAAATCTACTAACTTTCCTTAGAACTTTTATTTCTCTGGAGTACTCCAAAATCCTTTTCTTTTTCTAATAGCATGCAATTGTTAGATAACATGGAGACTTTCACCATTAGACCAAATGAATCATCTGCGAGCAAGATGAGGAAGTATAAGCCCACACCAAAAACCTCTTGGAGTCATTTTTGGCTTTGCAGAATTTTAAGGCACACTATGATGGTATGGGATGTTATTTTACCATCTAGTGAACTCTGTAGTGAGGAGGACAGTATCCTCATGGCAACCATGTAAAAAGCAATCCACATATTTTGTGCCAAACTGAATTCATATGATCAATAAAAAGAAAGAATAGAGCTATTAGCAGGAAAACATTATCACTAAACGGCCCCTCCTCAATGACATTCTAGCCTTCACCCCCAAGCAAGATTTACAGAATACCTTCCAGAGCTAATCCAGGAACTCAATAACTAATGGATACTAAAAATCATGGACTCAATAAAGACATTAGTTTTATGGCCCATTACAGTCTTCTTACTGTACATCCTACTGATCTCTCTCCACTCACTGGTGCTAAATCTCAGTTTCTGTCTCTACTCCACAGGAATTCTCTCCAGCTAACACTCATCCATACAAAACCTCCTTTCTCTCAAGTTGTCAAATCAATTAACATAATTAAATTACACTAAAAACAATTGTTTCTGTCATTAGTTGGAAGTTTACTGCTTCTACAATCTCTTTCCACAGCTACTTAGCTAAAATGAGTGCTGTACTGGAAGGAGCTTTTTCATATTTTTTCTCCTCCTCCTCAATTTCTTCTCTTTCCACTTATACCACAAAATTTACTTGCTCTGGGTAAAAGCTACACGAGAAGATGAGACAGTTCAATAACCCCGCCTGGCCTGAGAAGGATATGCGGAAACCAGACAGCTGGTCGGACCAGCTAGAGAGCACCCAGAGTACACTCTGTGCTGAGGACATCCACAGCCCACACTGCCTCCTCTGCTGCTTTCCCCACCGCGCTGAATCAGAAATAAATGACACAAGTACCTACTCAGAAGGACTGTTTGACAGATTTGGATACTTTAAGCAATGCCTTCTCTCTAAAAGAGAGACTTTCATCAATTTTGATTAAAGTTTATTTTGCATATCCACTCAATTTGAATTTCAAGCTGCTCTAAATACAATTCTCTCTCTACAGTGCATCTCAGTCAAAAAATGCCCTAATTTTGACATTAACTCTCTAGTGTGTTTGCCATGAAGTTACACTGGGCATGGTTTTTCAATTTAAAACTCAGAATCCTTTTTTAACAACTGTATCCTGAGAGTATCATGTACAGTCTTTAAATACGCTCATTTCACCTAAGGTAACGCACACAAACCTGGTTGAACATACACCCAAAATGCAAAAAAGGGGACATGAGAGTGAAGGGAGGGTAACTTTAGGATAGGAATTCCACTTGTGCAAGGAATCAAGAAAATTTAAATTCCATATTTAACTGAAAGACGATTGGCTGAAAGTACAACTTCTGAAGGCATAGCCATAAAGGCAGTGAAACCATGGCCAAAGCATATCATGTCATAATATATTAGCAACATCTGTATTTAGCCACATAGGCAGGACCACTACCTGGTCTGTGTCATTCAGATAAAGCTTGTAAAGGTCTAGATGTATTTTCCAAAAATTGCTGGAAAACATCTAATATACCCTGAAAAATCAAAAGTGGCACAAGTATAATTTTCATTGTTTCTCTTACCAAGTTTAAAAAAAATATCTTTTCATTAAAAGAAAATATCTGATACAAATACCGGCCTTGCTGTGGTTACAGAACAACTCGGGAAATTGTTGGTGCTGCCTATCCCTACTGCTGTGAATAATTACACAAACATTTAATTTTTAGCATTTCATTCATGACAGAGGTATCACTGATGTGAGAGTTTAGCATAAAAACAGAGCTAAGAACAAGCTTTTCAGGAATGGGGCCTAAAAGACTGGTTAATTTTTATACACTAAAAATAAATAAATAAATAGATAAAAATTAGAGCAATAAAGTAGCAAGTTATGCACCAGTCAAGCTATTGGAAATCCATCATTTTGGTGACAAAATATTGTTAATATCCCCCCCTCTCCCTCCCACCATTTTTCTCCTCTAGGGAGGAAGCAGAGGACACAGAATACAAGATTTTGCATGTTGAAGCTACTTAGGGACAGAGTATTTTATCTTCTGTTCAGTACTTTCTCAGACATCACATGCAAACATACCTAGAGCATTTTCAAATGGAAATTCAGAACAGTTCTTTGAACTTGGAAGTCTGGGAAGTACATTGCCTAGTACCACTTAGAAACGATTCACAATGTATTCAACATATTATTACTATGAGAATTAGTGTCAACAGAGCTTCAAGGCTAGAGTTTGTGCCCCTCCAATAAAAATATTTCTTCACTGCTCTAAAAGTCTCAAGAAGTATCCAAGCCTATCTATCAACACCTACACCCACATGCTATCAGCATATTGCTGGATGCACTGACTTCTTGATGGCAGGACTGAGAAGAACAACATCAAAATGACCTTTTGTAAGATAATATATTATACTCTTCATCATCATCCTCACTGCTGGGATTTCTCTCAAATGATGCATCAAGATAACAAGCCTGTGTCTCCACAGAGCCATGTTCTCAAACGAGTTAATTGAATGATTTAAAATAAAAAAACTAATTTAAAATGTAAGAGAAAGAAACATGCTATGAACTACAAATGCTGCTCGAAGAACAGAAACTGCATATTTGTATATATTAAAATAATTTCTTTTCTGGCCAAGTACTCCAAAAAGGTGGTATTATGATCAGGGTAATTTGAGCTGCTATAAATGAAAGAAGCTCTACATGTTACACAAAATCCAAGCTGGGAATCTAAGGTGGGGGAGGCAAGAAGCAGAGAAAGATGGAGAAAAATAGAAGAAAAAAACAAAAGAGAAAAAAATACTAACTTTTTTTTTTTCTTCAAAATAAAGCTAATTTGATCATCTAGCTATATTTCTTTTCTCTCTTGGCCCTCGTAGCCAAAGTCTAAACTAAAGGACAATAGAACAAAATAGCAGAGAAAGCATAACTCGTTCCTGTACCGCCTATCCCTTCCTCAGCACTTTCACTCTTCTCTACCAGCATTCATGAAGTCACCGAAACTCTCCTTCCTGACTCACGTGATCACGTTTCAGTCTTCACTTCCATTAAATTAACTTCTTTTTGCAGTTCCCATGGTCCATTACTTTCTGCCTGCTTCCTATGAAGTAATGATGAGGCAAGAGGGAAAGAGAAATTAAGCAATGAAAATTAGAACTACAGGCACATTATGAGCATCAACAAGATCTCTCTGCTTCCTCTTGCTTTCCTGACAGCTCTCTGTTACTTCCTCATGTTCTAATTCCACTAGACAACCAAGATGACACACATCCAGCAAGCTCCATGCTGGCTCCATTCACTTTAGCCCTTCATGGAATTCATATTCATTCAGCCATCTCCCTCCAGAGTTTCCCAACCACCATATTGCGATGAAGGGAAGAAATTGGGAGCGGAAAGAACAATCTCTACCTCTTCAACAGTTGTTCCACATGCAAAATGAAGAACTGAAGATCACTTATGCCAGAGCAAGGTCACAAGAAAGAGCATGGCCTTCTTGTGTTTAGAATATTCAATTAATACTCTCAAGTCTAGGAGCTGAGACACTTCTCCAGGAGGATGCTGTGGGATACGGTGTCAAAGGCTTTACTGAAGTCTAAGTACACAACATCCACAGCCTTTCCCGCATCTGCTAGGTGGGTCTCCTTGTCATAGAAGGGGATCAGGTTGGTCAAATAGGACCTGCCTTTCATTGACCCATGCTGACTGGGCCTGATCACTTGGTTTTCTTGTATGTGCCATGTGTTGTCACTCAAAATGATCTGTTCCATGATCATCCCCATCACTGAGGTCAGACTGACAGGCCTGTAGTTCCATGGATCCTCCTTCCAGCCCTTCTTGTAGATGAGCATCACATTTGCCAACTTATCTGTTTGACACACTGCATGTAAAGTTGGTCAGCTAAATATGTGAACCATGAAACACTGATCCCTGTTTAAAGAAACATGTACTTCAAATTAGTCAGATTAAATCCCAAATATTGTATTTTATTGTATTAACACTTTCTAAATAACAGCCACTATTTCTAGTCAATTCTTCCATGCAACTAGAAAATGTCATTAGCTGTGTTTTGGCAGGGTTCTTTGTCTAATTTCTACAGCTAAGGTGGCAAAAAGGTTATTACAAGTAATAGCAAATTTAAAGTTTTATTAGCAGTAAACTGCAGAAGCTAATGGTGATGCCAACACTAGATAAAATCATTGTCACAGTTAATTTTGAACTCTTTATTTCAAGCTTAATAATAGGAAACTCAATGGAGAGGATATTACACGGCCCATATCACTCATGAGTGCCGCAGGCCTGAGTAACTTGTTATTTTTCTCATGAGTGAAATAAAATGCAGATTATACTGCCTGCTATCAGGGGCACTGCTTTAATTGAGGGTGCATACATGGTGATGAAGGAGTACCAAGTAGGTTTCATTTTCTCAAATGTTACAGGAATGATCTTTGTGGTTCTAACTGTGACTTGTCAAATCACCTCTCTATCATTGTTGAATTTTTAAAGTTCTTTCTGTTCCTTCTTCAATCCTGACAAGTCACTGAGTATGTTTGTCCCTTTAGTCAGGGATTATTTGAAACTGCTTCTGTAATATCCTAGTGCCCATATCCTCTGCTATTCCTTTGCTTCAGAAGAAAACAATGGAATATCTGTATCTGAGTCAGACTTAATCATGTATGGTAGACAGCCCAAGCTACTTCTCCACCCTGAGACATATTTCCATTCAGAAACAAATAATACAAGATATACTCCTCCTCTCCTTATATGCACTCAGAAAACAGGTGTTTCCAAGAAGTGGTAGCACATGGTAATTTTTGTTCTTTTTAAAAATAGATTTCTTTTCTATTCATTCACTTATTATACTACTAACACACTGGTTGCCACAAATCACTTAGAAATGGCTCCCTGTTGACTGGATGTATTTATGGATAACCTTTTTCACAATGTTCCCTATCTTGATTTGGGAAAGCTATCTTAATGATTACAACAAATCTAACTTTTTTTCCTTTTTTCCTCCTGTACTTTTAGCTAGGAATGTTTGATTTCTAATCATATTGTGTTTTCCTAATGCTCACTGAGTCTTGCAACTTTTTTTTCGTCAGCTGGAACTACCTGTGAAATACAATCCGGTAACTCTAATACCACTGAAATAATCAGAAAAACTTTTACTGATGGTAGCAGACTTAAGGTGAGGCCTTTAAAGGGCCGTAAATTCCCTTTTTATTTACGAATTTGTAACAGAAGAAAATGCCCTACACTTTTTGATCAACCCTAGTCAGGACTATCAAGATTGCACTTCCGGGCAATTGCTGATGCCATTCTTGCAGGCATACTAATGAATTTTTTATCAGCTTTCATTATCAAGCTCCGTATCCAGCACATCATTGCCAAGAAGTAAAAGCAGCATTACATGGTTGAAAGCGACAAATTGAAAACCTGACAACAGAAAACTGTAAGCACAATGCACTGCCATGTAAAGTTGCTCAAACCAGATCTTTTACACTAAGTACAGCTAGATTAGTGTGGTGTTTTACTGACGTTAATTTAGTTAAACGAAAAAGAGACGATAGCTGATATCATATTGCACTGCACAGTGTAGACATATGTTGAAGGACAAGTTCAGATCTGCTGAGAGTGAGAAATGAGGCCTTAGGTGAATGTTTTGGGGTTTTTTTTTGCTTTTTCTAGTGCAACCAAAAGCAGAATTTAGTAATCAAATCCCACACTTTTAGAAAGATACTCAATAGCCGTACTGTAATAGCTACTTCCTAAATCTCTGGAAGTCCATGTTAAGTCACTAAGTAATTAAGTGCAATCAATCCTTGATAGCTGAATTAGTCCTAAAATTGCAATTCGTTTGTCCTGAATTAAATACTATAAAACCATTTTTACTGAAGAGACTATTAAAAGTCCTGTATTAAAGAGATTGTTAGGGATTTTCCACAACACAGCTCATGTGCATTTACCCATGCAGACCATCATCCTTCTAAATAAAATCATAACATTTCCAACAGCATGAAGGACCATCTTCTGCAGCCATGCCACCCTGTCTTTCTGGCAAATGACTCTCACAGTATGGGAATATGCTTATAACTGCAACCATCCTAAAGAACACTCCTTCTCTCCTCATGATATGCAGAGGAAAGATGAAGAAGACAGCTCCTTCTTAAAGTGGCTTTCTTCTAAAACTATATAGGATATTGACACATCTGAAGTAAAAATTTCTCCTTCTTCAAAAAGGGACAGAACGGTTTCAGAGCTTATCATGGTTTCAGCTTTTTAAATTAAGAAGAGAAAATTTAGTCAAGAAAAAAAAAAGAATCCATTTTTAAGAGTTCATTTTACTTTTCATAGGTGACATGTACATATACAGCGGCTTCGTGCTTTCAGTGCTTCATTTCTCTTGGGACCTACTCTAGACTTCAAAAGATAAAATAAACCTCTTGTTCAGTAAACCACTGAACAAGGTAAAATCCTACTGTAGTATAAGTTTCTTTGACAGGTTGACCTCATGAAGAGATTTTAGTTATTTCTTTTTATATCATTTACTGTGGCTTTGGTGAATTAGGCTAGGATATTGATTTTGTGGCAACACTGAAATCATGATGGCTTTTAATTTCAAAGATGACTGTTTGTCTTATATTACATGCCCGTTTCTGAGCAGTTACATGAGAATTTAAGCATAACTACCCTTAAACTTTACATCTGCTTCCCACTTTGAGGTCTAATAAAGCCTTTAAATCTGTTTTTCCTCTTTTTTTTTTTTTAATCTCATCTAAACATGTGCTCAAGTGGAGGACTGCAGATCATTTCCTTTTAGTCCTGACTTGATTCAAAGCACTCACCATATGCATCTATTCAGCACAGAACACATTGTCCTCTAAGTTGCTTTTATTAGAGACTCACGCTCAGAATTCTTTCATTGATGTTTGGGGTTTGTTTTTGGGTTTTTTTTTTTTATTCTGGATGTCCTAAACCAGACTATCTCAGATATTTCAGATAAAAAAAGGGGAGAACTGGCTGTTACACAATGAGAAGTTGTAATCAAAGTGAAAATGTTGTATAACTTAAGTTCAAAGAATATTAAACCACTCCCCGGCATTCTACCAAAACGTTCAGAGTCTTGGTCATCAAAACACAGATGAAATGCTTAACTGGATTTTTCAACCATCTTTGATCTGTGTACAACTCTGAAGGTGGATGAGGGGAGAGAACACAAAACAAAGAAAATACCCAAGGCAGGATTTAGAAATACCATGAGGAAAAATTCTGTGGGCAGTATTCAGGCACCCTGATTCCTGTCTCATCATTAAAAGAAAAAGCAGAGATAATTCTTTTTCAGAACTCTTCAAAGTCATATCATAATTTATAAACTTGAAAATCATAGTTTGAATTCAGAGAATAACTTGAATTAAACATGAAAGTACTATATGGCTTTCACCAAACATTTCCTCTTATTTCGCAGAATGTTTTCCTCTTCTGCATGATTTTATAATTATTATGCAGCACAAATATTAAAAAAGGAAAAAAAGAAATTGTGTTTTTTACAGGGACTGTATGCTAAGTGGAAAAATTTTCAAAAAGACAGGTCATCTAGGAGAAGAAAAAGAAACCAGCAAAAAAAAACCCAAACAAGCAAAAAGCCCAGTTCACTAGTAAAAGCACCAACATTATTTTTCTGACATAGGTATTTATTTTCACGAAGTTACTAATTTTTTTTTCCCGCACATAAATGTCACCAGTGCAAAATAATAATCATTAAAAAAAATCATAATAATTAAGAAAAGTATTCAGGAACTGACTTTACATGTATCCATAAATGAGTGGAATGGTTAATAACAACAAAAATGTCCATAAAGGTCTGAATGTCATGAGTAAAAGCAGAAAGAAATGAAAAGGATGCCAGTTCTACTAATGTCAACAGTTGTGTTCAAATGTAAATAAAATCCAGATAAACACATCTATTATTTTGCTGTATAATATCTCTAAGCAAGGAACCAAGACAGATAGAATGCTCAAAGTTGGATAACTGATTTTCAAATGGAAGGGCTGAAATATGACTCTTACATTTTTCTGTTCAGAAGTAATGCAAAAAAACAAGATAATTAAAACATTAGGCTTATGTCAAAAGTTCATTTGTCAAAGGTATTTGTCTTATCTTTCAATTGTAAATACAAATTTTTCCTGGTGGATATTTATTAAATATTTTAACCTAGTAGAAAGAAGATAAAGACAGAACACTCTTTTCCTGTACTTATATAGAAACACCACAAAATAAATTTCATAGCCCACGACTTCTCCAATCATTGCCTAATTTACTGAATAGAGTGAATATGTTATGCCATTAAAAACAGGGGAATATGTTTAAAGGTTTAGATCTATATTTCAGTTAATTTCAGTGTGTATTATAATAACTTCTTTTGCCTGAGGTACTTCCACTGCATAGGAAAAGAAAGTCTATTTTTATTTTTCACCGTAGTTCTTCTGTATCTTTTAGCATTAATATTGAACATATCTGTCCCAGTTTTCTCTCTACTATTCTACACTTGCCAGTTTCAGGCTAATAACCTAGGATTTGGGGACTG
Organism: Streptopelia decaocto; assembly: GCF_964273445.1. Taxonomy (NCBI): domain Eukaryota; kingdom Metazoa; phylum Chordata; class Aves; order Columbiformes; family Columbidae; genus Streptopelia; species Streptopelia decaocto. Next base: position 27,536,375 of record NC_138659.1, on the reverse strand, counting down.
CTAGAGGGTTATATGAGCATTCTACTAAATTTTAAGTCAAATTCATCATACGAATCTTAATTATCATGTGTAGGAAACTGATACCTTCCTACAAAGTCCGTTGTGATAGAAACAAAAAGGAGAAGTCAAGAGAAAATTCTAGCAGTTTCCGTTCACGGTTCAGACAAGCTTTTCCATTTTTGACAGCAAGCACTTTACTATTTACTTTAGTTACTTAGTTGTGTTTTGAATTATATATATATATATATTTTTTTTTTTTAAAGGGGGTTGGAAATAGAGCAATTATCATGCCCATTTTTCAGTTGAGAAACTGGGGGAGGAGGTTTGGGGCATCTCAGTAACAATGTAAATGCACAGAAACAGAGCTGAACCCTAAATCATTGTGTAGTGATTTATCTCAAATTTATTCTCATGTTTAAATTTGTCCCAGGCTTGTATGCATCATCAAAACATCCTCGAATGACTATGAACATGATCTAACTCTGCAATGAAACATCTCTAATTTCAATGAACAATTAAGTGGCAATTGCTTAAAACAAGATGTGCGCAGATTCTGGGAACGCTTGGCATTCATACACTTTACAGCATTCTGTGTTACTGGGTTAAGTAGCAGCTCACAAAAATGCCGAGGTTTTCTGTGCTCTCCTCATAAACAGTCTTTTACAGTGCATTAATTTGTTGCGGTAATCCCAAGTACTAGACTTCTAAATTGTTTATAGTCAACTATATACCCTCTGCATTACAGAAGATCATGATTTTTCTCTCTGCTGACCAGACAGTTTGTTGGGTTTTCAAGATGCTGTGCCTTCACAGCACTAGGCACTGCTCAATTCTAGTCATGAAAGTCATACCATCCTAGTCATAAAAGTATTTTTTTATTCAATCATCAGCCCCCAGGTAACAGTTGTGGATTGGAATCCTAACGAGTCAGAAGCTGATGGTTGTTATCCAGTCTGGTCATTATCACGTCCTTTGTCAAGAGCCTAGAAATCACTGATTCATGCTCTGATTTTCAGGCAGGATTGGTTCTACTCAGACATCAATGATGTCCAATTCTGTGGCAGTTTCAATCACAGGCATCCATCTAATATCCGGCAAAAAACACCCAGTTCTGCTACTAACACGGTCCTTAAGTGCTGCTCTCTGCAAGGTGTCCAGCCCTGGATTCATCTTCAAGTGACTCTCATCTGTGCTCAAATACAGTGGCTGACCTCTTGGCAGTGAAATATCAGGGAGTCAGCAGAAACGATACTCAGACACTCACTTAGTGAAAACTCAAATCATTTATCATGACAGTGAAGTCCCTGCACATGGCTGAGAGTTCCAAATGATCCAGGGTCAAGCGCTATCTCTGCTCTCCCCATTTTGAAGGCGACCTTCAATTACCTTCCATGCATAGCTCTGCTCCTTGGATTTGAGCTAGATGAAATTTAAATGCATCACATCTCTTTCGAAAACAGTGTGCTGCCTTTAAACTTCTAAAGACAATGGTCTACTAGCATTTTAATTCATGGTTGTTGTTTTTTTTACAGTTCTGCCTGTATTTAGTTGTCCACTGCAAGTATGTAAAAACTTCAATACCAGCATTTAATAGCTACATATTAATTGTGATTCTTCCTCATACTGTCAAAGATAGTAATTTCCACCATCAGTTGAGGTCTCAGCCTCCTTCTAACTACCACATGTGGCTCCACAGTGAGTCTAGAAAAACACCAGCTTAGGGTTCTGACAGACTATGTATTTTCAAGTCAGCAGCTCCTGCTACATTCCTCTTTGTCCTCAGTTCCTACATATCTAAACTGGAAGGCTCTCTGCCTGAGCATGATGGTGGAAGGTTGATCAAAAATCAGTTAGAATTCCTGTGCCAAAATTAACACCTGTTAATTATTCCAACACGAAAAACCAATATAGACCATTGAGTACAGATGTAATGCATCAATCCAAGAAGCAGAAATAAGCACCCAACTTCTACAGTGAACAGAAATTACTGAAGACAAGAGACAAGGTGCAGATGCTCCCTTCTCAGCCCAGCCCTCCCACACTGCTCCATGCCTGTGAATGCACAGGACAGTCACACAAAACATACACTCAGTTGGAGGAAACTAATCTCTCCAATTATGCATTAATTTAAATTTGCCATCAGTATTCAGACATCATGTGTTCTTGATGTCCAGCTTTCAGATGACAGAAATGCAGGTGTTTATTAGGAAAGTGAAATCCTAACAACACTGTTCCAAATGTTTTACTAAGAGGAGAGGCTAGAAAGGGTAATAGATACCAATGCTATTACCTGTATACCCAGAAGCTTGGTTTCTGGGTATACGTTTCTTACATTTCTTCTTCTGTAGAACAGAGACAACAGGTTAGAAATTTTCAAAATCCTCCACCAGAGAATCTTCAAGGTAAACAAGCAATCACTTTTGATGATCTCTCATAATCTCTCAAAAGGGGAGGATTAAAAACCGCTCAAGTGTACTTCTATCCATTTTTTTTGAATGTTAACTGCTCATGAATAGTATCTCATAACCAATAATAGCCCAAGCATCTGTAAAACAGTCTGATACATCATTGGAAGGATTTCTATAACTTATTCATAAAAGAATACAGTAAAGAATAATTTCCTATTTTAAAGGTCTTTCCCAGTCTGATGAAAAGTGATAACGTCCAGAAAATACTGGCATACCTACAAAAATATATAATAACGTAAAATCATTAATCGTTAATTTCAAATAGTAAGATTTAGTATACAGAGCATTATTATTATGGTTTAAGCAATGTCATTGAGGTTACTTCTTGACTCTTTGAATCGATGTCAGGATAGGTCAAAAGCAAAAAGGCAGTTTTAAGATTATGGATTGAACCACAGAATACCCAATAAACCTTTGGGATCCTCACAGGAGTGAAATTTTATGGATATGTTAAGAAGGAAGCCTGAGTAAGACTGAGCCAGTTCCTCTGACTCCAAAAGCTGAAGCCCAGAGTGCATTGACAAATACATATTTCTTCCTCTCTTCCCAGGTACCAGTTCCTAATGACCATGGTATATCACGAAGACCCATGCCATCATTCTGCTTTATAGGAGACCAAAGACCACGACAACTTGAGTCCACTTTTCAGTTGTACAGCTCCCTCAACACACCAGAAAACAGGGGTGCTCCTGAACCACTTTACTGTGCAACAGAACACTAAATTTAGCTTCATACAAAAGTAAATGTGGGTACAAAGGAAAATCCTCTAAGTTCTTCACCCCTCTTTTAAATGCTAAGTATAATAAAGACAAGAGTTCTCCAGATATACTACATAACCTGCTGTTAGTATTATTACAACAAAATGCATTCAAATCAACCATGAAATATTAAAAATATATCTAACAAATAAAAATCCTATCCTCTCTTCATATGGCAGAAAAAGCTATATGCGTACACAATAACAGAGATAGGTAAATTTAACTGGTAAATACACATTTTGAAGCATTCATTCCCAACCTCTCTAGGCTGACTGTCTCAGTGAGGATTTCTTCCCCAACACTATATTCAGTGTTACAAAAATTGCTGTCTCTTGCTGTGCTTTTACAGAGAGCATCATCAAATAGGTTGTCCAATAGTTTTTCAGAAATTAAAAAAAAAAAAAAATAAACCTCAATACTTCCTTTACCAACAGTTCTGTAAATACTTAAAGTATCTGTTGATAAGCCATTTTACTTAATGCTAACTGTTCTTCTAGTTTCGTCTTCCTGAACATATTTTAAGTACTGCAGACATATGGTCATCTGGTAAGCAGGCTTTGAGCCTTATGATTTTGATTCCAAACCATAGGCCCTAATGTAAGATTTCAAGCAGACATAATAGCAAATCCTTCATCCTCTACACCTGAGATCTCCCCCAGCTGACAGTGGTATTTTACGCTCCCCTTTCAGTCAATTTATACCACTTTGTTAGTTTTCCTTAGGTCTTTTCCTCCCTCGCATAGAGAACATGGTCCATAAGGTTCACAGTTCTGGTTCATGTCATTAGTCTTTTTTGAAGCACTGTTTAACACACTGCCCCAAGTGGCCCCCAGAAAACACCACAGTTGCTGTCAAAAGAAAATGTATACTAAATTGTGCAAATAAGAGCATCACAAATATTATCTCATGACAATCTAAGACAAGAAAGTAAACTGATTGAATGATATATATGTCCTACACTAAATCAGTTTTTCTGTTGGTCCTAGCCTTATTTAATAGTAAGTATTGAATAGTGATGTTGAACTATTTACTAAGGAGTCTTACAACCACGATGATGATCATGGTACTTTTGTCAAAATAGGAAAAAAAGCCTTGTGAAATTTGGAAGGTTTTTTGTGTCTGGAGAAACTCTGGATGAAATACAAAAAATCCACAGGCTCAAGAAGCAACTTGCAAAACACAATCAACTTCTCTCTGAATAGCTGGGACTTGCAACATTGCAGGATGGAACTGGAGGTCTCAGACAATTGTTTCACTTGAAGGATTCTTAGTACATCTTGATTTTAGGCTTGAAAAAGAAATGCATTCTGTTTGTTCATTTTCTTTGAAATGTTTTAATAAAAATGAGATAAAATCACTATTTTATAAATAGTGAAGTAGAGCAAACTATACTCTTGAGAGAGTTTGCCTGTATTTCAAATGCAGATGTTATCAAGCTAATATTAAAATTTTATAATAAATATCAGGACATTTCCAAGCCACAAAATCGTATTTGGATTTGCATCACAGTATAACCTTCTGTGGGTTTATTTCAACTTGTTTTGCCCAGAATAAACAATATTTGCATTGGCAGACTTCATTAATCAAGTCACAATGGTCATGCATTTGTGGAACTGCATATTTCAAGATCCAAATGTTAACACAAACTATTGCACAGGGCAGAAATAGATAAAGTTTTTGTACAGAAGCAGATGTTTCCCAAAGATAAAACTTTACCTAAATACAATTGTGTCATTTCCACTACATTTGAAGGTTAAGTGGAAACTGTTTTCAACATCCTTAGCAAGAACCGCTCCTCCACAATTTTCCTCTCCATGTATGTGAATGTAATTCATATCATACCTTAATATCAATTGTAAATCATGCAATTTCCGACAGAACTATGATGAATACACATTCAAATAAAAGAAAAAAGTAGTGCAGCAATATAGTCCCTGGAATTTAACACTCTGTGGTCACAAGGTCACATATGTTCAGTTTCTTATTTATATCCCTATTAAAGCTCTGATCTGTGGGAAGCAGAATAGAAGCACTGTGACTCATTTTACAAATAAAGAATGCATTGTTGTTGTACTGTACATCTTTTGTTTCTGGGTACTTAACGATAACAATGTATGAACTGCAGGTGACTATAATAAGGGGAAAAAAAGATCTTCATCAGGAGACATAAATATTTGTTCCTACTACTTGTCTGGTAAGTGCTTCATTAAAAGCATAACAAAATATGTATTTTATAAATGAGTCATGAAAATTTATATTCTTCATATTTTTTTTTTTACTTCTATGTACCTCTTAACATCAAATTATATGTAGAACGACCAGATATTTTGACTGCAGTTACACTGAACAACAGGCATATAAAGAAGGAAGAATAAAGAATTTATGTACATTTCATACTTTGAATCAAGATAGTGAATTATTCTGATCTAAGGGTTAACCTAGGTCATCTGAAACTAATCTGGTGAGGCTTTATTCACCAGAAGAGCCTCTCCATGACACTCAGCACAAACTACACTGTGGCTTAGTAGCTGTTTCAACTATTTTGTCATGTGATAGTAATATTTTATACCTGTACATCACATGGGCACATAAGAAAATGACACACTGACAGTTTTGTATCAGCAAAACCCTCCAAGTTATTTTCTTTGAGAAATAATCAAGTGACCACATGTTCTTAATGATGCAGAGGTTAGGTAGTAAAACCAAAGAACAGCACAGGACAAAAGAAGATGGACAGATGATGAACTGTCGAGCATTAAAGACAAAAAAAAAAAAAAAGAAAAGAAAAGGAAGGGGGGAAGCTGAGTTCTTTTTAATGAGTGGAAAGACACAGGTTTTTTGGGACTGTGTGTTTTAGGGTAGGTTTTTTTAGATGTAAGCATTCTACTTCTGGCCTAGTATAGTATAAAGACCATTATTATATGTACCCAGATACCTGAATACCTAACACAGATTTATCACAGCCAAAACTCTTTCCACTGTTTTTTTTCCCAGCTTAATCTATACTGGCAATGGTTGCAGAGGAAGTGTTTTTGCTTTTCATCATTTCGTACTATAGTTGTGAACGTGCTTGGCATAAGTTCAATAGGACAGCATTACCTTGGTTATGGCTGCCTCTTATACATTCCCTTTGAAAATATCCCTTTTTAGTTTCAATAAAGAAGTGTGAGTCTTATTGTTTGTTTTCTTTAGGAGAAGCAGCTGCAAAATCATAATTACATTCACTTCCCACACTGGCAACAAGCAAGCTTCACATTTTTGTGTGTTTGAAATCACCTATAAGGAGAAATGGAACCACTTTCACATAGAGGTTTATAATTTTCCCAGCAGCTAAAACATAATGTTATTAAAAAGAGGTTTTGTTTCATTTTTAATTGTATTGAGAACAGCTAATAAATCAGTTTGGTATATATTAAATAACTAAAAGTGCCATATGAGCAGAAAGGTACAGCACTATAGCAATGTTATCAGTTCAATTGTTTTCATAAATTCAGACTTGAAACACATCAAGCACAGCTGATGACTGTTTCTTGCACATCAGGAGCCAGGTAGTGATGCCTCAGTCAACAAATGGTCTCTGAGGAAAAAACAACAACAACAACAACCACCACCACATGGAAGGAAGGAGGAGAGGCTGTGAGGACAAAGAAGAGCAGTAGAGACCTGGAGAGTCAGAAATGCTGCAAAAGCTGTGATGGTCACCCTTCTTGTACACAATATACCTCCTTATGCCTCCTGTTTGCCTTGCCCACATAAAACTTTGTTTTGGAAGAGGTTTCATTGCTTGATAGTTAAAGTGTCTAATAAAGTTAGTGTCCTGTTTATTCCTTTATCAATATCCAACAAGCAAACATCATTATTAAAACAAAAAGGTGTCACCCTTTTGACCTAAGCATCTCTCCAGAATTCAGGTTCTAAATTGTTGTTTCTCTCACGAGGAGGAACTGATGTTGGAGACGAGAATTTCTTCAGTGCAATCTACAACAAATTGTATGTTACAGCCCCATTTTCTTGAACACAACAGGAAGCAAGCAGCAGGAGATAGCTTCCTTGCTCACAGCTTATGCCTCTTTTTAGCAAGTACTTTCAGTAAAACTCTTAGTTCACAGTATAACCGCTTCTGTGGTTGCACATGGAGCTTCCCTGTTCCTCTCCTGTGTGCTCCTATAGCATCTGCCCTTTTCTCCCAGGTACTGACACCCAGTGGCAGCCAAAGCCCTTCCCCTACCTCTGCATTTAACTTCCAGGCCACTGAGAAACTGCTCCAACAGAATAATGAACATCATTATACATGAATTGAATTTTTATGGGTTGTTTCAATATTTTTAACTATCTCTAAACACAGATGCATTTAACTGTTCCCTTATTCAGCTTGAAGAAAATGTGACTGTTACACTTAGCAGCTGCATCAATGTTTCTTCCCATCCCTAACACAACCATAACAATACCACCCCACCATCTCATTCTTTGCTGAACATTAATATTTTTCCTTTATATTTTCTGCTCTACAAAGAACAGTACATTTAGAATACTCCTTTTATATTAATTTTCCTAAGTGGAACAATCTTTCAAAAATGACAAGTTTTTTCTTCACATTTTTCTTTCTGTGTGAGATTAGCACACACAGAGAAGCCAAAGGCATTTTCTGAGGAACTAAAAATGGCTTGGCAAGAAATAGATATTGGATATTTCCACAATCTGTCCACCAACTTATTCTCTAAAATTTGGCTGTAAGTAGACTGTCACCCTCTCTACTACCAGATTTCCACAGCTACTCAGAGGGTCTCTCCAGCTCACCACCACCATTGGTTTTCATGCTTGCAGACTGGGCACCACATCCCACCTCCAGGAGTTCCTCTCACTTGGCAGGTGAAGCCTCACCCCCCTCTCCATTATAGAGGTTCTAAATTTAGAAACTCGGACAAGGGCAAAGCAACAGTGTTTGGTGAGAATCCATAATCTTGCAAACAGAAACTAATCTTGTTTAAAATCCTTCAGCCTACATGTTGAAGCAGGCCAAAAATACTATTAGTGAACATTCTTCTGTTTCATAGGGGCTTTCAGACAGGTCAAAATGGAGGTACATTATTTATGTTTTATGGGAAGATGTATTTAATGTTTATAAATCCATTTGGATAATAACACTGACTGTAATGGACTGATAGATGTATGCTCTCATGTACATTACAAGAATGATCACCTACAGCGTATGAAAAATTTAAGTTTCCCTGTTGATTAGTCTTATTTATCTGTTACTTAACAAAAGTTTTCAAACCCTCAATAAAATGTAACTGTTTTTCTGAAATGTGTTAACAACCCACGGGTGTCAGAAAGGTACTTTCTCTTTGAAGTTTGGGAATGACATATGAAATGGCATCTTCAGTCTTCTGGCTTTCTGAATGGCTGATAGGTCTCAAGAGAATGATCTTTAGTCACTCTTAGATAAAATGCAGCAGCTTTTGGCAGCAGCAGCTCTAAGAAGTCTGTTACAAAGGGAGTGTCCGCGCTAATGACATGGTACTAATATGAAAATGATTGTTTTACATTCTCTGAGCTCTGCGTGCTCTCTGTTGTCCATGGCCACAAAAGTCCCATGAGCTGGAAATCAGGAAGTCAGTAAATACGATGACTTTAGAGACACATGAGGGATCTAGATGGAGCCTTACAGAGTGCTAGAGGCAGCAGACTCCAAAGCTTGACCGAAAAGATGCAGCTCTGCAGTCTGGGGCTGTAAATCAAGAACTAATGCAAAGCCTGTGTAGGCAGCACATCAAGCGGAGCACACAGCGCACCCCGGCTCCAGTCCAGCAGAGCACACGGCCTCTTGAGTGCTTGTTAACTGTAATAAAAGAGGAAACTGAAATCTAAATCTCATATAATGGCAAAGAAATACAAGCCACCTTTATTTTGACCTCGGTGGTGCTGATGAGTTTAAAAGGTCAGCAAGTGCGCCTATGGGACTGATATTTATATCATAGTAAAATAAGGATTACAGATAAGGATCTTTAAATGCTGTATTTAAAATATGAAAGAATTTTAGTGGATTTAAATTCCTTCCTACTTTGATATACTGTATATGTGGCACTATCATGGAATGCACAGTACTACCAAATACAAAACGGAAATCACAGACAAAAACCACAATGGCAGGCATTAAGAAATACTAAAACTAATATAATTCTTTGATTATTTTTCATAAAGATGAAAAGCGCATAAAGTTCACAGAATTTGCAGTGAAAATGTATACAGTAAGACAAAAAAATATGTTTCTATCAGAACTGAAAAACAGACTAAGAGCTTGGTCAGAAGATGTGTAATCTCTGCTGTCATAACACAAAACTAGTAGTGACAAGCAATCTATACCAGAAAAGAAACACACTGAATTGCATGCTGTAAATTTATGTCAAGGAGGATATAAGCGAATCACAATTTCAAAAAGAGGACCAAATCTCTGAAAAACAGTCCGAATTGTTTCTGTGCTAGAAGTGACCCTTTCTACATCTGCTAGCAGATCTGACAGCTCCAGTTGCCAGGATAATATATCTAGCATAAGGAAGGATTTTCAGAATCATAGTAATAATCTCTTCACAACTATCAACACCCACAGAATTCACTTTTTGACATCCATACAGACATACATAAAGGAAATAGAATTTGCTTAAAAGTAAAATGGTAGTATCTCTAGTTATGACTGATTCTATGCTAAAACATGCTAAGAGAAATTAAGGGAGCATTGTTAAATACTCAAAACAAAAGGCACGTGAAGTTTCCTCTGTAATTTGACAAGTCTTGGACACAAGTCCACAATTTAGTTTCTAGGAAAGTAAACACAAATATCAAATTGCCTGCATGCCCATTCCTAAGACCTGAACCCAAAAGATTTGAGATGTCTGAATCAGAATATGGTTTAATTCTGTGGACAAATACTAACTCTTGGTTTCTGCACAGCTTACATTATAGGAATTACTAATGGTATGGTCACTTGGCTTGCTTTCATAAATATATGGCACATCTATAGGAGGAGCTGTCAACACTCTCGAGGGCAGATAGGTCTTGCAGAGGGATCTGGACAAATTGGAGAACTGGGCAATCACCAACCACATGAAGTTCAACAAGGGAAAGAGCCGGATTTTGCACCTGGGACATGGCAACCTTGGCTGTACATACAGACTGGGGGACAAGATGCTGGAGAGCAGCTCTGTGGAGACGGACCTGGGGTTTCTGGTCGATGGCAAGTTGAACAGGAGCCAAGAGTTGTGCCCTGGCAGCCAAGAGGGCCACCCGTGTCCTGGGGTGCGTCAAACACAGCATGGCCAGCCGGGCAGGGAGGTGATGGTCCCGCTCTTCTCTGCACTGGTGCGGCTTCACCTGGAGCACTGTGTGCAGGTCTGGGTGCCACACGATAAAAAAGATATTAAGCTACTGGAGAGTGTCCAGAAGAGGGCTACGAAGTTGGTCAAGGGTTTGGAGAGGAAGCCGTATGAGGAGCAGCTAAAGACACTTGGTTTGTTCAGCCTGGAGGAGACTAAGAGGAGACCTCACCATGGTCTGCAGCTTCCTCACAAGGGGAGAAGGAGGGCAGGTGCCAAACTCTTCTCTCTGATGACCAATGACAGAACCCAAGGGAATGTCAGGAAGATGTGCCAGAGAATGTTTAGGTTGGACATCAAAAAAAGGTTCTTCACCCAGAGGGTGGTGCAGCACTGGAACAGGCTCCCCAGGGAGGTGTCACGGCCCCAGGCCTGACAGTGTTCAAGGAGAGACTGGACAACACCTTCAGACACATGGTGTGAACTGTGGGGTTGTCGTATGCAGGGACAGGAGTTGGATTCAATGATCCTTGTGGGTCCCTTCCATCTCAGGACATTCTATGATTCAGTGATCTTCTTACATATATCGCTATACAAGCATTGCCATAACAATACTATTGTTATCGTGGTCTTAAAGCATATATTGAGACTTTAAACAAAAACCTAAAACCTGTAGTATATTTACAGTACATCTGTCACTCCCAACAAGTCTCAGAACTTGGCTCCAACAGCTCATTACTTACACACAACCAGAATGTTACTTACCTCTCTCAGGCAGGCACTCAGTAGAACCACTCATCACAGTAAAGGATTTGCCTTCAATTTCTGAACTGGTATTAGCATGGAAATGTTCTTATTTGCAAACAGGACAGATACAAAATGAATAACGTTTTACTATAGTTTTATTTTTAAAGCAGATATAATTTATTCAAAATGGTACTAGCTCATCTCTTGGACAAATTAAAATCCACTGTCATTATTCATAATCTGTTTTTAACATCACAGAAGAAAATAGGGAAAGCCCAATGAGGAAAATATTTCCAGAAGATATCTATTATGAGTAAACCATATTAGAAAACTAAACTAGTGAGCACTGAGCAGAATCTGGACAACTTCAAGTATCCAATGAAGTACTAATGAGGTGGACAAAAAACTAGGAAATTACTGTTAAGACTAAAACGTAAATACAGTTACATCTGATCAACCTTGAAGTATGATACAGACATCAGACTAAACAATTTGAAAGTAATTCAAATTTTAAAATCTGTACTGAGATATGAATGTTCAAATAATTTAAAGTGCTTGTGTTTAGAAACTAAGATAAAAGAGTACAAACTTGCACAGGGGGTACTTGAAACTGATCTACAGATCACAGACATTCACAGTGAGTTGCTCTCATGAATGTGTTTGCAAAGCACACAGTAGAAGAGAGACTATAGAAGCTAAGATTTTAGATCTAAGTTTAAAAATATGTTTATTGCAATTCAAAGCTAATGTTATTCATTACTCAGCCAACATATTAGTGCAGACAATATTCTCTCACTTCCTCTGGGTCTTCTTTAATCTTATCTGGATTTATTCTCTGTGTATTTCTGAGTAATCAAAAGTTATAGGCTTGATATCTCTTGAGTTAAAAAACATCCCTAGTGTTCCTGCTGTTTCTTTTGTATATATTCATTTTGTTTAGTGAGTCTCCAAAAGAAGGATTAAAAAAATCAAATAAGTTTATTTCAAACAGAAGAATCAGCAATTTGATTTCTTCCAATGTATTAAGTAGACCTTCCTATTAAGGCAGCGATTGACCCAAGCTGGTGTTAATAAGCGTAGCTGAAAATTTAATGTTAGGCATTTCTTCGGCAGATGTGTACATTCAAGACTACAGTAATGAAGCGAAAGTCAAAAGCAGTTAACTCGTCTTTCCTTTCAATAAATGAAATTGTTCAACAGAACCTTCATTTGAATTATATACCAAAAGAAACTTAAATACACCCACAAGACATTCATAAATAGAACTGTTGAGGAATTTTCTGACTATACTGAAAATGACCGTTTGTCAAAGTTGAGATGTTTTGCAGAAATGTCAGTGATTCAACCAACTTTCACCAGTGCACTGGCAGGGGACCCACCGAGGCCTGGCTGGTTCCTGGCTGGGACTCAGGTCCCTGCAGCTCTGGCCAGCCAGGCTACCGAACATCCTCAGAGCCCTGTGTCACAAGACTGCTTCCTACAGGAAAGTGCCAAAACCTTGAAATGGAGCTAACCTGAGGCTCTCAGAGACTCCAGACTCAATTTTGTGAAGCCAGGAGCCTGGACAGTCAGACATGCCAGTCCTAACACCAACCCAGCTCCTGTACCTGAAGCAACACAGAGCGCAGCCCCAAGAGCCCCAGCTGAATTCACTGCTGGCAGAGCTCCCAGATGGCATCTGCAAAGTCTGGAAGCTTCAGCTTTCTGGGTGTGCTCGTAACCCAGCTGCACAGACACAGAAATGCACTGGGACATTTCTTTTATGACAGGCATACCCTTTTTTGAGTTATGTGTAAAACATAAGTCATGTCCATGAATACATCATGACTCTAGCACAGTCTAAGTGGATTTGAACTAGGTTTAAATTACCTAGCTCAGGAATTCCTGGCAATATAGCTATGGTACCACCAGCTGACCATCCAGTTAACTACCATCTTCCTGGATGCAATTTAGTCTGCTGTATAACTGTGAAGCACTTACACTGATTTGACCAGCTAACTGATAAGAAAACCACAAACCACTTCATTTGACTGCATTTCTATCTCTTGCTAATTAACTCAGGATGGTTAAATCAAGAATACACCACACTTCCCAGTGAAGGCAAAACCTTGATGTAAAAAGGTAAGGCTATTTTTTTTCTTGCCAGAATAAAAATACACATGGAAAAAGCATGGAATTTACAGGCAGGTGTGAAGGGAAATGAATGGTAGCTGCACTATTCAGTGCAGGAAAATACATATGATGTGTCAACACCTGGCAAAGTGTGAAGAATGCAAGCCTGCATGGATAAAAGCATATATGTATTCACAGTACTAAGCAATTTGCAGTTTAAAGGTGGCTATCATAATATCTGTTGAATTCATGAGGAAATCCCTGGTTGCTGTAATGTTTGGTTCAATTTAAACTTCCAACTAATCTATAACGATGCCCCTGCTTTACCAACTTCTTTATTGTAAAGAAGAGAGCTGACAGCATTATGATTATGTTCTGTGGTGCCAATGCTAATGCCATAAGTACTTTCTGGCTTCCTAACAGACCAATTTACAGGTCTTGCTTAGGACTTGAACTTAGTCTTTATCAGTGAGACAAAAGACAAGCATAGAGAAATTTCCCAAAACTTCCATGAATTCATCTTTGGAAAAGGGATGTTGTTACATAAATATCAAATGGAATTTCCTAGTTGGCCCATGCTACATCCATGTATTTTCCAAAAATCATATATTTGAACAGTTCATAGCAGTATAAAACTTCATATCTCATTCAGGTTGGAAAGTTGGGAGCACCATAATAATGTCTGGCATTTAAGTTTATTTTATTATTTTAGGAAGGCCAGGTTTGGAGTTCAGTTCTGTTTCACTGAGTTGTTTTGTTTGTTTTCCCCCTTTTTTTATTTCCTGGGACCCTAAAAGACTGACTGCTTGACAGAGACACTTCGTTCTAGGCACTTGCTTTCCCTCATTATCTCTGAAGAGGAAAAAAATACCTCTTTTGTTCCCCTTATCACTTCACTAACTTATCCAAATATTCATTTCTCTTTCAAGAAGAAAAAGACAACTGAAATCATGCAGAAACTATGCCTTATATACTAAGAAAAACATTATCATTCAGGCAAAGTGCTAAGCATTCAGATAATAAAACAACAACGACAAAAAAAATCTATTTCTAGGGTTTTCCATTTCATGTTTTTTTCATTTTCAGCTTAACTTGAGCAATTTAAGACAGACTTTGTATGAGATAAAAGAAACATTTTCTGCATCAGACTTTGGGGTTATACGACAAATAATTTTTCTACATTCAATCATGACATTTTTATACAACATCATTAGCAAAAAATAAAATAAATGATGACACCTCAGATGGTGTGAACTGCCGGGGCTCTTCTGACTCCAGTGGAGTTCTGCCAAGTTCCACATTGGCTGACAGTTTGGACCTAAACTTATATCATAAAATTAGAAAGAAATAAATTGCAAATTCTCTCTCCCTAAATAATGCAGCCTTAAACAAAGGTCTTCTATCCAAACGATTTTAAAAGCATGTGATAAAGAGCTCTTTTTTTTTGTACCAGTAACTGCACCTGAGATACATTACTGGCAAGGTATCGGTGTCAGACGTGAAAAATTTGCATTCTAATAAATGCAATGAGCCTTTTCAGTTTGAGAAATATTTTTAAGAAATTTGATTATTTGATTATTTTTTCCTTTTTTCTTGTCCATAATGAAGTGAAAATTCTACACTCCCATGAAACACACATAATTATTTTCTTTTCTCATCCTAGTCCATATGGTGCAACAAGCTTGGATTCAAAACATTTTCTCATGAGTGAGGGTAAATGCCTGATCATTACTTTGAGCATATGGTAACATTTTTTTATTGTTCTTCTATTTATATATACTTTATTATCATTTATTAAATGATATAGAACATACATCCAGCCTGGTTCACATATACAACAAGCAGGCATTCCATGTACCCTGCTTCCACAAATTGCACAGGTATAACAGTCATTAGAGTCACCCACAGCAACTGCAACCATGAATTGTTAAAAATAAACTGTATTATACAATCTTAATTCCTTATTAAATTTTATAACTGGCAATACAACAATTTTGATTTCCAGTTCTAAAATATTTCAACATAAAGCAAACCCTCTGTCTTCAATGAGTGAAGACAGCAGCTCCATGGTGTCACTTGCCCCTTTCAGAGTTCATCACGTCTCACAGGACAGGACCTGGCCCAAGAATAATGGGCCTTGGTGCATTCAAGATCCAAGTAGCCAAAGGGTACCAAATCAACATGCCAAAGTGTACAATACACTGCAAAAATAACAAACAAAAAAACCCTCCAGTCGCCTGTTCATAAAACAGCAAGTCCAAGTTATTTTTCATTAAAAGTGGACCAGGACTTTCCTTCAAGGGTTCTCTGGTCAAATCAACAGAATTCCAAATAGCTTTGGGACTTCATTTAAGGGCTCTGAGATGATTCAGTACAAACCCTCAAATCAAGTGAAATCTGTTAAATTCAAATGACAGAAGCATCATATAATTAACTGCAATTATGACAACCAGAGTTACTGCACATCATTAATGATTGGGCACCTGCTTTTCAAAAAAAAAAAAAATAGTCCATGGTTTCTGTACAGTCAATGCAAAGACTCTGGCCTGCCCCTTGGAGACTGTCGATCGTTCTCACCTGATAGTAAAAGGAACCCAGGGCACAGGTTAGGCAGATTAATTAGATGTCTTACATTGGGTTGTTTGAATTTCCCTTCTACATACAAAAATATATAAATTTCATTTAAAGAGGAGCTGCCTATTTTTTCTAGAGATCAGGAGGAGGGCAAAAAATATGGTTAATGGTAACAGCCTGGGAAAAGTGATTTTGGCACTGCAGGCAAAATTGTCAATTCATCTAAATCAATATAGTGTTTACCCTTTCACAGAGCTCTGCGCACTTATGAAAGCCAAGAATCTGGCTATATAGGTGGCTAGGAAAAACTATGGTAACAGTTAATCTGGGAAAATAGCTATCAAGAAGAGGAAGTACCTGTAGAGAAGACAGATCCACTTAAGGTAAATTCTAAACTATACATCTTCAAGATAAATGAGTTAAATATTTCTAGCACTGAGGACCAGGCACTGGTTTGCGGACTGTCCTTCCTTGTCATTTTTCTAGGTACATCCAATGTGCATGATGTTCAGTCACAAGAAGGGCATTTGTCTGTTGGACTTCAGAGGCTGCCACTCTGCATCTATGCCTAAGCAAATAAGGCTGCAAGAGGAAATTTTCTTATGGGCCCCCACAGCAAAGCATCAGAACAAGAAAATGAGTAAAATGGGAATGCATCCATGCCTTCTTTTGGACAGATCTTGTGTAAGTATTTAATAATGCAAAGACACGTAGTTCCTGTATGGGATATCCCAAGCAAACTTCATCAGGGAAGGAAGAAAATCTCAGTAAGTCAAATATATTAGTCATATATTATTAGCTAACACAAAGGACTTGCTCCCCTTTCCCAGGTCCTCATCCACTCTCCACAACAATGGAATGGCATAGAATCAAACTTAGTAACATAGAAGGGGTTTTTTTTATTTTTTTTAGTTAAATTCTTGGCTTTTGGAAGCATAGTTCCATTCCTAATGAAAAAAAATTCTGGACATGTATTATAGATAAGTAACAAAAACATTGGCAAATATCTCTAATCAGAAGAGGAAAAAAAGTCAGTTAGCTCTTTGAAATGCTATTTAAAAACAAATAAAACAAAACTGGTTAACTTTTTCAAAGGCCCACAGCAGTTTCAGGGTAGCTGCTGTCAAGAAGAGTCAGACGGGCTGTCAGAAAGTAAATGTACCTTCTGGCTGTGAAGATTGCTGGTCCCTAAGGAAGCCATGTTGCCAAAATTATTTAAATTTGAGAAATAAATCCTTTTTTATTATTATGTTTTATCTTTTATTAGAACAGCAATTTATCATCACACCATAACAGTGGAAGTCCCTAGCAGTAATAACTCATATTACTGAATCTCAGAAGCAGAAACCTCCAGGTATCAAGGCAAGTTTTATAGGGTGAATTTCTCAAGAGCTTAGTTCACTGGTTTGATATCTGCAAGCCAGAGCTATTTAGGTTTACACTCAGTGTCTGACAGGTTGAAGGTTTTATTGCATTCAGAAACTGGCAGAGCACATACTGAAAAAACATGTAAGAGGCAAGTGGAGAGTGTGTTGTGTGATTCTTAGTTCATTTAAGGTTATAAGAACAGTACTTAGACATGTCAGTCAAGTATGCAGAATTCTTCACTTCCAATTCAGGACAGTATTAGGAATGACCAAATGTAAAAGATTTGAGAAAGTAATTTTTTTTGTTCTTTTTTTCAGTGTGGTTATTTTTTTCTCATCCTGTTTTGTTTTAAATCTTCATTTCTTGTTATAGTCTACTGCAGCTATTTACATAAATTCTAAATACACACAATAATGTTACTATTATATTTAGGTAATTATGTTACCAGCATTAGAGTTGGCACAGGAAAGGAGGGGAAATTGTTGTAAGCTATTTTCTTAAATTATAAACAATTGTTATTATTACTAAAGTATTACGTGAATATTTTGATTTTTGCAAAAAGTTGTGCAGCATTCTGAAAAGGACAAGGTCCCCCTTAAGTTCTGTGGGAATTTTTTTCTTAGAAGCAGGCCAAAATATACCACAAAATATTGCTCCTTTTTGGTACAGAATTTCAGCAATACATAGCTCACATCTTGGCAAGATCCTGGAAATGCAGAATAGTGTAACAATGAAATGTAATGAGGGTGGAGAGGAAGGAAACATTCCAAACCTGTCAAGCCTCAAGAAATGTTAAGTTTGGGTCCAGTTCAAGTTTTGGGTGAAGATTTAACTCAGTTTTTATTTTCTTCAAAATGCCTGAGCACCCTCAGGGAGTATTCTCTTCCTAGAGAGCTCTTAGAGAAGCATATTTTTCCACTGACAAAAGGATCAGCAAATGGACCCTGATGCCAAAAACTTGAAGTTAAAGCAGTTACTATGGCAATTCTCACTCACATGTTTGTCCCTTAAAAAGGATTTTAAGAGATTATGCAGAGCTTGTATATTTAGTGATTCTTCATATTTCCAAATGAGACAGAGACAGTTATTTATTATACTACATGCAAAGAAGCAAAAATTACTTCTTTATGCTTTAGTTTCAAGTCTCTTACACACTGAAGTTTTTTTCTTTAAAACATATTTTCTAAAGACATTTACAGCTAGAAATGTGCTGCTGATCCAAAACATCAAGCAAAGGAACAGAGGAAGAGGGAGGATCTCTGAATAATTTAAAGCAGCCTCCTCATTCAAAAGTCATTCTCCTTTTAATCTCTCACACTTTGTAGCCAGAGAGTTTATGCTGGGCTCTGGCAGAAAGTCAGGAAACAATATATCTGCAGCTTTAGAGCAGGATGAAAAGAAACAACAAAAAGTACAGGAGACCCACTACAAGTTCTACTTTTACACAAAGTTTGTTTTCCAGGTATTTGTCTGCATCCACAGGTAGCGGCCACTGGTCGAGGACAGAATCTCTCTCCATCACCTGCTCTTCACCTACACAGGGCATGAGCATGCATCTACATGCCTGTGCATGAGCACACACAACTTGTTCCGCTAGAACAGATGTCTCTGATTAACAATGATATTTATGTTATTTTTGATAATGAGTTCGCCTGGACCAAACCTTCAACGAAAATAAATTATCTGCATCATTAACAAAGACAACAATTAAAACGCAATTGAGCCAGGCCAAGGTTTCTCTATCCACAGTTTATGAAAACAGGCTTTACTCGAACAAACTCTAATAACTCTTTTTTTGGTTGTTTTTTTACCATAATCACTTTTCAAAAGACAAGACCAGCCTATTTTAGAGGATCTCTTAATGGATCAAATAAGGGAATAGAGGCCACCTGTATTGAAGGAATACATTACAAAGATCCTTGGGAGGAATCGGATAACCTGGAGAAGAAAAGCTTCCTAGACATCACCTACTTGGAAGCTGACTACAGAAAACTCATCTAGAATTAGCAGTGCACTAAATTATCAACTTTTCCAGCTCTTAAGGTACAGTGTTTTGATCAGCGACTAGTCTTTTTTACACCCTGAAAAGTACTCTCAAACTTTTGCATACTATTTACCATTTACAAAGGACTTTTTTGTGCTCCTTTTGTGCCCCTCCACCTTCTTCTTCCATTATATCCTTAAATGAAATCATGTGAAGAGGAGTATTATTAAAAACACAAATTATTTTCTTTTGCTTTGAATTACCACTTGGAACACAGCAACATCCCATCAACATTAAGCTTCTGAGAGACCACCAACAAGCATTTCATGAACCACAGTGTAAAAGTCACTAACACTTTCAGTAATTGTTATGGAGTTCTGACACAATACAGAAGTGATCAGATAATTATTTCCTGGGGAATCTGCAACTTTATTCTCAAAACTCATGCAAAGGATGTCTAAGAGGAAGAATTGCCATGGGTGGCCTCAACTCAAGTTTCCATTCAGTGCTTGCAAATAACTTTGGTAACTGGCTAATTGTGAAGTTCTAAGCACACAAGTCACTTCCGACTCATTGCTCATGATTACAACTAAGGGCACTTGCACAGATGGGCACACATCAATGTGAATGTAAGATGGAGGGCTGGATTTCAGATCTGTCCAAGTGTTACTCATTTTGTACTGTTAGATCACAGGAAAGAAACCAAGAAGCTAAAATTACAAAGCAGACAGATAATTGCAGAAAGAAGAAAGGAAACATGTTTAGATACAAAAACAGGACAGAAAGTACAAACATTTCACAGGTATGTCTATTTTTGCTAAGCACAAATCTTGACACAAAGCACTGTAGTATGAAAAAGGGGCCACAGGAGAAAAGTAAACTTGGCAACCTGACAAGCCTTCTTTTAAAATAAAGTAATTCTGATTGCATGGTAAGATTATTATTCACTGGAAAAGTTACCCTCTCATGAAACCCTACTGTTCTCGTTGCCCCCTGTTCTCTTAGGCGCACATGTACATCCTTGGCCTGAAGATTCATGAAAAACAAATCTTTACAAATCAATACGAAAAGTGCTATATAGTCAGACAACATCCCCTTCTGAAGTCATGGCAGAGACTAATCCAGTCAAGAATAAACCTGACCAGTGTCCAACCACACTGTTCCAGAAGACCATCTTCCATTCAGTGCCCAACAGGGCAACCCTGTAGATGTCATACAGAAGGGCTGGAACTCAACAACTGCATTCCTCAGGGCCAGCCTGACTTGGGGGCTCAGAGACAAAAGCCCCTTGCAATCAAGCTTTTCTTCTTAATCCTGAAGCAGAGCAGAGCAAGACAATGTGCAGGTGCCCATATGCTGAAACCAAAACAGGCTACAGAAATCTTAGAGAATGGTAGGCATCTTAACCCATGGCAAATGATCACAACAGTAACACTGACTTGAACTGCAGCTGCTCTGTGTGTCCTGCATACAAACACGACATGCTGAGAATTTTGTAACATCATCAGGATTAATCTGACTGTGCATTTTCATCTTTTCATGGAAGATCCTTACAACTCATTTCCTAAGAAGTTGAAAGAAAGTCCATGATGTTGTATCAGAGAATATGATAAAATATTTTAACTGATTGTACATTACCATTAAACCAGTGTATACATCAAATACTTATCTTTCAAATATTTTTCTTGCTGTTATGTGTTATAATAATTAAATATCTTTTTTCTTCTCATATTTACTGTAACTCATATTAATTAGAAATTCCAAACAAAACTGCTCAGGGTGGAGGGTGCATTTTCCTTTCCTTTGTCATTAGGCTGAAAAATCTTCTCTTTGACTGTATTTCATTTCCTCTATTAAATTGTTTAAATCTGTTTCCTTTGCTTAATTGTTGACGCACTTTTCCCATGCCTATGTAATTTTCTCATTGAAGTGTTTAAGGTTAATGTGAATGTACTGTATTTTCAAGCCAACTAGAATTTTTGAGACTATGCAATCCTAGTTGGTTTTACTTTTTCTTCAATGGTCATGCAATAGCAAATAGCACTCAGTATGAACAGCTGAACTATTCTCCTAATTATTACGTCTGGTTGACTGTATCCTACACATCTCACATGTTCCAGCTGAAGGGCCAAGATCTCCAGATGATCATTGATACTTTTAAATTGGCACATAATGAGAATACTGAGTTCTGAAGGGACTCCTTCCTACATCTCAGCATATGTCTTTATGTTTAAATAATTAAGCTACATCTGTATACAAAAAGCACGTCAGGGTATCTCTTAATGGACTGTGCAAGGAAACTCACTCAGTGGACAGAATACTTCATAGAAGATGATCTTGAAGATAACTTCTGGTTAACAAAATCTACAGGTATTTGAAAAGATATTCTATAAAATGCTTATCTTTATACTAGCAACATATTTAAGCAATAACAAGGAGATTTCATTCAAAGGCTCTAGAGGAAAACATTATGTTTTAAGACACTTCATACTTAAAGTTTTGCTAAGTCTAAGCATGCAACCAAGCACCTGCACTCTAATAAGAGCATCAGAAGATATGGCAATGCATGATTACGGTTTGGTAATCTAATATTTTCTCCTACATCTCTATGAAATATTTCATTAATTTTGGAAGAAACATATAATTCAACACTAGATTTTGAGGTGGACAAAAGAACAGCAACAAACATCAACTTTGCTCCCTTTACTCTTTGTGAATAGCACCAGTGAAATTAATAGCTACTTGAAGAAGAGGCTTTCCTGTAAAAACAAACCTTAACACTAAATTCTGAATGAATTTGAAAGAAAAATGAAAGGATATTTAGACATTTTCCAATGTCTTCTCTCCCTAATTTTTCATGTAACAGTTCATTAAATTCTATGTTAGCTTTAATGACAACTCAGGACACTGCAATGGTACAAATAATGAAAGAGAAAAACAATATTTGTTGAAACTATCTTTTCTGTCCATATTTCTACTATTGCATAATTTTTGCAACTCACTGTTATGGAATCACCATCACATCATCACATATTTTAAGATGGAGAGAGTGACTATTTAGGCCAAATATATGAACATACAGGAACAAGAATAACTAAAACATTTTTAATTTGTAACTCCCTATTTTATTTTAAATACAATTACCCCCTCTTGATTTTTTAAAGTAATCTTTTATATCTGGCAAAATAAGAAAGGCATAGGAGTAACCTAAGTGATCCAAAGCCACAAAAGGTGTCCTTTGCAATCACTTGAGCTTTTTTTTAAAGTTTGTATGAGAATCAATTGTCGGATAAAAATCTAAAAATTGCACTGTTCTAGGGTGGCACACTCCACACAAATGTGAAATGTGAAAATCACAAGAATAAAGGAGAAAAAAGGAAATTTTAACTCAATACGTAATAGAAAATATTATATAGAACATAAGAAAATTATTCCACAAGGCTCTTAGTTACTACATTTAAATCTAATATAAAGCTGAAGTTTATCATCAATCACTGTTGTCAGTAGTTAGTAGCACAGTTTGGGAAGTGAAACCAACAGCAAATGCAACAACACAGGCATTAAATATTCTAAGTATCTTGCTATTGCCAGCTTTGTCTAATATTTTATATTAACTTGATGGTACCGAATAACAACAAAAACTTTTTGAAGGAGTTCTTTAAGTAGAAAACTAGCAAACGTTTGACATCGAATTAGTACAACTAAAACAAGCAAGTCAACTAGTAAGTGTAGTGTAAACAGTTACATACATGTGATATCCATACTTGGAGAATAGTCTTAATCCTGGAAAACATTTTCTTTTATGCCAAATTTGATAAAAAGTTTAACATATCCAAGTTTTAACAACACAGTATCTTCAGGGAAGGCAGGATCCAAACTGCACATCATGACTGACTAACAAGCAGGACACAATAGCACACACAAAAAAATAGGGGGACATCATATGGTAGACAGTAACAGCCAAAGAGGCATAGGTAGAACTATACATTTCAGTTGGAATTTTCAGATAAGTTACCTTGTAAGCTGCATGTACCACAGAGATATCCTGATCTGAAGGGTAATTTTGCCAGGGTGAGGTTCATCCATTACTCCTGGGTGTGTTCATCCCTGTTGCACAAAGCTCAGCTTCACTGAGAGTAGTTGAGGACTATATTTCTGTTATTCTCTGAAAAAACAAAAATAAACAAAAAAAAACCCCATAAGTTGAAGGAATTTGAGTATGCAGGGGGTTTATGGGCACCTGAAATCTGAAACTCGCTGAAAGAGGTTCCCCACCATGCACATACTTCCCAAAGCCATTCCAAACACTAGAACGGTGCCTAATCAAGCCACAGTTAGGAAGTGTAACTAAAGCAGCTGTTACAGACTTACAAGAAGGGTTAGCACAGCAAGACATACTCTGCTATGCAAGATCTTAGGCTTTATAATCAATAATACAATAAAATGTAATAGCTCCTTCACTCTTAACCATGACACTTGACCAGACAATTCTATGTCCTATTAATTTAAAAAGCATGTCATTGACTTTTCAGACCCCATCTGTTTTGTCAAAATCTAGATTTTTCTTTTAAATAAATGAATAACTTGTTAACTGTGAAGATACCCACTGAATTTCGAAAGATCTGCATATCAAAAATTCAGCATTATTATTTATCAATTTTCTATTTCTATTTAAATCAGCATGGTCTTATATTTAAAAAATAAAGTCAAGCTTGAGTCCTATAACAGTAGAAAAATTGTCCTGTTAACCAAAGGAATATCCATCTCATACTGGTGGATTCTGTTCTTCCCACGGAATTTATTTCAATAACAATAATGGCTAGTCACAAGTTTAGGAGCTTAAAAACTACAAATATTTTAAAGGATCCCCCCAAAACTATTGGAAGGATAGAGGATGAAAGGGAAATTTATTTTATTTTCATTTCATTCTGAAAACAAGAACTAAAGAAGTCAAAGTCTGTATTCAGAAGAAATTAATTTCTGAATTTTATACACTGTTTGCAAAGGTTCCTTTTATTAAGTTTCTCAATGATTCTTCCAACCCTGAAAATACTCAAGGAACTTCCACTGGAAATGCTACCAGACCTTCAAATGTTGATTTGCTGAAATCACAAAGTGACGTATTTTGTCCAATATATTTGTTCTCTCCATGTACCGCTTTTCAGTGTACAGGTATAAAACAATGAGCAGTAAATTCTGTATTATTAACATTGTTATAAACATCTACTGGTAAGATGTATTAACACACTCCATGGGAATCCATGGCCTCTAGGAATACAAAATGAACCACAATGAAGAGAAGTCACACAAATAAAAATTCATCCCATCCAGAGAAACAGATCCATACACAACTGACCAAATAACACAGATGCAAAGGAAATGTTTAGTCTTGTGCCCACCCCCAGAAACTCTATCCATCCACCCTGTCGGACAGAGAAAGGAGATCAGAACATCTTTTGAAATCACTATTCATAGTCTCTATGGAGATAACCCTCTTCCTTCCCAAGACTGGTTACTATTTCTAAACATTCTCACTTTACATTATAGGACAATTCATGAAGTTTAACTAAATTTAATCTTCATGTATCTTTGAGACTGGGATTCATCAGTAAGATATAATCTCTGCCACTCAGTTAATGCGTCAGCCAGTCACTAGCAGGAAAGCTCTACAGAGAGGAAATACAAATAGTGAATTTATTCCACTTTGCAGTGGTGAAAATAACTGTGTGTGATGCGAGGCAAAGTAGTGTGCAATGCAGGATCGGAAAGTCAGAGTAAACATCCAGAAGGGGCACCTAGTTATCAATTTTCTATTACACCACTTTGAGTTGTATTATTATAACAGGCATTTCAATTTCATCCAGTAACTTCTATATTCGGCAGAATAATTTATGTTTTGCCAGACAACACTTTCCCAAGAAAGCATCTGATGATGTGAACACATGAAGCATACAGAGAAACCACTCCACTCGGTAAGTTGTTTCATGGTACACTAAGTGCCATTTAACATTTGTCTCACGTCAGCTTCCAGTCCATCATCCCAGCTACACCTTTACAATGTTCTTTCTTCTTCACAGTCACTTTTAAATCCCCCCTTTTTAAATAATTATACACATTAGGCTTTCTGTAGCTCTCACCCTAGGCATTTTCTCCACTGATGGTATAATCTTGGTAGTTCTGTATCATCTCCTGCCTTTATATATCTTTTAAATAAGTGATATCAAAACTGTATACAGTAGTTTACTAATGTCATCTTACAGAGATTAAAAAACCCTCCTTATTTCCAGCTTGTATTTCTATGGATGACACTTGCCTCTTTACCTTAACACTGATCTGAGAGCTCACAATCAGATGCACCCATAGTAACAATCTCCTCCAGCAGAAGCCCCAGTTTTCAGACCAGCACTCCCCATTCTCTCAGCTTGTTCCAAGCTATAAACAGCATTGCTTGGGATTAATGCACATTTTGCTTTAGAGGATTACACCAGCAAATGATACAGAAAACTCCAGATGATTGCCCTCCTGTCATACTTATTCCCCAATTTGTCAGTCTTTTTGCCATCATGTATTTCATCAGAAGCTGTAGCCCTGAAATGCACGGCTTGTGATTTTGTCAGTTAATCCACCACAGTAAGAATGCCCAAATAATGTATATGAAAACCTGTCTAGGTGCATACTAACATGCTTTTGCTCCTTAAATCTTAGTAAAGTCATATGAAATTAGCCATTAAGATTGGAAAGAAAGTACCAGCAGCTGTGAACTCCCATTTTTTACTCTTAATTACCAGGTGAGGAACACAACCACCTATTGGTTTTGTGGTTCTTGGCCACAATCACATTAATAAAATTGTTTAATTTGAGAGTCTGCTAGGCCATTCCTTCAGTATCTGGTATACATTGCTCATTTTGACAGTGTATTTGTTTCACATTTGCTTCAGAGCACTTCCTTCTCTAAGTTTCCTTTTATAAATAAAGCAGAAAAAGCAGTTTTGCTTGACTGAAACAGAAATTTTAATCAGTAAAGTTCTTTAGGCATGTATGAGAAGAACAGCAACATTTCTGTTCATGCCCTAAGTTTCTGTTATATGCAGATTATTTGTTTATTTAAACTAAATGCTTGATAGACAATATGCAACCAATTAACCTGTAACACTTTATGTGAAATCACTTTCTGAGGTAGTTAGGGTAGAACTAAAATAATTGGGGGATATCAAGGACACTGTCATTCTAAAACTCTTACATCTCATTTAAATAAAGAGCAAATTATGAGATACGGGAATTTACACCATTTAGATTTATGCAAAATGTGTGATTGTTAGCACAAAAATGAATATTAAATACATCATTCAATGGGTAGAAATACCACACACCAACCATGCAATTTCATGAGATGTGTAAGTCAATCTATGTACGGGCTCCCAATGGGCCAGTCTGCCACCCCTACCTTTTCCTGCCCCTTGCCTTGTATAAGCTCCACTGCATTTGGCCATGCCAGTAATGAAATCTGCTGAAAATTATTTTTCTTTCTTTTTGGCACAGTAATTTCTCTGATGGATCAGTGGGTTGGGATCTAGCCCATTCAGCAGTAACATGACGAGTACAGCAAATTCAGGGGAGCAGCAGAAGCATCCAGCTCAGAAAATGAGTGATCACCCCTTGGCAGTGTGGTCTCAGGTCAATAGGTAAGCTAAAGCTTACTGTGACACTGCATTTGTAAGGAAGTAAAAAATTATCTATTTTTTAAAGTGAACAGCAAAGCTATCTCCTGCATAACAAAAATGCAGGTGAGTTTCAAGAAGAAAGATTAATTTTCTTTAAATCCCCTTGTGGACTCCAAATGAAAGAGGCTATAAAAACTAATACGTTCCACCATGACAAATTTCCTCCAAGCAATGCACTGTGTAAGTAAGATATGAAGAAAGATGTACTCATTTTACAAACTAAACAACATAATCCACCTACAAACAACACTGTCCCTGGCTCCGTGGACACCATTTTGCACCATGTCATCCCGCACGACAGCCAGCCTTAAGTACCTGCAGAACAAAGCCAATACTGACCTCTAGCCTCAATGTATTATCGAAACCATACACTTCACCTTCATCCAAAACATCACCTTCAGCTGCCACTCCTCCCCTAAACCTTACAAACAAGCATAACCATCAGAACCCCATTGTATCTGTGATTGCACCAAACAAACTCTTGTGCATCTAGGACATGTAGATAGCATCTTTGTCATTGGGACTAAAATGAAGACTCCCTCACTGATCTGTATCACAAATTAATTACTACTATTCAGTTTCCTCCATCAAAATAGCTCATGGCCACTTTTACATCTAAGAAATAAAACAAAAGCCATAATACCAACCTAATAAATATCACAGGCTAATTAACTCAAAAACATGATATATAAGTAAGTACTCAGAGAACACATCTTCCCCGAAGAACATACCAGCCACAACACCTTCACCAATCCAAAAGTGACATGTGCCCTTTCTGCAGTAAAACTATCCTTGACTGATCTAAAACACATAGTTATAACAAAACTTACTGATATTCAGACAGAAAATCATGAAATATTCATGAACTACATGAAGATCACACTTTGAAAACAATCTTCCCCAGACTCTACTACCCTTTAAACAGTAACTTGCCAAGCACCATCAAAAATGGATGAACAAACAGATTAAGTAACCAAAGCACAGAATTAGTAAGTGTCTGTTGTGCAAAGGTTGGACCTCAGCAGGTCTGTGAGGAAGGCTACAAATGCAAAAGTAAAATGCAGAAATTCTAACATGGTATGTGATACATTTGAACCTTAGCTGCTCTCTAGCTTCCCTGAGTAAAACTTGATTTATTTTCATTTTTAATGCTAATGGTGGAAGTAATAGTTTCCTTAGCAAATGGTGAACAAACTGGTGCAAAGAAAGGCAAGCTCATGCATTTCACATCTTGCTGCAAAATCCATAGCCTGGAAATCCAGCATAAAACTGCCTCTGATCAACCAAACATTTCAAGCATAACCTTGTCAGATTGTCGACATGGAAACCATATCTTGCTCAAGTTTACAGGGCTAATTTTATTAATTCTTTTTGTATGCAGCCTACATGCTACACTTGTTGCAAAATATGAGTCTGAAATGATATTTATAGAGTAAGCAACACAAGGATCACAACATCGTATCATTACTAAGCCAAACGAAGCTGCAATGGTAGAGAAGTATAAAATACCTACTTATTTTTAACAGTCAACTTTATTAACTACAGGGGCTCTGCATTATAAGAAATCAGCATAGTTAACCTGTGACATAGCACAGTTGATTAACTGCCTCTTAGGTACAATACCTCAATCATGCCAGATCATTTTTGATGCAAAGAATTCCATAAAACATTATTTTCTTCATTACAATGTTCACCTTTATCCAAGGAATGGCCTACTGTCAACAGACTTTTGGCTCTTGGTGTTTTACTTATGTTTCCATCAATTTAGTTATGTTCCATCAAACATCTCACTCAAAAGTTTTAAAGGACTACAGGAAAGTACTGCTAAAGAAAAACACAGAGGACTTCATTTCTGGAAGTCACTAAATGTGAAAGATATCATTTATGAATATCAGATAGCATGAAATAATACCCAGGAGACAATGCTGTAGTATAAATGACAAACAAGTTCCTGATAAATTCATTCTAGATATTGACAATGCAGCTCTTCTTTGCCTATGCAGATAAGACTGCGAAGAACATAGTATTAGATATTGGAATGCCTCCCTGGCCTTAGTGACATGAAAAAGGGAAACAGCGTGCAGCGTGGCAATTTACAATTGAGTTATCAATTTCCAAATTACTCAGATTATCAGTGTACTAACATAAAAGCAGAGAGAAAAAAGCAAGGATAACAAACAAATGTTAGGAAAGGTTTGTACAGCACACAAGAGTGAAAATATGGCACTGCAATACTTCCGACATGCAGCTAAGGTCTTCAACAGCAGCAGCTGATATTCACAAGTTTGTATGGCATGTAATAAGATCTGGTGTAAATTCTGTCCAAACTGCTATTGGAAACACAGAAAGAATTTTTCTGAGAATAGCATCTTCAGATGCATACAGTCCAGAAGAACATTATTATTCATTAGTTACACTGAAAGACCATCAGATGATGTACGTTCTAACAGATCTGCATTATAGAGTCCATATATTTCAATACAAATGCACACCCTTTCATGACACCATAAGTGAATTATTTATTTGCAATTAATGTGAAGATGTATAAATGTTCAGGAAAAACCTTCCTGTAATGCATTTGAATTGAAAAAAAATCTTATGGATATGCACAACTATTAGTATATTAATATTGGCAGGGAAAAAGCAGATATTTCTTCATTTTCTATTTTGTCCGTAAGACGCAACTTTTTCCCAATATTAAAAATCTACGGTTGTTTCAGACAGCTAATACAAAGATAGAATACAGATCATGTTATGATTACAGTATACTGTTGTATAAAAACACATATTTAAAGTTCTGTTATGAATCTGAGATGTCCTCCTTCTATATGTAAAACAGCTGAACCACCATTTCTGAAAACGACAATTCTTGAAAACAAACAAAAACCCCTAAAATATTGTGATATAACACAGCAAATATAGTGAGAGGAAAAGTTTATTTAGGTATCAATTAGCAGAAAGTCGTGTGGATTTTTCATACTCATTTTACCAGAATAATCCAGTTATTGACGTTCAAATCATCAATATATTGCAGTATAGCCAATGTAAAATGGGCATTACGAGCCATCTTACACATGCAACTTCCCCAGAAGTAATGGCCTATAAAGCACCTGAATCCTTACATAGGTTTCAACATACAGTTAGATCAATGTGCCTACAACACTCTTGCATTAAAGTTATTCCCAGATGGCTCAAGATTCCTTGTCTAGTTTCAAGACAAAAGTGGCATGCAAGTGAAAAGAACTATCATCATTGTAAGTAAAATCCAATCGCTGACACAACTTAAATGACCATTCTTGTCCTGAGCTACATGTAAACATGTGAACTGAAAGAAAACTCGAGCAACTTACATCTAATTGCATCATTTTATTGAAACTTCTATCATCTGGAATCCATATGTGTCACACTGTCTTAATAAACAATAACACATTTTATTTTGGTTTACCCAAAATTAACAGGACATTTGGGAAAATACTGTTATTGTAAAAGCCTGTTTCAAATTTGTTTGGCAATACTAGAGGTATCTAAGTGCAAAACAAGAGAATCTTTTCTTCTTTCCCCCCCTCTGTTGTTGATATTAGGAGAAAACAATGCATCTGGTAACATTAATGATACCCTATATCCTCAACAAAGATGAAAGAGGTCAAACAAAGTTGTAATGGGCTTAACCATATGAACAGCCATATTGGATTGATTAGCTCAGTATCCAGACACAGTAAAACCCCTTTTTTTTTTTTTTTTTTCCAAACAATATTATATGCTATAGTCCAATAGGTCTGCAAAGTCTCAAGGCTTTGCATAAGGCAGTTTTCTTAATATACTCAGCCCTACAGCAAAATGCAATGAAGGGCTATTTCTGTTTTGGCCTGCCAGACTTGAGGGGAAACAGAGAGAGGGGCGAGCAGCCTGAATCATACTGCATCTATCACCATATCACACTGGCTACTCTGTTGAGAGAGTACTGCCAGCAAGCTTATTATACAGTTCTGTTTTCAGAGATTTACAATTAAAACTCCATTATAAAACTGTCTTCTTGGCGAAAATGTAGCAAACAAGCTCATTCCAAAAGGGATTTATATTTTAATTAGAGAAAAATCAGTTCAGCTGTCTTTCTGGAGAGTCAGAGGGCTTGGCTGAGAAAGACAAACAAAACCAGATTTTTGGTGGTTTCTGTAGTTCTTTTGTTCTTCTTGAGGAATCAGTACCATGTCAATGTAATAACCATAGTGAAATAAGATCCATACCAAGAAATGAGGATTTCATTTGACAACTGATCAACACAGTCTTTAAACATAGTTAACATTATTCCTCTGTAACCCTGTAATCCAAATCCCTGTCTTTAATTTTTAACATCTAACAACAACTACGAGAATCAAAATCTTTAGTCCTGGAACTTAGATTTTAAGTTTTTGTGGCCCTTCTAGGATGCTCATGATCTCACTGTTTTCACCAGTGCTCTAGACATCCAAGCACTGCAGATGTCAAAAGCCATGAAAACTCAGTTATCCTTTCTTTTAAAAATCACAGGATTCCTTAACATTGGCCCATTACAGTACAGCTGATTCCACAGTTGACCAATTAACCTGAGTATAAGTCAAGAAAATTAATATACAACATACAAGAAGGACAATGCCAGGATTTTACACTGTACAATACTGAAAATAAACTTGATTCAGCTCTGTTCTTGAGACATTTTCCCTTATCCTGCAGGAGAAATTCACATAGCTGCTTGCATTTAAGTCAGTAGGGCTGATACTGAGAGTAAATAGAGTTTTGTATGCTTCAGGTAACTCTTTCCTTGAATTCAGGACAAAAACAGGATATGAAAAATACAGGGACTGCAGTGTTCATTTTTATGATGTTTTACCATTCTTTATTCCATGTCTACAACAAAATTTGTGGGATATATCAGCCTATGCTCCCATCCATTTAGGGACTTTCTTTGTGACTATTAAGAAGAACAGCATGAAGGTATCTGATAAACATATTGGGATTGAACTGTCCAATTTGCAACTGTTGTGAATTGGCTCCATTACCTCTTCAAATGGCCCGGTTGTCAGAAAGGCACCTATGCAGGCATTTACATGGTACCCTAAGAAAACCAAATGTTTTCAAACTTTTCAACAGCTATGAATCTCCACTGTTCTTGTTTCAAATAATTCTTTAATGCCCCTACATGCTGTACTACAGCAATTTAGCAAATAATGAACTTTTCTTCCAGCTAATGTAACACGCATGTTATAAACAAAGGCATAGAGAATGACAAGAAGGGAAATGTTCCTTCATCACAGAAGGAGAACAAGCAAAGAGCATTGTGAGCTGGATTCTCAGTTTCTTGCTCAGGATTGGAGAATAAAGGCAGAAGAGGGTGATATGCTTTGTAACCCTCTATAGTAACATAGAGGCAAGAAATAAACAAGACAATGAAAACCCTTGTAGCCCAGTACTTAGGAAAAGCTTTACCTTACTTTGTTTACAAAATAGCTTAATATATTCATAGCAAATGTGGACAAATCACAAGTAAAAATTTCAAAAATGAATGTCGATGAATAAGTTTTAAGCTAGGGGTTTTTTCCTAATCCTTTTGTCATTTGTGCAATATGTGATCAAAGACATTTCTTCTTCCCATTCCTCAAATGTTAAGTAAATATGTGAGCTTAGAAAAGAAATTCATGTAATTCATAGCAGGACAGAAAGTAGTACTTGTTACATCACATAATTAAGGCTGAAGTATTAGAGGTGGGAATGAGGGCCACAGTGTCTGATTTTCTAAACAAATAGATGATCAATTTTTTTCAAAGACTGGAAAAAATTCCCCAAACCAGTCCTCGCCACGCATCCATATGTGCCAATTTCTCATCACATTCATTAATTTTATTGGCCAGCATGTTTTCCATCTGCTTAAGCCTAAGCAGAGGGGAGCAAATCAGTCTGTTTCCTCCAGTGCTGTTCTTCCTCCAGCCCACCTGAACAGTGCCACCAAGACTGTCTTGCTTTCAGCAGGGCTGAGGAGAGCCCCCTTCCTGCTCCCACCACCACCAGGCTGCTCTGTCCAGCTGCCCTTGCCGTTCAGGACCCTGAGGTGATCATAGGACATAATGGCCCTGACCAGCTGTACTGGGCTGCCCCCCACACCCCCAACCCCTCAATCTGAGGCTGTGTTTTGGCTCAGCCCAGGGCCTCCACCTGCAGCAGTGCTCCTGCCTGTCCATGGACCTCAACAGTCCTCACCCCTGGGCTGATGTCCCACCTTGACCTTGGACCTGTCCCATCACCATGGACCTGTCTCATGATCATGGGACTGTGCCTGACCCTGATTACCTGGCTAAGACTCATCCCTGACCCTGGCCTGTAGAATGTCTGCCCAGCTTGCCTTCAGATCTGCCTCATGACCATGAACTTACCTGATGGATTCTGGGCTACCCCAAGCCTGCCCAGCTCCCTGGAAAGGGCAGTGGGGCTGGTCCTGGCTGACAAGCCCTACCCTGCCAGCCCTGGGCAGCCCCTGCCACTCCTGGCCCCGTGTCCCTCAGCTCCTTCCTGAGCTCCAGGTCTGGGCAGGTGCCTGCCTGCAACAAGAGGACCAGACTGGCCTCTGCCACAACCAATGCACCAGCCCAGTGGCAGCCAGCACAAGCAGGAGTCAGTGTCCTTTATTTCCTCCATGGTAAGATGAAGGAGATTCACCTCAGCTGGAGCATGGCCAGCTGCTGCACAGGAACCTCCCTCTGAACATGAGAGCACAGGTGAGACAAAAACTGCTTGAAATAATGAGGCACCAAAGCTCATCTCGAGTCAGCGACATCTGGGTATGCTCCATTCCTTTTTTTGTGGTAATTATTTCATTTTTGTACTGCAGGACTCCTCCTGTGCTCTAACTAGGCTTCAATTCTTCATCTCCCACATGAACTATATACCTGCTATTTTGACTATTGCACACAATGCTTAAGAAAACTAGCAACACACATGAGACACTAAGAGTGTCAGGGAATAAGATGAAATGTCAGGCTGGTGGGGCATGGCAGGACATGCACCAGCAACAAGGTATTAAATCTATAAGTCATTGATGTCCAAAGGATAGATCTGATTCATAAGATCTGGCAGAAAAGGAAAGAAAGGTGTACCAGGGCAGTATTTAGTGAGTAACTCCATACTGCCCAACACAGCATATCCTGAGACTGTTCCCAATTCACAATCAGTGCAAGACTTCAGTAGTCAAAAACTTTCAGCTGATGAAAATCCCATGGATTTGGGAAAAAGAGACCACCAACCAGTTACACTGAAGGAATGGCCATGGAGAAGAGTGTCTGAAAGCAAACCAAATACAAGATTTTAAGATTCTAAATATTAATATCTTAAGCAGCTATAAGACCAAGGTAAGAGCAAAAACCCCAAGATATCTCTAGAAAAACTCAACCGAGATTTTAGCAGAAGCAATTTCAGCCAAGCAAAAGGGTTGGCTGCCAAGCTGGAAGTGACCCAGGATGGATTGAGGTTGGATTACCAGAGAGGAGCATGTAGTAATAATTGTGAACATCGTGCTCAGTGAGTTTGGATGTGTAACATAAGAGAGAAACAGCAGGATAATTGGGAAGATAGAAGGGGTTGTACTTAATGAATGCAAGAGAGCAAGCTGTGCCTACTTTATGATAGGAAATAATCCAAAATAAAGCAAGAAGACTGAGCAAGACTGAGGCATGAGAAATCAGAAGGTAAGCCTAAATGTAATCTATGGCTGGAATAGGAGCTACAAATGAATGAATAAATTAAAAACAGAGAAATCTCAAAATTAGCAGTAAAGTAGATGAAAAAACACTGCAGAAATGTTTCACATCTGCCATCAACATAAAATATACAGACTAGTTACAGCTAGAATATTTTTTAAAAAGTACACATTGTGTCAACTATAAACAAATGGCAATGAAGGTAACAATAGGCAAAGGGATAGTATATCTAAAAAAGAGCAAAAAGAGAAAGATAAAATTTCTTTATAATTAGATGGATTCATAGTGTCGCCAAGTAACTTGCTCGTTAAACTTTACCAGCCATGTAACAATAAACTGCAAGAATATCAATAGATCTCTACCATGCTTCGAGCCTTTACTCTTCCTGTTCATCATTATACGCTGGGAGAGATCTTGAAACACATCATTATAGCTGAAATATTCAGCCATGTTTTTCTTTAACGCTCCCTCTTTACACTTAAAAAAAATTCCTTCCCCTAAGTTGTAACTTAGTCTGAATGTCTAAAATGTCCATGTATTCTCTTTGCTGCTGAATGGACGTGAATGTTTTCTCACTTTCAGCTTGTACAGATTTGTACTTCGCTCTTATTTTCTCCCTGAAGTAACATTAGCAGCGTCTCCATTTCCCAACCAGTCCGCTCCTGAATTCTTAACACCTTTCTCAGGCAACAGCTCACACTGTGCCTTCTGCAACACTGCAACATTAACCTATTTTTCCCTCCTTGGCAAAAGAAACGCTGGAGTTCTCTGGAGAATGCTGATTCAGAAATTTGCTCTCTGAAAGACTTCCTGAGGTTCCTAATTAGGTATGTTGGAGAAGTCGCTGAAATCGTGGACCTGTAAGTCCCAGAGAAAACCAGGCCACTCACCTTTCAGCCCACAGGAAACCTCTTAGGAAATTCAGAATAAGCAGCCCAGAGGAAAGGCAGTTTTTTGAGTTACTACAGAGATACATAGTTTGTCTTGTTTGTTTAATACAGCTGAAGAATAAGATATAAGAATTCAGCTGAGACTGGCAATTTTCATAGTTCTTTATGAATATTAGAGGCTATCACAGACAGACATTAGGAATGATAGTACATATTCTGCAGCAAAAGACCAACAGAAGGATAAATATGACTCATTTTGCAAGAAGGAGAAATGTTAACCGTTTTTTCTTCAATAAAATGAGTTCCTGTGATTTTGGGGAAGCAAGAAGGTTTATGAATAGCCAAAGATTCAAAAGTGGCTACAAAATGGTACCAGAGGTTATAACAAATAAGAAGACAATTTTCAAGTTTGCAAGCTACAATACAGCCAGTCCTGTCAGAGAAGAACTGCAGCAGCAGTTAATCTGTTGAAAAAGTCTTGTCTCCTTGAGACTAATGAAAATGGCAAAACTGGGCAAGATTTACTATGAAAAGCAGCCATGGCAGGTGAATGCTAAAGTTACTGCTTAAGTTGCCTTTTTCCACATCATCACAGGAGAAACGACAGGATATCCTCATGCCTGCTAACATGGCACCTTTTACAGTCTTGAAGCTTGCTCCATTTTTCTCTGTAAGCAGAGTAGGCTTTTATGCTCCCAGACACATTGGTCAGGATCTTGTTTCACTCTATAAGAACCTGGGAGGCCGAAGACAAAGCTTCAAAACTGTTCTTGGATGAACTGCATTTCTTAGCTCCTGCTAATGCCTGCTGAACCTCTGGTCAATCTTCTTTGAGCAAAACTGCAGTCAGCACTTGTACCTCAGGGACAACAAACTCTGTTAATGCACTCTTTCAAGAGACCTATTATCAGCTTGAAATCTCAAAGAGCAGACCCTCTCCCTGAGTAGCTCACATTACTTTTGGCCTTTCAGGCTCTCAGGGTGTGGTTTGATGATCAATTTAAATTGATCTGTGGACCACTGCCAGACAGACAGTCCTATAACCACACCTATCAGGCTAAGCAATGAGTTGGTATAATTGAGCATCTCTTCTGCTGGGATAGTTTTTAGTCAGATAATTTCCCAGTCCAAGCTATGGCATGACAACAAAGAGAATGGCACTAGAGATGAGGCAGAAATGTACAGCTGGCAATAAGGTCAGCACATGCAGCCCAGACTTGTATCTGCTAGAACTTCCCATCAAACAGCACCCTGCACTGGACATCTGGGTGGATTATTAATACGAGATGGAACAAAACATACTATAAACAGTAAAATCTGTGCTTTTTCATCCCCAAAGGATCCTTAATGATTTCATAGCAGCTTTGAGCAAAACGGTAGTATTACGAGCTGACAATGCAGAACTGGCTTTCATTATACGCTTCTTAGGTCAGTATGCAAAATGTTTTAAGAATCTCTCTTCCGTGACATCCCTGAGAGAACCTCTGCCCACAGTACACAATCACGCTGCAAATCACAAGAAATAGTATTCAAAAGTTCAGCTGTTCAGAATCTGTTTTGTATGTTTCTTTATTCATTGGGACATGCCCTCCTCTTTTTGCTTCATGTATATTTTTTTCTTATTTTACCACAAAACAAAGTAAATGCAGTAAAAAAGCTTCAGTCTATTTGCTACTTGGGATCTAGTCAGACAAAGATAATGTGAAAGTTTTTGGATTAGGTCTTCCCTAAACTCTTCTTCAGATTTATAAGAAATGTCCAAATTGTCTATTTTTAAAGGAATTACTAAATGATAGAATATGGATATATCAGTTTTATTCAGTAACTAGACCCCAGTTATGAACCTGGTAATTCTGTGCAAGTTAAGTCTATCCATATTTTATATTACTTATTTAGGATACCATCAGGATTTTTTCCCCTAATGCAGCCAAAGATATGATGGTTCCAGAAGTCTTTGCATATGGAGTTAACACATTGCCTGACGAGTCATCAAACAGAACCAAGTAATAAAGCTCCAAGTGTTTAGTTAAATTTAATTTACAACTAAGCAAAACAGTGTTTATTGGAACAAAAAAGGTTATTAGTGTCTTACTAGGAAGCAATTAAAATAACAGATCAAAGTCATTCTTCAAATCACAAAACAGATGCTAAGCTTTACTGTAAGAGATTTAGAAGCAATGGTGTATGTAACCGTAGAAGTCCACAAACTATGTTGCACCTTCTGTGACCATAGAGAAGTTGCTGAAAAACAAGATCTATCACATACTAGATTTAACTGTGATTCTCCAGCTCCATCGTCGTCATCTGGAGAATCAAACTGAACTATTCCAACCTCAACACTGAGTTCTGCTTCAACAATATAATGGAAATCTCTAGCGTCACTAGAAAAAACTGGGGGGAAAAAAAATCTAAGGCTTCAGCAGTTTCAACAAAAAACCTGTTGTTCACATTCTCTCTTCAGCAATGGACTGAAGTAAAACACTCTTAGCCTCCTAAACCTCAGGTACTCCAGATATAGTTTAATTCTCTCCACTAATTTTAAATAAGTAGTGAGAAATAGCTGCAAATTAAAAGGCAAGGTTAATAAGAGAATTCTGTTTCTGTTAGAGCCTCTGTTTCATACAGAAATTGCAATCCATCTTTGAAAATCCCTGCTAATTAATAGATATTCTCATGTCACAGATTTAGGGAATCTATATATAAAAATCTTAAAATCTCTGCTTAGAATAACACAGATACTCAATATACACATGCATGTCAGACTTCAAACACTGTTTTAAATATACAGCTCAACCATTGTATTTTTGCTACCAAATCTATTCAGAAATTACAGTGTCTACCCAAACTGAACTGAGTCAGCAGCAGTATGAAGAACCAGAACTGGAACCAGAACTGAGTTGCAGTTAAATAGCCCCAACTCAAGGTGATACAAGTATAGCTGCCCAGAAGCCTGCACTTGTCTTTGTGGGCAATTGCCAGCCCCAATGCCCTGATTCAGCTCAGAGTCAACTAAGATACAGTTAACAAACCTTTTGGAGAAAGTTTCCAAGTGGCTCTGTAGGTATCATGCCAAATGAATGACAGGCATGCCAGCAGACTTGGTTCGTATGAAGCCTCTGAGAATTAATTTTCCAGTGCTGGTACTCTCTGGATTCTTCCGTTATCCAGTGTACCCTGGACCCCACTACCTTGAATAAGAAAGCTGACTGCCTGAAAGGCGAAAGCCCAAAGCACTGTTTACACCTGTGAAGAAGATTTTCTCTTAGTCACTGGGGTGAACAGAACACAGTCTAAAGCAAGTTACTTGATTGTCCCTGCATTTATTATGCATAGTATAAATATTACTACTGGTCATAATGTTATGTGATAGCAACTGTCATTTCTGCCCTTAGGGCAGCTGTTCTGTCTGTATCAGCAGCCAGCTCAAGTCCCTCCTAGTGAAGATTCCCTGCTGTTTTTCACAAATTTTAAAAAATGAATTGGGAATTTGTTGAAGAATGCCCTTAAGCACATCAAGTGGGGATTCTCATTAACAAATATCAAAGGGAAACTCCATATGTTCTGCAAGCAGCTTTTAACCAAGCACAGGATTACTTACTAAGAGAAAAGAGTAGAAGCTACCAAACTCATAACATCAGTACTATTTTATCTCATTTTTTTCAGAGCAATCCTCATCTATATTCTAACCCTGCAGGAATGAGATTAACCAACAGGGCTACATGCACAATACACTTCAGTGTAATAGAAGGACACCTGAACCGGCATTGGATATCTGTGGGAATTAGCTTGGGCATCAAAAGCAGTCTAAACATGACAGTGTAAGTTCCATATAAGCTAATGTATTCTATTTCTTCGAAAAATCAATTAGACTATGCTAAGCTGAGTGCTGCCACAGACAGACCACTTCTGGTATCCAGCCTCACTTGTTTAAAATTGACTTGGGTATCTCTATACTATATGTGCTGTGTAGCAAGATGAACAGATAATACAGTTCAACTGTTATCAATGTAATGAGAGATTTAACTTTTACACCACAGGTTCTCAGTAACCTCATTAATAACAGTCACAGTTTTTAAGTTTCATTTTGTAACACTAGGAATTAATTTTGGTCTGCATTAATGTAATCCATAGGCAACAGTTAACCTTACCAGTGTATCTTGTTTCCTGTGGAAGAAAAATATGATATAATAGAAGAAGAAATACCTTGCAGTAGCCTACCTTAGTTCATCATGCACTTGAATGA
Source organism: Streptopelia decaocto (assembly GCF_964273445.1). Classification (NCBI taxonomy): domain Eukaryota; kingdom Metazoa; phylum Chordata; class Aves; order Columbiformes; family Columbidae; genus Streptopelia; species Streptopelia decaocto. Next base: position 27,496,476 of record NC_138659.1, on the reverse strand, counting down.
AAGTCAGTGGTGAAGGGAGATTCTAGGGAAAAATTCAGCCATGTAACTGCTTTGTATGGAACCTGGTTTTGACAATGTACTCCAACATGTCACCTCCAGAGCACTTTTTCCAAATACCTCTCAAGTTTTTGTTCACCCCATATGCTTTCCGTATAGGATTTGGCAGATTTTCATATGCATCTTGTAACCAGCAGACACAGTGAACAGTAACAAAAGATGGGTTAAGGAGAACAGCTTATGTTCTCTTAGAAAGGTTACCAGGTTTGTTTCTTCTTAAGGATTCTGATGTGTTCTGCATGCATCTGAAGTGTCTGAATTATTTTGTTGTATCTGTGGGAGCTCAGTCTTTTTGCTTATTGACCATCATCTTGCATTTCAGCCCACTGATTGACAGAGCAACTAGAATGTAGAAGAAGAAAATCAATAATGCAGGACCTCCAGACAGACCACTGCTGCTCTTAGATGTAACTGATTTACTGGTCCCAGTGCCAGCCACTGATCAGAAAATGTAAAACTAGCCAGCCATGAATAGAAACAATATAAAGACAGATGCACTGTTTCCTTGCATGGAAGGTTGTTTATATTAGTTGCCCATGTTTAAATTCCCTTATATTTTTCTCTAAAAGCAGACTGGGGCAAGGAAGGATTGAAAAATAAGAGAGGAGGGGGAGGGAAAAGAACAGCATTTTAAAAGCTGTGCAGATATTTATGCACTTTTTTTTTTTTTTATCACCACACTAGCCTTCACCACTCCTCAAGCTTTAGGGATTCTATATGTAAATTTATTCTTTAGCATAACATTTTATTTATTCCTGAATGAGTGACACTCCTGTCAAATCCAGACTTACTACTCACAAGCCAGCATTTTACAGCTAAAACATTCTGCCACCCTTTGCCTTCTAGTTTTATGGTAGTCTAATTTCAGCGTGCAGGCCCTCAGTGGTCTTCTGCCACTGCAGCTGGAGGTCAGCTTCAAGCAACCTCTCCGTTATGACCTCCTGCCGAGTTACTGGTTATTAAGGTAATGCAACTTTAGTATAAAAATAATATAGAGCTAATATAACTAGGGGAGAAGACTTCCCTCGCTCAAATGCATCTTGCTTAATAAAGGTTCTCAGATTTGTATGTTCCTTACTTCCTCAACTAAAAAAAAATAAATCTGTAGTGCTTCATTGTGAACAAAACCTCTTTTTTAATAAATATCAAAGCAAAGTGCTAGATGCAGAAATGTGGGGGGTTTTTATTATTTTCCGAGTCAAATGCATCTTTCCACAGATTCATGGTAAGAAGACATCAGTGCAAAGATTTCTCAATAGTTCTATTTTATCCTTTTATAAGTTAAAATAGGCGGTGACCTTGGTGTTAATAAAATGTTCTACTTATGGATATTTGATACATAGAGTGAAGAACAAAAGGAACCAGAAGCTAAGGACGTTTTATTACTTAGAAAGAAAAAAGAGCTCAAGGTTAGTACTACAGTAACATTTCTGACTTCATGAAAGCCCACAGAAGGTAAAATCATAAAAATGGCAGACAGGAAATGGAGTTTGGTGAATAAATCACTGGCAAATATGCCTTTGGTAAGAACCCTCTTATTTAACAAACTTTACAACTGAGTTGGCTTAGGACTTCCTAATTAAATATTGGGGGTTTTCCCATCACAGAATATCAACTAATCAAACATGAAAACATATACATTTAGTTTTAAGAAATGTACTACTATAAACATTCTTTGGACAAGCTGTCCAATTTCACTATTTTCACAATGAAAAGGTGTCTCTTTTTCAATGCAGAACTTTGTGTCTTAAACCAAAACTGAATTATGTGTAAAAAGTTTTAATACACAAAAAGAAAAAAAGTTCTAAAGGAAAACAAAATATTCCAATGACATTAATCAAGGTTTTGGATTTCTCTGTTGTTTGTCACTTCAGCATCTTGTCTAAATTATTTCCCCAGAATGAGAATATCTTTCTCTGCTTATCTCACTTTTAAAACCACCACTTTACATTGTCAAAGGTAATAGAGCCATGCTCTTGCGGCTTCTGGATCAGCTACAACGTATCCAAAAATAGTAATTTTTTACCAGAACTTTCTACTAACAGTATTTATCCTTCACATAAAATTCCCATTCTATACCCTCAACTCTTTTTCAATAACATACTCTCTGTCAGACAGTTTCACAGAGACGTTGCAAAAGAGGCCATTTGTGCTTAACATCTTGTCTAATGCTCTGTAAGATTACCCTAAATATTTGTTTGATGCAAATTCAGCCCTGGAGCCACAGCTTTTGATAGAAATAGCTGAATCTGGTCCTGTATTTGTCACTGCCTTTCATAAACTGACACGTCCTTACCTGGTTAGAAGTTAGTTTTAGCCAAGTTCACCTTCAAGGAAAAGAATCATTTATATAAATAGGTGCAACATCTTTGTGGCAGGAGTCTTAATGGCTCTTGATTAAAAGCTGTCTTTCTTCTGCAAGCTGCACATACCGACTTTACCTTCTACTAAACAGTGCATTTACTTTTTGTTCAGTTGTGATGGACATGCTTTATTTAGCATCTTTGACCACAGGAAGATCACACAAAAGTTCAAAGGAAGGCAAACACTCAGGCTGTTTCCACCACAGCCATTGATTAGAATATGTCAATTCTTAGAGCTAAAATATTAAAATATTCAGCACATTTCTATCAATGCACGGCATGCGTTGCTTTTCCCACATGCAAGTAACAATGCTAAATTACTTGTTTTCATTAATTACACACTCATTGAAACCACCAGTTTAGGTGCAGTATCGCAGAGCTCAGCACAAACGTGTACATCCCTGAGATACACACAGTTGTCTCCTCAAGACTGCAATCTAGTTATGCTGCTTACAGTGAACACCAAAACCTTTTTTCCTTATCTAGTGTTACTTTTTATTGTAGTGCCATGTACTGCACGCACCTGCAATGCTGTACAGTGTTGTGTCACTGCTGGATTTATCCAACAATCCATCGCTGTTAAGATGTAGCTCTGAAGTCTCAAGGGTCCGAGGGGTCTTACCAGCAAGTGAGAGAAAAGCATCTGGTTTTTCATAAAAAAATCCCATTAGATCATACTTTTAGAAGAGGAGAAGAAGGAGAAGAGGCTTTAAAATTTCATATTTATCTGAATTCCATATTTAAAGTAAGAAAATACAATTGTTTTGGCCTTTACTAAAACATATGTTAGTCTGTCTTTGTGACAGTCTAGTTCTTCAAAGAATTTAAACTTTTCTCCATCAGGAGGGTTTAAAATGCAAATTTGGTTCAGCATTTAACCAGATGAACCATTCACATATTTGAGTATGAAAAGTCAAAAAATGGAAGTTCAAACCCCTTGGAAGAATAATGCTTTTCTGAACACTGCTACTCATCCATATCTGACTTCATCTACATTCATTTCAAAATAGTGATCATCACATCTATAGACCATTATGAAAATGATATACAGATTGCTCATTCTAAAATTTTTCCTTATTATGTAACAATACACACTATAACATTGCCCAAGAGTTGAATGCTTTAAGTGAAAATTACCTTGAGACTGAAATTCAAATGACAGTGGAATATACTGTGGTTGAAACCACTTTTTAAATCTGAAGATATATGATATCAGATCTACAGTAACTGCTAAGAGTTAAGAATATTGTATTAAATGCCACGAAATCCACAATCAAGGAAAAATTAATCAACCTTAGAGGAAAAAGACTTACAGGGAAAGTAAAGGCACACGTAAAAATAAATAATGAAAGCAAAAAGGGGAACACTGATAGCAATTAATATAAATTACAAACCAAGGGATTGCTAGAATGCTTGAGGCTAACGTCGATGAGAAATCAATGGCCAACACAATTAAGGACAATAAGGATTTTTCAAAGTACATTAGCAGCAAAATGCATTCTAACAGCAGTATTAGTACAGTAATAGATTAGTATAGTAGAATGGTCATTAAAATCCAAGCAACATGGGAAGGCTTACAAACTAGTTTCATTCTGAGTTTGGGAAAATTCCAAGATGAGTCAATACTGTCAAGAAAATATACTACAATCCAAAAGTGATTTAGGGAAGTAATACTGAGTAGCTATCACACTAAGACTATTTTTTAGATCAGCACAGATAGAAAACTGTGATCCAAGAGAGCTGGAGAGAAACTTATTTTGTTGTTGGAACTTCCCAAAGAAAATTATGAAAACTAATACTGTACTTGACCTTTAAAAGTTAAATGGTATGACCCAAATGAGTAAGTGGATATGACCTCAGTCACAGGCACAAGTAACACTAGAGCTGCTTGTAAGTCACTTAATAAACATTTATTAACGTTCTGTAAATGATTCAAGATTTATTAATTGATAGATCTCAAAATACAATTGCAAGTGGAGAACCCTAATTGCATGTGTGCTGCAACTGAGTTCCTACAGAGACCAAATTTTAGTTGCATTATTATTTAGCGTTTTTATCAGTCTCCTGTAGAAAAAAAAAAAAAAAACAAAACAGAATCTTTACCTATAAATGTGACATGCAAAGAGGATTTTAGCACAAGTTAATAACTGAGACAGCCCACTGATAGACAGCAGACCACTATAGCGAATAGGGCACAAAGTAATTACATTAATTTTAACATGGCCAAATGTAAAGTAATGTAAAGTAATAACTCTAGTAGCATATAATTATAGGATACCTCTGCTCACTTTCATTGAGCAGACAGAGGCACAACACAACCCACAGCTGAAAGCTGAGAGGCAAATTCTAATGCAAAATGAAGCACAGATTTCAACTGCTAGGTAAAAGGATTTAGTGTGACAGACTTCCACCAGTGGTGGTGGATTCTCCATTGCTAGAACTAGTCAAATCACAGCTGGACAGTTTTCTTTAAAGCATAATTTATTCACAATGAAAATAGATTTAGGGAATATTTACGCTGTGCTGTGAACTTACATAGAATCCTCTTCCAAATGCAAGGTGTGGTCATGAGCAGGAACATCCTTGCTATTCCTGGGCATACAGCCAATTCAGTGGTCTTGATAGGATATAAATGGTGTGCAGTTCACAACACTGGGCCACCATTTCCATTGCCAATTTTATTTATAACCTTGCCACATTCATTAAACAAAGTCAGAGAACATCTCCAGCACAGAGAAAAGGGGCAGGAGAACTAAATATTAACCTGTACCACTCTGAAAGTTTATTTTCTAACAGTTGCAATGGTGTATATGGTACTGCTAGCAAAGAACAAAATCCTGCCATCTCGACTTCCTCTTCACTAAGACAGCGGTCCCACATAAAATGTCTCTAAAGACAAATGAGAGTCAGTAGTTTATAGGCAGTCATCCAGAACACAAACTGACGTAAGCCCCACCAGGGTAACAGAAGGGCAGACAGATGTGAATAAGGATTGTTGCAGATTCAGGACCTGTATGCGAAAGGAACAAGAATTTAAATTGCATTACTACCTTAATGCTCACAGGGTTTTTTGAAAGCAAATTTGTTACTTGATAATACCTCTTGCCATCTGAAACCCACATGACTTATAACCTATTCAATAGAAAACACCTAAATATCCAAACACACTAAAATCTGGATTGTGATACATTCATCAGTGAGGAGTGGCAAATGAACAACCTTGTGCATGGTGAGACAGTAGCTGCCCTTTTCCACTGTACAACAGCAGTATTGGACTCTGTCCTGCAGCAGCTTTGAAAAGCATAAACTGACACCTACCTCACTGTCGTGCTGAAGTGTATTCTGCCGTACACAACTGGCAACTTTACAAACTGATCGAGGAACAAAAGTTTCTGTTTCTTTGATGCGGATGTAAATACTATTCAGTAACAGTCAGCCTTCAGGGTAAAAACACTCTCTAGTGACACACGTTTTAGACCTGTTACTCCAAGTGCACTCTGAAGACAATCAGATAGCGGTTCATGGAATCAAAATATTCCGCATTTTACAAAAGTTCTTAAATTTACATTTTACATAAGCTTCTTAATTCTAATTTTCTGTTAGGCATCCACCATGCCTAATCCAAATTTCCTTCTTTTTTTAAAGAGACACCACTTCAGCCATTCACCATTCAAACTCTCTTTAACACCTTGACATCAGGCTGTGCCTATGGGTATGTGCCAATCAAAATTACAACATGGGAATTGATAAACCACAAGTACAAAACACTCCTTATTACTGTAATTATTGTTGTAATTGTTTTAACATGTTAAAAAAGAAAAACACAGTAAGAACTAGGAGAGTAATGAAGGGATTAGATTTCACAGCCATATTCATAAGACTTACATGATGAGTGGAAGGAAGGCTCCAGAGGATATAAAAAATTCAGAAAAGAAACATCCTAAGTCCTCACTGAAAGAGAAAAAGCCAAAAAATAACTATACTGCTACAGCTTATTTGTACCTGCTACTAAATTTTAATCCATCTTGAATTCTTCTTGACCTCAAAAAGTATGTCATTGCTACCATTAAATGTGTTAGACTTTGGTCAACTGAAGAAAGGTGGAAACAGCCAGCAACAAGCTTTTCCAAGCATTGTCCTTTCTTAAACAAGCACGAAGGACTGTTCAAAACTACTGCACCGTCCTCACTGGCTATGGCAACAAAATGTTTAATTTCCCACAGTTGTCAGACAACAGGTTTAAGACTCATGCAAGCAACAAATGTTAAAAAGAGAAGTTCTTTTCCAACAAAAGGCAAAGCTCAACTGTGAAGACCTTTGAAGGAAATGCTGCACCTCAGTGCGAGTAACTTTGATCTGCGATTGGTACCTCTAACAGAGGTACACATGACACTTTAAATATTGATGAGAGATTTGCTGAGCTGCCATTAAAAGCCAAGGCTTCACTTTCTAGTGAAAGAAAAACACAAGCTTCAAAGACTCTGTAGGGGTCCTGATCTCAAGAGCCTTTAAAGAAGCTGAAAGTATATCAAACCAAGGGAAGGGGGATCACCCCGTCTTGGTTTGATATGCCATAACACCAGTTGTTATACACAATTGTTTTGGAAGTATTATAAAGTGTGAAGCCTCTTTTGTAGTTACCATTCTACTGCCTAGGGTGCTGGAAAAGAAAATCATCCTCTCTTTATCAAAATAGTACACATTAACAAACAGTATTTATACCGCAAATAACTTTGTTTGGTTTTGTTCTTTGGTTGTGTGGATAACTCACTTCTGTTTACTATTTCTGAGACACATGAAAAAATGCATCTGAATACTTCTGACAGATTAAAGTCCTGGAACTAGACAACTTTATGTCCAAAACAGTCAGCAGAAGATGAAATATTATGGTCATATGCATCAGCACATGCTATACAAATGAAGTAAAAGTGAGCAATGGGGCCAATAAAGCATTCCGTTGAGTTTTCTTGCCTATTCCACAGTGATTTCATCCATATGTCCATCCAGGCTTCGTTATTATTAGTGTAACTATTGGGAAAGATACACTACATATGGAAATATCTTTCAAGGATAACGAAGAAAAGTTAAGCTACCAGCTATATTTTTGTTAGAAGAAAGCTGACAATGACCTTAATAGGCAATGAAAGCACACAGAGGAACTTCTGAGCTTCAGTCTCAACTGTGTTACAGTCTGTAAGTCTACTGAAAGAAGTTAGGCACAAAACACTGCCCAAAAACCTCCTGCAGCTGGACTTAAATCACTGGCCAGGGAAACTGAAGGGCAAGGAGACACCCCATTGCTATTTAGCATTCTGATAAGGTGAGCAGTAAGAAGGGTAAATTTGTGGCTGTTCTCCCTGTATGTGAGCTGAGCAAGGAAAAATCAGAAAAAGAAGTTAGCTGAGGTGGGAGAAGGCTAGATCCAGCATATTTCTCCTCAGAATAAGAGGAAATAAGGGTGAACTGTAACTCTGCTTCATGAGAACATTGCAACATGCTCATTCAGCCATGCATGCTTTTCTTAAGCAAGTCTCTTTTAATAGAAAGGACAAAGTTGTAATCAGAAAATGCATCTCTTTAGTTTTTAAATGAGTAACAAAAGGGAAAAAAAAATTTAAAATAACCATTTCAAAGACACTGAAAGTTTGTGAAATGCTTCTTTGAGTATTGCAAGGTACATTTGGCCAGAAGACAGTCCCATTTTCAACAGTGAAAAAAAAAAGGTTGTTGAAAAGTTATATTTCCTAAAATTTAATTTCACATATTGGTTTTTTCTTTCTTCATTTAAAAAGGAAAGAAAAAAAAATAAGAGCACTGGCATCCAGTAAACTTTGAGACTCAACACTTCACTTTTTAGTATAACCTTAGGAAAATTTCTAGAATAAATTCTGAAAATAAGATATATCTGAGCAATCACAGATAATATTCCAAAGCCTTTCATCCAGTACCCTGTATGCAAACCCAGGTGCTAAGTGCGCTCCTGCGGGCAGCACTTTACCTAAGTGCTTACACAGAGGCTGTGCATATATTGGAGTCACATTAAGACACTAGATCATGAAATGAAAACATGGGCTCCAGAATTAGCATGTGCTAGAGGATAAAAGTAAGAAGATTAAATCTTTTTGGCTGAGATTAAAGTAGAAATGAACCGAGAAAAAAAAAATAGTTCAATTAATAATTTACTTGATGATGAAACGATTAAAAATTATTTTAAATTATACCAAAGAAGAGACGATACTATTGTTTGCAATTGATATCACAGTGCTGTGGGAAGTTACCTGAAAGAAGCTCCACTTTAGTTAATTTTCTCTGTAGAACAGGAGAAAAAGATGGACCTAGTACAATTAGACCAATATATTATGAATCTGTACATTCAGAAGTGAAATTTGTTATCCTGATTTCATATCCATTTTATCCCTACAAACCTTTTCTTTGAAGCAATTGCAATTTACACTATGTGTGAGAGCATATTTGCATTTAGGGATGGAAACAAAGGTATGTGTTATTTTACAGAGCAGTCAAGAAACGTTGTATATGTTTTCTTCACCATGTAAACTAACTGCATTTTACCCCATGTCACACCTTGAGAATGGTCACTCACACTAGAAGTTACAGTAGAGACATCTTGGAATTTTTGCAAAGGCATTCATCCAATTAGCTTTTCCATTCCAGTCACACTAATAAAACCGAGAGCCTTGGTGTCAGACTGTCACACGACAGGTGGACAAAAGTCACTTATAAGTGCTAATCTTATGACTAACGTTACTCCAACAGAAGACCATGCATTTTGGAAAGCTAACTTCATTAACTCCACTTAATAGAGATCTAAAAATTTGGTCCCGTGAAATGTATACCAGCCATTAGGTGAATATTAGAGAACATGTGCTCAGCAGTTCTCCAATCTAATAGCTGAATCAGTATAATTTTTGCTTTTCACCACGTTATATTACATTACTATAGCCAGATCATCAAATGGTAGAATCTGGCAGAGCACTGTTGATTTCAGGAGAGCTATACTAACTCGCACCAACTGAGATTCTGGCTTTCTTAACAGAAATGCATTATAAACTTAAAACCATAGATAGAATTGAATGGGTTAGCTATGCCTAGACAATACATAAAATACCAGAGCAACAGTAAGAGGAACAATAGAAAGAAATACACATGATGAGGCTTACACTGAAGAACAGACAGAGCAGCTCAGCAATCTGTTGTTTTAAATACAAGGGGCATAGTTGGAATGGCTGAATGTTGCTTCAGATTGCTCAAAAATATTATCTTCAAATAAAAAGACTGATGCAATTCAAAGTCAGAGCCACCTGCAGCAACAAATTACAAAGCAAGCAGCAAGCACCATTGAAGTAGATCATTCAAACAATAAATACAACTAAAACTACCTGAATATCTTCTGAATACAGAGAATAAGAGGCAATTCTGTTGATACAGAACAATTTAAATATAGACATTCAAAAGAAAAGTTGCAAACATTTTTTTTAAATAAAGGTGCACACAATGCAATTTCAGGAGGTATCTCCATTTCCATACGAATTTTGAGTGATTTGGTGGAACTCACACAGTTCTGGTGCAATTTAGACCACACAGAGCACTCAAACCCTTACTGAAATAAACAACATTGTTTGGCTTTCTCTGTACTGTATTTTAGTACCTTTGCCCACATTAAGAAATACTCAGTTTTGCAGGTATTTCTCTGGTCCCCTAAACTGAGGGCTTATATACATCAACACATTAACAAAGAGATTCCTATCACTGTTGCTGAGCCTTTAAATTATTAATAAACTGTGTGAGGTTGGTGGGCACCTTTCCACAGACTTATAAAATGATCGATTTCTCACGAAATGTTTCACTCCCATGCTCATCACAGACTTTGTTATACAATACTATTTACTGGCTATACACAAGATTCACATTTTGATATCACAATGTGACTGTTGTTTTGAAAAAGTATTATGTAGCACAAATACCAGTTTTTACGGAAAAGGTATAATTTTAGGTCTCCAATCTCATATCAGAGGAATCTGATTCACATATTCCTGGGCCACAGGAGGATCTTTACAGCTGTTTGCAACCCCTCTAGCACAGGTAAAATAGCAGGACATATTTTATACAACTGTTAACGTGGCACATGCTGAGAGTATCAAGTGAGACAAGAGGCACAAAGATGGATCAAAACAGCAATAGCCAGCCCAGCAGAGTCATGGCCAGAACCTTTCAGGGTTTGCTTAAAAAAAACATAATCTAAAATTGTAATGGGAACATTAAACCACTCCAGGTTTCTTTTTCAATTTAAACTGTACTTTGGAAGCGCACAGCACACACACATATATACATGCACACATATAAGAACCCAAACAGGCCAGAAGCCAGAACAAATGATGACCCTTCATCCTGTTACAGGCAGGCATCAGAAAGATTCAGCATCAATTCGTGCCACTTAGAAGTCCAGCTCCAGAGTTAGCACTCCTCACGGGAACAGTGAGTGCTGAAGGAAGAACACACAGACCATAGTGATATAAGGGAAATACACACAGTGCTGAGAAGGGGAAACAAACGGGAATCTCACCTAATTCCATGAAAAAATGAAAGTAAATAAATAGTAAACATATATTCAATACCTAAACAAATATATATAAAATACCATTTTAAGGACAAAAAGGAGAACACTGTGTGGTTATATGCCCATATAAAAAGAGCTGCCTAATGTAAGGCATATTACATATTCCGAACATATTAAATATAGTTGATCATTACAGCCATTCAATAGAAGTATTTCAAGCACCTTTCTTCTTCACGTATTTTTAGGTAACAGGTGCTTTACCCTCTGCTAAGTGAGATTTTTTTTTTTTAAGAAATTTGTTTTTAGTACGTATGTTATTCATGCACAATAAAAATTGGGAAAATTCATTATGGTATAAATAATATGCTTATGCAAGTTTACTAACAGTCATACTGCACTTATTTTCTGTTGCAGACAAGGAAAAATATTTCGTTCTGCAGCCAATCTAAAGAGAGCCTGACTTTCTAAATTCCTCTGGAGGAAAATGAATATGAATAATTTGAAATTATTTTTTACAAATTCTGGCTGCGAAGACACTCAATCCAAGCAGAAGAGACTAAATCAAAGTGCTCAGAAGCTCTGCATACTGGTTTTCAAACACAAAGTAAATATTTTTCTAATATTATTGTATAGGATGTCATGTTGTAGCTACTTCCTATAAATTTTACAGATTGATTGAAACATAATAATCACCCATTCCTCCAACTTACGTGATATTTATAGGGTCCAATAGTTCTGCAGATGCATTTTTAACCTTTTTATTAAGTACAAAGGCTAATAATTAAAAATTGAAATAAAAGGCAATGACTGTCTACACAGCTATCTAGATAATTTAACTCTAACTTCTAATATTTTTTTCTCTGCTAAATTTCCCTTTTTGGTATTACTGCATTCTCTGTTAGGGTTCCCCAGACATTTAAACCATAGTTGGCATGACTTTGACTTTTCATTTGGTCATGATCACACAAATGCTGGAGAGAGTCCTTTCCCTCTTGATCAAATTCTATATTACACTACACAGAAAATAGAAAGGGGTGGGGGATAGGAAGAACAGAGTCTCTTTCTATATGTCCCAATTTAACTTGTATAGCAGAAGGTTGCAAAAGTAGCTTAATTTGGGATCTTGCTCAGTTATCTTCAATATACAACATGATAATGGCTCACACATGAAGGTTGGCGGGCTGGAGTCAACAAGAATTGCCTTGAGCTACATGTAATATTTCAATTTCAGTAGCCTCCAAACACTGATAAAAGAATGTCAGTTCTCCCTAAATCTCGCCTGATATGGGCTGATTTAAACTTGGCGTGGACTTTTCAACATACAGGGCCAAGGTCTTTACTACAACTGTCCAGAAGAAATTAATACATGTGAGGAGATGGCAGGATGCAGAGAGGAAGGAGCATCTACCCTTTTTGCCAATAAACATGATGTCAGCACAGCAGAATGCACGTCTGTGTCCTCTCTCGAAGGAGCTATTATAAACTTCTCATTTGATGCTTAAAGGTTATTTTTTGTATGACAAATAAACATCTCCTCAACAGACTGTTATGAATCAAATCATGTAATATACAACCAAGGCTGGAGACGGCAAAGACCTATTAGGTCATCTACAGCGCATTCTTTTGCCAATGCAAGATCGCTCCCTGCAGTCTTCTAGTCCTTCAATTTACTTTGAAGAGTCTCCAATAATGGAGCCTCTTCTTCAGTGAGCTCTTCTGGCATCACAGAGATTCAGGTTACAGGAAGGAATTCTTAGTGGCAATGCTAACATTTTTGTAGGTGCTAAGCACCATTACTTGTATTTCTACCACTTTTGCTACAATAAATAGTTTAATTTTTTTACTCACATCCCATTGAAAAGCCAGTTTTTCCCTGTGTGTTAGGATTTTTCCTTCCCATCTTTGACCTGTGTTGTTTTCCTCCTATACCTCTTTCTTGTCATGCCTTGTTTTCCTTCCCCCTAGCTCAGGTAAATCTCATTTTACTATTTTTTGTGCCCATAAATCTGCTTTCATCAGGGTGATTTATGGTATTCTTCCACTCTGAGCACTGCTTGCAACTATCACTGATTTAGTATCATCTGCAAATTTCATTAACAAGCTGTTTGTCTTTCCTAGATCAATTCAACAACAATGAATTTAATAGGGTAATATTTTCAATTTATTATTGTAGATTTGTACCCAGATGTTCTGATCAATTGTGAGAGAGTGTAAGTATATGATTTCTATTTCCCACACAGTGTTTGCTAATTCTGTTCAGTTTACCAGATAGGTCAGCATAGCTGCCCCATTAAAAAATGCTCAGAAGTAAACCTACATAAAATGCTTATTTGCATGTATGAGCCTACATACATCAGATATCTTTATTTTGCATGTGTAAATACAGAACTGCTTTTTGTTTAGTTGGGTGGGTTTTGTCTAGAATTTAGAAGCAGAAAGTACCACACACAGACTAATCATTACCAGAGAGGGAGGACATTTGCGAATATCCATGAGTTTTCAGAAACGGTAGCTGGGTTTTGTGGAGTTTTTTGGTTTCCAAGGTAAGATGATGCAAAAAAGTTTTAAATTTAAGCACGACACTGTACTTACTAAATTCAAAAGATGTTCCTTTTCCTAACTACAAAACAGTGACCACATTGACCAGGGTGGTTGCAGCACATCAGTTTTATTCTGGGGTCTCAAGCCAATGTATTCAGGAGCAGAGCACTGGTATATGGCTACCTCAGTCACAAACAATGTGTGGAAAGCAACTATCAAAGCAGTGAGTGACTTGGCTTAACTTTCAAAATGAACTCATGGTGTTCTTTAACATACCTGAACAAAACAATACTATTTTGAATCTGCACAGAAAGTTACAGGTTTCAAAGCAAATAAGCAATTCTGATTTCCTAGGCATCAATATTTCTACTAATTCCCTACTGATGGCATTTAGCAAATGTAAGTGAAAGAGAAGAATCAACATCATATTGGCTAAATCCAGTAACATCCAGGTAAGGCCACAGAGTGTTGGCTTTCAATCCCAATGCAGTGTAAGAAAGCTATTAACAAGCTGTTTAATAGTTTCGTGTCCTCACGCGTTGCTACTGAGTTCGCTCCACAAAGCTCCTGTAATAGCCTTACCAGCATGGCCTTTGAGGTGTCCTGTGGGAACTGTGTAAAGGACGAGGCGACCACACTATGCAGCTTTTTTTGTTGGTTTATTCATGCTCTTACCCCAACACTTGTCACACAGAGATCCTTTGAAGCTGGATGGTTTGCACTGCACTTGACCTTTGTGGTTCCATTACTGACTCCACACCTCCTTTGTTAATGGGCTGTTCTTTAGAAGAGCACCTATGTTCAGTTCAGCTTGCTGTTACATTCCCTTTCTGAAATGGTAGTAAACCTCAAGGGTTTGTCTTGAATCTTTATCCTGCCTGGAAGTCCTGTAATCTGAATTAAACCTTTCCCCACCTCTTCACCTTTCCCAGTCCCTGAACTGCTCTAAGTCTGATCCTTAGCCTGTAGAACTCTTAATTGCTTTCTCCATTCTCACAGTCCCTTTCATCTTCACATCCCTTCCCCACTGCCTCCAGCCTCTACTTTAAGAAATTTCTTGCCCAGAGACAGAGAAAAGGGGGAGATTAAAACAGATGCTCAAGCAACTGTTATTTATACTTCCTTAGCCCCGCACAAACCATCATGCAGAACCTCTAAACAGAATATGAACATCAAACAGCTTGATTCTGCTCAGAAATCCCTATCCCATGACATTCTAACAGGTTCTGCACAGTAGGACTCAACGCTGCTGTTGGTGTTTCTGCTCAGCATGGAGGAGCACTCCTGTCCCACAGAGCATACACTCGAAAGAGGTAGCAAAGAAAATGAAGTAAATTATCTTCATTTTAAAGACAGGAGACTAAATCGCTGGGCCAGCTAAGAAAAAAATATGCATTTTATGCCTGAAATATAACATTCCCTCCATGAAAAATGTCACAAGGTAAACATGATTCTGTACCCTTTTTTGCTATTGCTCAATATTAGCTTTTAGTTTAATTTCTGGTAAAGGCTTTCTAGATGCTGAAATACAAAACTTTAGGCACTAAACTAAAGCACTGAGAAAACAGGCAGCAAAACAGCTGAGATTTACTAGAAACTTGAACTAGAAACTAGAACTTGAACACCTGAGATTTACTAGAAAATATCCTGAAAGAAATACAAAAACATGCATATGCTTCACAAAGTGAGGCAAGTGACCCCAAAATATACTTTTTTGTTACTGTTATAATCAATGGCTTGGCTGTGAGTTCAAGAAGATTGTAGCCAGGCTCACTTGGGTTGCACTTACTCTGGGACGTTTATTATTGTAGTTATCACTGTCTTTCAGGTTAACCTCTCCCCCTGCTTCCCAGTTTTCATCTGGGACCTTTGCTTTCAGTTGGCTTGTTTTATGTTGTGCCTTTACCTTGGAATTTCAATTTATTGTTTTAGATGAATTCATACTAGTTTATTAATATTTTAATATCGTACCATGTGGGAGTCAAAAAGGGGCATGAGGGCCTCTTAAGACCCAGAAAGGCAGCTGGCTCCACTTGAAGAAAAACGCAGCCACAGTGAGGGAGGTGAACCCATGAGACTCATTTTTAACCAGAGTTTTAAATGGGTGTTTGTTTTTCACCTCAGGAGAAACAGTGAGAACAACTAGGTGAGATGGAGAGGCAGCAGATGTGGACCTGTTTCCTTCTAAAAAGCAGGAAAGGGGAGCACTATTCTTTCATTTACTCTAAGATAAGTGGTCCATTATGAAACTCTACACCTGTGTCTCTGACACTCACCATGGCTGGTAGGGGCTAGGACTGGCTGTACCAACATGTCCTCATCCTTCAGAATGGCGATGCCTCCCCTGGCATACCGGGCAGCTGGGATTTGCAGTTTTTTCTTTTTTTCTTAAAGCAAGAAACATTGAGAAACAAGCACATATATCTTTCAAATAAGAACGCTAAGAAAGCATTTGTTTTTCTTTTGCTCAGGTATGCTAGTCTCAAAATTTTGAACCTCGGCCATTTATTCCTTCCCTTAAATAAATATCCTTCTCCTTTGAAAAGAGCAAGAGATGAAGCCAACTTGTTGAAATGTTTCTCATTTCCATGCAGCATATACAGTATAATAAGCAGTTAAAACAGAAAAGTAATATTTGGTATGTCAACAACTTCTCTTTCACTGCCAAATACCTCAAAGTACAGCACAACAAGGAAATTTAAATGGGTTCCAAGATGTAAATACCTTAGGACAAGGTCAAACAAGGTGGCAAATATTTGTGTTTACTACAAAATTCTGCCTGATGAAAAACAAACAGGTGTGGATATTTGGGTTTTTGTCAATGCAATATAAAGGGCAAATGTGGAAATCCATCCTACACACAAATATTCCCAGCTTTTTTAAAAAACAGTTTCTATTAGTTCAAAACCTACTGATTTTTGATCTGATGTTGCGTCCACCTCTAAGAATGAAGTAAAGCAAGGGTATACACAGTCTCCCATTCCTCATATTCTGATAAAGATCTATGCCCCATTAAAATCAAAAATAGTGACACCACCTTCAATACCTGGGTGAATATTGACATGCTTTAAGTGAAACCCTTGTGTATACCAACACCAAAATGTGAGGAACTCTATTATGATAAAAAAGTCAGGCTATTAGTGTTTTAAAAACACAGAAAAAATGCTGTATCTAAGAGCTCTATTGTACAAATGGTGGCATCCAGTAAAGGAAAGTGGTCAGCATCTCTTGTGTGATATACAGTTCAAACAGTTAGTTATTCAGCAGACTTAAAACAAAACTCCAGATTCATGGTCCATTGCTAAAACTACACTGCAACAAATAGGATTCTTGCCTGAGGTAGGACAAAGCTGAGGCCCAAAATCTTTTGAAGCACAACAGCTTCTCCATAATAAATGCTTAATTTAGAAACTGGCGGGCCGAATATTAAGTGAAGTGCTCTGATAGTGAAATAATAACATTCAATATGCCTGCAGCCATACAGTGTCCAACTACAATCCCATCAGGTCACATAAACTAAGCCAGGTCAGTTTAGGTCAGTGTTTGAATCAAACACTTCCAGAATAGTGCAAGAGTTGCAGAAATGTTACTGTGATTCTATTCATGATAGAGATTCTTTGCTTCAAATCAGGCTACATATGCACAGTAAGCTAACCATACCCGAGTTAACCCTTCTTTAATTAACTATTCTTACTCAAGATGCACAGCATGGCAAACTTCATAAAATAGTTATTAAAAATAAAGGTTATTATCAAAGGCTTCAGAATCATATTATTCTATTATTAAAGAAACTAATGTACCAGAAAAAAAGATATTATTTTATGAGCTGCCAAATTCTGTTAACTATAGCTGCTGTGTTTACTCCCTTCCACTTAACCAACTCAAATGAGAGTTATTAGAACGTTCCACAATGTCTTTTCATGCTAGATCAGACTCAAGTTAGAGTTAAGATTCAGGTAGTAAATTGAATCTGTTCTTGAGTGACAACAGGCTTTCAGGAATGACCCAGTATCTAAACAGAATGCTAAACAAAACTGGAGACAGACAGACACATTGTCTTTATTTTAATTCTCACCAACACTTCATTGGTAAAAATTATGTGCTATATGTTACTCTAGATCCTTCCATTTGTATCAAAGCAGAGATTAAACAGCCCACTGGTCAAGTACTCTAACACTGTTTTAATGAAAGCCAAATCAAATCTTAGGGGCAGCTTATGGAGCTGTTTCCTAATGCCTCTCAGATACTAACAGCCACATAAATCTCTGCTGAGACCAGAACTACCTGCTAGCATCCATCTCCTCCCTGCTTCTGGAAGGCAGCAACTAATAACAGCCGTTTGTGACTGGTAAGAATACCTGCAGGATTAAAGAGAGGGGGCACACTGAAGCAGCTGGTTTTAACCCCTCCAAAAGGCAGTCCCAAAACTGTCACTTTTCAGCTGAGACCGGAGGGCCCCCTCTGACCAGAGGGAGGGAACACCTAATTTCAGTGGGACAGCAATGCCACTGGCAGCTGCCTTCTCCACAAACCCATGCCGAGCACAGGCACAGCACAGAGAGGACTAGCACGCTCGTCTAGCCGTACCTCAGAGCTCAGGCTTAACACAAAATCAGGTTTACTAATTGCCGAAGGAAGAAGAGAAGCACCCTGAATGTGGATGGTTCAATGGAGGCAATTACATTTCATTGTCATGTAAATTTAAACACAGAATAATATCACACATATTGGGAGAAATTAATTACAGGTAATTTTGGTTTACTCTAGCCAATGCATAAACTGCAATTGGACTACGCACCCATAGTAGGCAACAGAACTAGACCCAGCTAAGCTAGATATGTCACGCTCAGTCATTTAGCAAAAATTGTAATGCATTTCTCAATAGAGGCTCAAATGAATATTGAGAAGGAGTCTCAGATACATTTATGTCATAAAGTTTTACTTTAATGTGAAAAAGAAATAGAGTTTTATTTCATCATTCTGTTATGGCACCAGTTGGACTCTGCTGCTTCTGGATGATCAAAATACAATGTTCTTTCTTCTGCTGCATAAAGCTAAATACAAACCAACAGTGCCTTTTATAATTAAGTCCATTAATACCCGACTTCCCTGCATTTACAGGAAGATGAACAAAATTGTCCTCACATTACCCTCGCAGGAGAAAGTTTTTTGACTCTCTTCAGACAGTCTGTCTACAAATACCATCCTGCGGTAAGCAAAGTTGCAAGAACATTTGTCTGAAACTATGTAACGGCAATTTCATTTAAAATAGTATATTTTGCTTAGATTCACTATTATTATTTCTAGTTGGAAGAGGCCTTCTCTGCAGAGTACAGAGAACTCTAATTTCAGTCAATACATGTGCACTGTCTGAAATCAATATCTATAGAAGATATATTAAACTTCCCTTGAAAAATGCCATTAAATAGAGCCAATTATTAGATTTTATACATATATTCATGGAATAGTCATTGTCAAGATAAGTAATTCATTACATGAATGAGTGATTTGTCTAGTAGTAGGAAAGATTTAATCTTTAGAGCATAGGAAACCTATAAAAGCTGTAAAGTCAACAATATATGCCAACCACAGAAATTCCTTGTTTATAGGGAGACAAACTAAGCAGCCTCCATACCAGTACCCCTGTTCACTTTATAAACATAAATTAATTAAGTGGAGCTTGAGATCTTCATGATGTCCCTAACACGTGTTCTAAAATGGGAGATAAAATAACAGGCTGCAAAAAAACTAATGATACCTAATTTTGAAATGGCCAATGAATGGTGCTTGAATTTCTTGGAGGTGAGTGGTATCCTCTAATTTTAGATTATTTGTGTTGCTTTTCCTAGTGTTTTGTGACAAATGTTTTGAGCTGGTGACAATAGTGCCAGTGACAGTATCAGAGAGAGAACACAAGCCAGGAGCTAGAGCTGTTGTTATTCACCCTCTCAACAATGTAGTCCTAAATCCAGAAGTCAGTGTAAAAGTCTCTCTACTGTAGGACTTTCCACATACCTCTAGTTTAGTGGAGTTGCATCACAAATATTTTTTATCAGCATTGAAGAGAGAGAAAGGAACAATATTTTTTTTCAGTCTCTACAAGTAACCAGCTGTCAAGTGCTGCTGATGCTGCTTCAACAAATGCAACTGAGCAGCACTTAGCCAGCATTATGAAACATGGTTCTCAAGAAAGACACTTCATCTATGCTCACAGCTTTAAATAGTTTTATGGCTCTCTTCACCATTAAAGAGTTGCAATGCTGCTTGCTTAGACTGAAGCATTAAGACCGGCCTGAGTTTTTCTGCACCAGCAATATCAGCTAAATATAAGTAGCCTGCAAGTATGAGGACAAAGGGTATGTAAGACAAGCTCTCCTCTTCTGTATAGTGTTAAACCTGATTCATTCTGGGAAAAGAGCCAGTATTTCCAGTTGTGCCTACCTGCAGCAATGACTCAAACGTGTGAGCTGCTGAGCAAGCACAGCTCCCCTGAGTCACCGAGCACAAAGGGTGCTCAGCACCCTGGAAAATCAAGACCTAGCCTGCTTGTAACAAGTGCAGAGTACCTGCAGTTACTACTGGTTTTACTGGGAGCACCCTTAATACGTAAAATCATGGGTAAAAAAAAAAAAATTGGAAAGGGCATATCCTGTCCCTCCTCAAAAGCAGCTAAGTATGCAGAATGCACTCACATTTCAGTCATGGCCTGATTTTCACAGACACTGAGAAAATACTTACAGCTCAAGTCTGAAATACCATATTAAAATCTCCAGAGATCATAGATACTTCATATTGAAATCCAGTATCAGTGGCCACGTTTGAAAGGTTGGGTCTTTTAAATTGACTACTAGGATTACAACAACATCCCATAAAGAAGATTTTCTTTTAATTTAAACAATTATCTCCAGGAGCCTCCTCTGCCAATCACCCCAAAAATACTATGACTTATTGCTAGAAACAGTCACAGGAAATAAGTGGTTAATATCCCAAGTGAGAGAGTGTCTGATAGCAGTTTCTAAAGCTATAGTCTTGTCTTCAGACCTGGATCTGAGCACTCCCAAAGGTGAATTAAAAAGAGAGTTGGAAATAACCATATTCATAAATATAGAGAAAATAGGTAAAAACTGATCACTACTTGTCACATTAGGGTTTTGCTTGAACAGAACAAGGCTCAGGCTGCAGATAGTTACGTACACAATGGCCTCCTTCTGATTTTACTAATTCCTTGCAATGGCTTTATAAATATTATGTTTTGTCATGTCCCACCTTTGTGAAAAACAACTTTCTTATGTCATATAACTGACTGAACTTGAGTTCATGAGTTTAAGCAGACTGTATATTCATGTTTTTTTCCAAAAGATTCATATACCTGGTGTTACTTTGTGCTGTACTATGGATGTGGTCTCCACAGATAACCACTTCTCAGACCAATATTTATTGCTACAATATGTATTTTAATTGATTAGGTGCCACACAGTGCCAAGAAGTTATGACTTAATAAATAATTCTACTTTTCCTCAAAAACCAACTAAATATGCAATAACAGCTTCATACATAAAACAGCTTGAATGCTGGCTACATGACCCTCAAACAGAGGAACTACATATTAGGATTGTTTATCAGAAATGCAAATCTTCATCAATCAAAACATTTAAAAGGAATATCTGAAGATCCTGCTGCACTAGATCTGTCTGCCTTCACAGGTAGAAGGCAAATAAAAACCGATGAGACTCATTCACTCAGCTCTTACTCACATACAAGGGGACGAAAAACATGGCCAAAAAAAGGTCACTCCTCAGAAGCACCCAAAATTCCAATGCTGAAAGTGTATGACAAATACCTTGAAAGGAAAATGGAATATGAGCTCTTTGCTCCCTCACCACAGAGGTAATGGAACATATCATGTGAAAACAGGCACTGTAATAGCCATTATTAAATCTGAATTTTAAAAACTGTGAAAAACAACACGACAGCCTTTTTCTATTTATGTCAAAGACAAATGTTTGAGCAAGTTCATATTATTTGACCCACTCTGACACACATATATTGATACAGATCATAGGAAAAGCAGTAACAGGCATGTCTGTATTATAGCTCCCTTCTTGCTGCTTATAACCCTCTTTGATGTGGTCAGAGTTTTCTCTTCATAAAAAGCATTACACAATTAGAATGTACCTGCTTTATAAAGAATTCAATCAGCAAGATGGCACTCTCTCATGTATTCCAAGGAGCATCGTATTTTCTTTGTGAACCATAACTGGATAAATACCAAAAACAGACATACCAAAGTATCATCAAGGGAAACATACTCTCGAAGCACAATGGAGTGTCTATGTATAAAGCATTCACATGCATCAAACACAGGTATTTATAAGAATTAAGGCTTGAAAAATTCCATCTTTTACTTTTTTAAGCTCCGTTGAGGACAATCCATTGAAATGTCCCAGTGGTGCTGGTGGTGGCCATTATGAACAACATGCAGTAGATCATGCAACACTGAGGCCCGAGAGCTGGTTTGGTTCTCAGCACTGCAAAATTCCCAGGGTTGGCTGTAGTCTGGGAGGGACACACAGGGCTGTAAGAGCTGACTCAGACCCTACTCAACCCTCATTCTGCCTCCAGTGGTACCTCCTTCCCAGTCCTTCTTCAGATACTGATTTCTGTTTACATTCACTGTAGAAAGAAAATAACCTGATAAGCCAAAGTTCTGTAGCATTTGGACCAATCTGGTCATGGGAATAATTGGGGTAAACCTGAAAGAAAAGCTTCAGATAATAAATCTGTTCAGAGCTCTATGTCTCAGCTTCTTGCCATTACTGATGTGCTCTACAATGCAACAGCTATGGCAAACAACCTGTACAAAATCATTCACTGAGTTATGGTGTTTAAAGATAATACACTCATAAATGCAACTAGTTTGGGTGTGTTTTTTTGAAAAATCATATGATTTTCATGCCATTCATAACATGGGGCACCCACACATGTTCTATTTATTGCAAGCTCCTGTGAACCATAGTAGGTGAGCCCTGGTAACTAACCATCTGCACACACTTTGAAAATGTGAAATAACATGTATTGTCTTCTACTATTTTCTAGGTAGTTTTACAAAAAATGAGATTACTGTAGACCAACGTGTTTTACCTTGCAGTTATTAGGAGGACACACATAGTTCCTGCCGCTTAGCTGGCACGTAGCAATTTATGAAGATAAGGTATCTTGGGATCATGCATACACTATACCTTTCCCCTTTAAATGCTCTTGTTCGCTAAACATTATCAGAACTCTACCTTTATAAATTTTACTCCATGATTTGATTGAAAAGAAATTGCCCTTTTTAAACAATGAATCACTTGTTAAGTGTAAGTCCCACAGGTTGTTTAGCTTTCGTGAAACACTGCCCTCTCAAATCCAAAAAGCCTGTGGTGGAAGACCAAACACACACCTAACGAAGGCTTTCCCCTGAGAACAGAGCAGAAACAACAGTCATTTCCACCCCAGAAATACAAGTATCAGGAATCAGCTCTCTCTGCACACAGCACTTGGTAGTGAATTTACAAGTTAGCCTTTAACATCCGTATTTATGTTCAGTACCTTGAGTGATTCCTTTGATAGAGACTGACAGACTGCACACTCACAAGGCAAAAACTGCCGGTGAAAACTTAAACGACTTTTGCCAAACAAGTCTATCATCTACTATACATTACTGCTGGCTTCCTCTTGCTGAATTGCTCTGCAGACAGAGTCTTCCAGCCAACAGAGTGATTCCTTGCTGTTGCTTCACTGCAATCAGTGCTGCTGTATAAAGTATGTCAGTTACAGCTACACTGATTGCAGCAATAGAAAGATTCATCTCTTCACTCAAGCTTGCTAATGAATCCAAGCAAGGTTTTAGAGCAATAAAAGCTATTTTTAATGACAAAAAAAATCTCGTTTTACTCCCTGCACTCTTTATTTCTACAAAGGCCAAATAACCCCCACTTTACATAAGATCTCAATCTCAAGGAGAAGAGGAAGAGTGCAAGCAAGCTAATGTGAAAGAGTTGTGGTATTACTCTTTGCTAGTGACTCTACTTAATGCAATGGAAAGCATAGCATCAAGGCCAGAGCATGCCAAAATTTAAATGCTAAATAGTGAAAGCACATCCACATGAACAAAGTTGTAACATAGAAGTTGCAGTTTAGTTGGTGTCTTTTTGAAGGCTGGATGAAGGGTTTTGTTCTATGGGTAGCCCTATAATTAACATCTAATTCCTAATTTATTTTCTCCCTGATTCATTGAACCATTGACATAGAAACAGGGATGAATTTAACCTTACAATCCCACTTAAAAAAAAAAGAATCTTTACATTTTAACCCGTCAGTTTTGAGTGCAGTGTTGCTGCAAATCACTCTGGATTTCTGTATAGGTTCAGCTTCAATCCATGAAAAAAAAAGAGAAAAACAGTCAGAATGGGCTGGGGTTTCCCTTCATGCTGGTACTTTCTCAACTATTTATGGAGAAATTTCAGAACTGCACTACCAGTATTCTGATAATGTGCTCATATAAGATATTCCTTCTTCTGACTATGGACAAGCACCATGCCACAGAACACAGGATTAGAAAAAATAAAAATCAGAGACAGCAGAATCTGTTCCTTTGTTTAACTATTTAAATAGAAGTGGTTTTGCTACTATACCCCAGAAGTAAAGCAGCCCCACAGTCAAACACACATACACATTAAGATGCAGTTCTACAGGAAATAATGCCCTTTGCTCCTAAAGAAACATGCCAAGTACACTGCTTTTGACTTTTAAGCTTCCTAATCACTGAACACCAAATTTTTAAAATGCTGACGTCTGAGATGAGGGCCCATAAGCTTTTTGACTGCTTTTGGACCTGCACTCAGACTGCTCTGAATCCCTCACCATATTTACATTGGGTATTGGCCTTTCACCTGTCTTTACAATTTGCTTTCTCAGATATGAGGGGCAGTTAACCCTACAAGAATATCAAATTCCAAGTTATCTCTATTTTGCAAACCATTCAGATAGAAAAAAAACATTATATGCATCTGTAGGTAAGAAACCTGTGGCAGAGGGTAAGGACAAATTTTTCAAAGCATGCCCTCCTAGTTCTGGGATTCCAACAGAAGAGAGCAAGCAGTGCAGCAGATAGAAATCTGTAATGCCTGCTGCTGAAATTACAAGTGCTCAGACACCTTGAGTTGGGTTCACAAAAGCACAGAGTTGCAAAATGAGAGGTTACTTGTGACGTGTTGCTCCCACAGGTGTAACAGGGTTGCTCAGATGCAAGTCAAGAATGGAAACCAGAACCTCAAATGTTCATTTCTATGTTTTTACACCAAACCACCAGGACAACAAAGGCAGACTGCATCCACAGAAATACCCACAGCAGGATGTAAAACTTATGTAAATAATCTATTTCATTTCCTTTGCAGAGCTGCTGTTTACAAGCAAGGTGAGACACACGTGGCTACGCTGCTTCCTTCTGGGCTGTTTGGTGGCACTCAGGCAGAAGAGGTGGCAATACTGGACAAAACCCCTGGGGGCTGCTTTAACTAATGCTAAGAGCCAGCAAGCCCTTTTGCCAGACCAAAGCATTTCCGAGTAGGTGACTGCAGCTACCTCCTGACTCAACTCCTGAGTAGCATTAACTTCCTACCAACATTTAACTCAAAAAAATAACCCCATCCCTCTTGCTTTCTTTTTCATTTTAAGTAAAAAACACGTTGCAATAAAAATGCACACCATCCTCTCCCTCCACTTCAAGTGGTAACTGAACACAAAACGCACGTGACAGGGTTACAAATTTTCTCCTTTGCTTTGCAAAGCTTAAAATCCTTCAGAAATTCCCTAACTTCATTTTTCTCCTCCATGTTAGCCATGCGCTATTTACGTGCCAGATGGGTTTTCCCCAAGCTCTCACACCACTAAGAAAACTGCAGCATTTTTTGTTAATTTTTCACTGTATTAAAATACAAAAAGTGAACCATACACAGATAAAATGAATTATAGGTATACCTCCCATACATTCTGTACGTCACGCTAAGCAAAAGCTGTGTTGTGTTAACTGTCAAGCTAAGAAATAGCTGACATTTGTTATTTTAATTAATAGTTTACTTTGCTGAAATAAGCCTTTATGAGAAGCTATGACTTTTATTAAACCTTCACTACAGCATTATTTTCACAGATTGGGAGGCAAAAACTAATTTTCAAAACCGCTTTGCCCTACAAGGTCACCATCAACAGCTTGAATGCACATGTCAAGGAGACATCTGCTTCAGAGATACCATAAATGTGTATTATTTCAAAAATTTAAGATCATTTTCATTAAAAAAAAAAAGATTATTCAGTAATTACATAGTTTTTAACTGGTGTTTAGTATTCAAGATTTTTACCCCCTGTGGATTTTTTCAATATTTCATAGATGTCACCCTGGATTCTTAGATCTCAGTATTTGCTTTAGAAATCACAGTAAAGCAGACCCATGGATGAATTCAGACAGATAAGCTGACTATCACTGATGTAAACAATTTCACAATTACACAGTAAGTTTATACATTTTCTTTACCCAAATATTTTGAGGTCATTGATGAGACCAGAGAATTTCTCATTTCTGTTTCTTATGAAAATAACAATCTTACTTTCAGATAAGCAAATTTATTCAATTTCAAGCCAATGTAAGTATGCTTGGCAAAAGAGAAAACTTCTTGGTACACCAAGCCAGTGATTCTCTGGATACAGTTCTTAAGTTAACAGTGTCACAGGCTGTACTGTCACTGATTTCAGAAGAGCTTCATGTAGGAAGAAGACACAATGTTCTGGGGAGCCAGACCTTGTCTCCCAATTTATGATCCACCTGAAGACTGTAAAGCAGGATGCTATTAAAACCACCACAATCTTCTTTTTTTTTTTTTTTTTTACATCAACATATGAAGATCGATGTATCAATTGATTTCTATGAATTATATTTCACTTAACTTTTTTTATTGAGGTCTAGTCTTACAATGAATATAACTCGTGCTCGCAGAATTGATCTGTTGCTTCATATTAATGGAAAGACTCCCATTGACTTCAAGCTCTCAGTGTCAGAAATAACAAGCCTGAATGTTTATGACTATGTAGTGTAACTGCAGGCAGGTAATAGCTCGCTCTGCCTCCACTTTGGGGTGATTAAAAGTTTCATTGTCAAGATTAAAATAGACTGGGGATTTTATTTGTTGGCATATATGTATTATGCTTTGAATTTCAGAAGATGGAAAGTTCTACTCATCTACTAAGATTTTTTTTAAAAAAAAAAAAAGGAAATTTTTTTTGCTGCTCAGAAGCATAGTAGTAAAGCTGTTATAGCCAGCTTTGGTCTTCAGGATCCAAGAGTGGAACAGGTTATGGAGAGAAAGAAATTAATTATTAGACCAATACTGGAAAAAAAGACAGGATTTTGTGCTAAAAACCTTTCATTGGGGTGTATGCCTAAAAGAAAGAAATATACAGTCGCTTGAATACAGATTTCCTTACAGGTATATGAAAAAGATTGTTTCTCTCATGATTTCCCTCAGGGGCAATGAGTTCTGCTAATCCTGTGTGTTCCCATCTCCCATAGTCCTCAGGATTTTATCACTGACCCCATGGGACCACCCAGCAGCTGTTGGTAGCCAGGACTGGGACAGCTACTACATCTGTGTTTACGCTTGCTTTGCTTATACCTGTCTCTCTGTTCACATTCTATAAAAATAACTTCCAAAATCCTCTAAATAACAAAATGTTTGGTTTCATAAGGCACCTTCTAATAAATAGGGTTTTTTTTGTCGCAGGTATACCCGATTCCTGTTTCTGGGGGAATTCTGGGTTTAAGGAGCAAGCCAGATGTTGCAAATTGCATGGCTGACTTGTAACTGCACGGCTCCACACAGCATCTGCAGCATCCCCGTTGCACACATTGGTGGATGAACCGCACTGGTGACAGGTCTGATTTTGTTTCTGCAGAAGTCAGCTATCCTGTCCTGCCTCGGGCCTGAACGTGCTGCAGCTGAATTGAGTATTTGCTGAGCCCGAGGCCGTAACCTGCTGCTGCTGCCTTCATCTTTTATTTGATAACTGCCTGATGCCACCTGTCTACCTCACATGATACAGCAATTGGGACCAGATCCTCTCCACCACACAGAAAGCTGGAAATGCACGTCCCTCGCAGTGTGTTTAGAACTCCACTAACACAACAGGAAGATACTTTCTCGTGTAACTAAAGGAGCACAAAAATGCTCCCATCACAGCTCAAGAGGAACAACTTTTAATTCAGATATCTCTGGAATGGTAGAGAGATCAGGTTTGCAGCATATTAGGAGAGAGACAGCTCAGTTACACACACCCCATGGACAGTCAAGCCATGGGTTTTCCTCCCTGATAAAACTGTGTGACAGCTTTATGATTCCTCATTATAACTTTATCAAATGTTGTACTTATTAGCTGGCAACACAGCAAGGAGGAATCTTGTAGGATCAAGACTAAAGACTTGGGTGAACCCCAGCAAACCATCTGTAGTGACCTCAAATCCACAAAACCGTGATGTACCAAAGGAAGCTTGCAACCCTGTTACACTGCCTGGCTCAGAGAGTTTGAAGGAACAGGAGTGCAATTCATTTTTCTCATTAGTTCCTATAATTTACATTCTACTATTTTCCACAAATACCACTTATTATTATCTAAATTATTGTAAAGACATGATTTTTTTTTTTGCAAGAATACGTCAGGATTCTTTTATATTGACAATGTCAAATGATGTTATTTGAATTTCTACATTATATTGAAATATTATTCAAACTTATATACAAACACTGTATTGTATATATATATAATATTAAAAAGTAAAACCAGAAATAATAATGGAAATTGCAAAGATAAAATGAACATTTCAGTGACTTAGTGACTTGAATCGATGATAGATTGAAATTTGGAATCTGGAATGGGGTTTAAATAAATAAGAGGAATAAAAAGAGTTCACAATGCAGGGAAACAGTTACTTCAGTCTTTTGTCTCTGGCCAGTGAACAACTATATGTGTATATATATATATATATATATATATATATATATATATATATATATCTACTACCTATTAACATCTGCTAACAGCAAAACAAGATGATATCAAGAATTTTTATAAGGTATATAAAGATATTTATTGAAGTCACGTAATTTCGTATCTTTTGGAAACTCATTTTCAGTTCCTGGCAGTTTATTAAAATTCAAACTATACATCATTGCTTAGCAATAACCCCAAATACTGGGAACCAAATATTACAAACTAGTGCTACAGGAAAATATATAAGTTTAACAGCAAACAATTCTGACATTTGCTTTTAACTTAATTTTTCATATATTTGCTATGTATTTTCCAATAAAAAACAATATGCAACATATAACCTTTTTAATATAGAAAGGCAATCATCTTCCAAGCTTTCCTAAGAGGTAATAGAGTGGTAACTAGCACATCTATAGATACATAGTAGATGTTTACAAGACAACATTCAAACAATTCATGGAAACAAGCAGCACTTGAATGATTAATCTCCTGTATTTTTAAAGAAAAAATATTTACTGGTTTCATTTTCTGCAGTTCTGTCATCAATAATGCAACTGTGTTTTGTTTACATATGCCTTAAAAGTCACCTGGGCTTCATTCTCCTTCCCATCTCCTCTCCACCCTTCATTTCTAAGCTCATTTGTTTGGGAAAAACAAAACAAAACTAAACAAAACAAAACAACAACACAGACAAAAAAAAAAACTCCACACCATGCACACCATAATATTAGGATCTTTTATGGCTGAGAACTGTTACTATAAATTGTAACAGATATACATAGGGAAGTTGTTAAAAATGTAATAACACAAGTGAAATCCAAAAAAAACTAAGGTGTGTGAGAAGCATATAAAATTTCTTTATGCATGTCCTTCAAAAATGTTTAATACATAGTCAGGTCACATTATTGCACATCAAATTCTCTAGGTCTCTAGCTGCCAGTAGCAATTATCTGTAAGAGAACATATTTTCCCTTGTGACTAGCTATCGGGAATTTTTGAGTATACCTAAGCATAGCCTTGAGCAAAACTCCTACGGGGCATATTTGGAATAGAGTATTTCATTTGGATGAAATATTAAGGTTTCCGTGCAATATGTCTATCTATATATTTATACATCTGTTTCAACATATTGATCTGTTTATCTGTTTACTTTAATTACATTAAATAGTTGCATCAAAGTGAAAATAGTTCTGAATCTCTATATCTTAAGAAGTACAGTTTCCCTGGTGCTGTGGCTGCCATCTGTAACAATGCATCCCATAGCCACAGCCGCCACCAGCTCCGCCAGCCCCAGAGGGGGTGACTCCAGGGCTTGGCTCTGGGGCTGAGTCGCTGCACCCCTCATGCAGGACAAACACCCCTCACCCTTTATCAGCTCATGGCAATGAGCTGTGCTACTGCTTGTTAACGGCGTGACTGATGATCATATATGCAACCAGGGATCGAGAAGTGGGGCGGGGGGAAATGGTGGAGTCTTGAAGGAGAAGGAGCAAATTCCATCACTGCAGAAGAGGGAATATAAAGTCCTACAATTGATCATCTTTAAAAATGTATGAGGCAATCCAGCTTTCTAGAGGACTTTAAACAATGCCTGCTGTGGTGGTTTACAAATCTCTGCATGCCACGGGGTCAAGCTGGCTACCACAGGTTTTCAAACAAATTTCTGGTTTCATAGTGCTCTAAGATGGGAAGGTATCTTTAAGTTTTCTAGAAACACAATGCCTACAAAAAGGACAGGGAAAGAAAATAGTCTATTATAGTTGGATGATAATGGTCCCACAGCGTACAAGAGCAACTGGACTGTGCTAAAAAAGAAACACAATGAAAATGTGTAGTAAACATACTAATGAATGAGAATAATTTAAATTCTACCTTGTGAACACAGGTGTAACCACCTGCTTTCAAATGAGATTATGTTGGTTTTATTTTTATATGAACTGGGTCTCAACTGTACATTAACTATAAGAACAATTACTTGGTCTCATACTACATCCTCTGAAATTTACAATAATCTTTCGATTGATTTTAGAGGCAGTCAGATCAAATCCTGTACATTTATGCATTATGCATGTGTATTTATTGTATAATCACATTTAAATGTATGACAGTAGAGCTGTAAAAATTAAGATACTATTACTCAGAGGGAGATTCTAACAGTAATAGATAATCACTAATTTTCATCAACACAGTAGTCTGAACAAAGGTAAGACCAAGCATAGCAAAGACTTTGATAGATTTGATGTGTGCTTCTATTCCTGCGAAAGAAAACAGCATTACAGCTTCAACAAATGAAACATTCTTTGAGCCTTTATAGCCCTGGTAGAATAAGAGTTGATACTTTCTAGCTTTCAAATGACCATGAAATGTATGAAAAAGCAAAAAAGCATAAATTCTCATCTCTTCTCTTAATAATACATTCACAATCTTAAATGGTGTTCTTCTTTCCTGGATTTTTCCAAATCTACCCTATTTATCTGATTGTATTTCTGTCCCATCTTTCCACATATTACAGCTAATTAGTACCCCCTGATGAGAAACAGTCCACCGACAGAAAAAGCAGTTGGATAAGATCTACAGTAACAAATTTAGTTCATTTAGTATCATTTGTACTGCTGCATTATTAATAATACATAATTACCCTGTGCAGGCTGCAAGGGGCAAGAATAAAATAATTCATTAATTTTTTGGCCTTTATGAAAGGAGTAGTATATTTTCCAGGGGGAAAAAAAAAAAAGTATTGGACTTACAGACTGCCATTCATCATTTTTGCATGGAAACTGTTGCTGTATTTAAATGAGATCCTTACAGTAGCCCAAGATATGGTGCACCATGCTGCTTCTGGATCCCTACATTGCTATCCTGAAAGCACTGAACAAAGCAGCATGACAGACTACCTAGAAACTTGAGACTTCCAGAAAGCTACCGAGGGATGTTTTCAATGCATATAAATTCCAGGCCAAACCAAAATACAGTCTTTCCCACAACCTACACTGGGCTACATTTGTTGTACAATCTATTACTTATCTAATAATCTATTTAGTTTTTATTCATTTAGATGTACAAATTACTCCAGGCTTTGCACACTGCAGGGAGCCTTATTTTTGTCCTCCACCTTCAGTCCAAATCAGCACAATAACGTTTTACACCAGTTACAAAATGGTGAAAGAGCCTGTTAAATTGCAGGCTGTAAGCATGTTTTAGGATATAGAATAAATTCATCCAAATGTGACTAAAACTCTGTTGTTCTCACTCCACTAATAGTCTCAGCATTGCTGTGTATGTTTTGCCTAAAGAACTGATATTTTTGATTTTCTGACCCTTGCTGTAGCGTTATCAGGCTTACTGAGCTCTTCTGCATAACTAACCTTTCTAGAACTCTTGTGTGAGAGGATGAGGGGGGTAGATCGTATGCTAAAACCCAGAACTATGTTTCTATATTTTTCCTGGAAGCAAGAGTCTGGTTGTCTGCTAATGTTGTAATGCCTGCTTTTATTAGAGGAGGAAGGTTCATGTCTCTAAAGCAGTTTCCCTCTGATGGGGAGTGGGAGACGTGAGACAGGGACACACAACGCATCTGACTCTTTTTTTTCAGTATGACTTTGGATCACAACCTGACTTACTCTCAGAAATGCTTAGCTCAGCTGAGACAGTACCTCAGACATTTTGGGGAACATCCCCAGTACCTTCTGCGTACTTCCTCCAATAGACTGTGATTTAAAGACAATTCAACTGCATCAAAATTATCTTGTGTAGGATACTGTGATACCATGTGCATGTTTAGAAAGGGCTGCAGGACTGAATGCACTGATGGAGTTGCTAGATGGTAAGGGCATTCTCCACGTTTGGGCACAACTGGGACTCACCAGCTCACCTACGTTCACTTCAGGAAAGTAAATGAAAATACAAAACATTACTAATGGCTCAAAACACAGTGGTATGCTAGTGCTGAAACAAGGCAAGTAAAAAGAAGAAAATATTACAAGGAAAAAGTGAATTAATGTTTTTTCATATAAAGGTAACAGGTGAGAGGATCTTGAAATGAAGACAGAGGTATAAAAACGTGAAAACGGAAAAATGCTTGTTGTTTTTCTTTAATTAAATAGAAGTCGTGTATGTGAAGGGCATGAATAGTTGCTATAAAACAAAACCACATAAAAAATAAAATCGAGAAAGAGAACAGCAAAATGAATGCATGAGACAGAAAGCAGAGTATGACAGGACTAAGATCAGAGATTTTCCAGGTACAAGACAGGCTGAATAATGGGTTGGGTTCAGAAGGCAGAGCTGAACTCATCTTGAGGAGAGGGAGAAAGGCTCATTCTATTAATATATGAATTGAATTAACATACCTGCATGACAGAGTATGTGGGAGAAGGGCCCAGCTCAATTAAAGCTTATCAGCAGGGGAAAAAAAAAAAAAAAAAGAGAGTGCAGTGAATAGCTGCTTGTGCCACTCAGTCAACCACAGAAAACGAGTCATTGGGTCTGCATTACTGTAACTGGGGGCATAATTCAGATTTAAGCTGTTAAATGCTACAGATTATTTAGCAGAAACACACCACCAAGCAAAACATTACAGTGAAACCATCTTTTAAAGAGATGACCTAGCAGCCGATACAAGGTCACCTCAAACCGTTTCTATCATTCAGTACAAGCCTGAGGGGGGAAAATAAATAAATAAATAAATAATGCTCTAATATTTTATTACAGCAGAAGGAAGTGGGTCATGCTTTACACTTAGAAGTCAGGACATGGCTCTCTCCTCAGGTCCCCGCTTGGAAATGAGCCATGCAGCAGAGAAGACCATACAGCAACAGCAAGGAGTCAGATCCAGCTGGAAACAGCAAAAGTTACACAGCCAAAATTATAATGCTTAAAGTCAACAGCCTGCTGTCTGACAGTGCTGAGGAGGGAAAATTAACCCACCTTCTGGAGGTACTCCAGACCCTTGAGACACGCACATCCCTTTCAAGTCTCCTCCATCACCCCCCAAAAACAAAACAAACCAACAACAACAACAAAACAAAACCAACACAACAACAAACCTCTTACTTGCCTAACAGAGAGATATCCAACAACATAACCGTGCAAGAAACTAGAAAATCCTTTTAAACTCATAAAGATATATTTCCAAGAGATGAAATGCAATGAAGCAGATAACAGAGACTAAATCAAAGTTTGGAGTACAAAATACATTCCAGAAAGATCTGAAGTGTTTGATATCAAACATTTTTTTCGGTTGACTTCCGTAGCTACTTATTTTAATTCCACAAATTGTCAGCGACCCTAAAGGTTTCAAGTGACTCTTTAAGTGTTTTAGAGAAAATAATCTTACCTAACATATGATCAGATAGGACTTCTAGGATTGTTCAGATTACTGTATGTTTTGTAACTGTAATTTATTTCCTAAGAATTACAATATTAAGACATATTCCTCATCTGTTTTTCACACCAAGCTACACAGTGATGTGTGTCTATAGCTCCGCTTTAAATTAATGAAACCATATGGTCTTAAATCTCCAAATTAGAGATACATGCAAAGCCTTTGAATTTTGAATTATTTGAATGTCATTATCTGACATACATAACAAATGAAAAAAGTTGTATTTTATTAAATAATGTAGGAAACAGTGGTGTATGATTCATCCTTAATTTTGAGAAGTCACAAAATGTCATTATTTCCAAAGTACTTTCTCAAAAACTTATTAAATTGAATATATTCTATATATGTTCAATATAAATAATACATATTTAAATATATAAAAACAATATACTTCTGTATAAATAATGCAATTCTAAAGGATCAGAGCAGACTTCTAATCCATTTTAAGTTACACAATATAATTGAATTCGAGGTTAACAGCAACTTTATCCTAAGTAGTGTTCACTGCCAACAAGTTCGAGTTTCACTGTATTTACTACAGGATGCCACACTGAAGATGAATATCACAATATAAAATAGATGGTAACAAACAGAAAAAGACAGAAGACAACTAACATAAAGTGAAGAAAAACCAACACACAACAACAGACATTAACTGACAATCAGTCTGGATCCTTCAATATAAATGACCCATTACTAATCCGTCAGGATTCACTGATTGAAGTGAAAGCTGTGAGAAGAGGGGCCAGACTGTCCCACCACTGACAGAAGCTGCTTGTACACAACAAGCAGCGCTGCTGGGAAGCTGAGGTGCTTTTTCTTCACTGAGAGAAAAAAGATCTCTAACATAGCTGGGTATTCCTCCCCACTTTCTCCCAAGGGTTGGAGACCTTCATTGTGCTCAGCCCCGTTGCTGTAAATGATGATCAGGAAGTCTTGAAGAGAGGAAACTCACAGGATAAATTTAGAGAAGCTGAATGTATCTTGTTTTCATCTAGTTGATTAAATATTCCAGAGCAATATTCAAAGGATAAAACCTTGCAATGATTATCTACTCCCTAATGACCAGAGATGCTTTGGAAGTAATTCAGAGCAAGGAAAAAAAAGAGGTTACCACAATCCAGGAGTAGTTTTCTCCACCTCAAGAAAAGATGGAAAAAGAAAGCCAGAAGCCATTCAGCAATTTGTCATTCTCATGCTTTTCTCCTCATCACAGTGCATAATGGCTTGCGGTTTGGTTTCTTGTTGTTTGTTTCGTTGGTTTTTTATTTAAGACTTATGCGACTTTTAGGTTCAGACAGGTTGTGTGAAACTGACGGAGACCACATTGCAGCTTATGATTCAGAAGCTCTTGAAAAGTTGGGTGCATCTATTTCTGTAAACAATATACCACCATCCAAAGCATGACACAGGCAGCTTTCATAACAAACTCCACTATATGAGTAACTTATCTTTTCCACACTTCTACTTCAGGTGAGGCTGTTGTACTATATTGTACTACACCCAACCTCACTTGTTCAGCCTTTGCTTCGATGTCAGAAAACAGAGACCACAGTCATTGCTACCACATCTATACTGATCAGCTTTTTGGCAACCTGTGCTGACCTCTCAGCAGCGACTATTCTACGGTCCTTTCTCTGCTACTTTTCTCTGCTACTTTCTCTGCTACTTTCACTTTTTCTGCTACTTTCTCTGCTAAGTAAGAAATATAATTTGTTTCCTTCATTACAACTGTTGTTAGCAATTTACACCAGCAGTAACACACTGGTGAAAACTCTGTGGGGAGTACGCAGCAAAACATCTGACATGGATGTGTCTAGTACAGATTTGCTGACCCCACAGACCCTGTCTCTGAACCATCATCCATAAGCTTCTGTATCAAGTTTCCTCATTCTCCTTTCACGGAGATAATACCTGTATTTGTTGACTGAAAGTGCTTTACATCTGAGTTTTTGTTTTTCTAAATCCAGAAGGAATGAAAATCAATGCAAGATCTAAAACTGCATTAATGAAATCA